>NC_088222.1:9652779-9840279 GCF_036934945.1 Oncorhynchus masou masou | reverse complement strand
AGTTTGTCCTATCTATCAGTTTATCATGTCTATTACCTTATCATATCTATTAGCTTATCCTATCTACCAGCGTATCAAGTATATTAGCTTATCCTATCTATTAGCTTATCCTATCTATCAGTTTATCATGTCTATTAGCTTATCCTATCTACCAGCGTATCAAGTATATTAGCTTATCCTATCTATTAGCTTATCCTATCTATCAGTTTATCATGTCTATTAGCTTATCCTATCTATCAGTTTATCCTATCTATCAGTTTATCCTATCTATGATCTATTAGTTTGTCCTATCTATCAGTTTATCATGTCTATTACCTTTTCCTATCTATCAGCTTATCATGTCTGTTAGCTTATCCCATCTATCAGCTTATCATGTCTATTAGCTTATCCGATCTGTAAACTTATGTCTATTAGCTTATCATATCTATCAGCTTATTCTGTTGATCAGCTTATACTATCTCTCAGCTTATCATGTATATTAGCTTATCCTATGTCAACTTATCCCATCTATCAACTTATCCGATCTATTAGTTTATCCTATCTATCAGTTTATCATGTCTATTAGCTTATCCTATCTATCAGCTTATCAAGTCTATTAGCTTATCCCATCTATCAGCTTATCATGTCTATTAGCTTATCCTATCTGTCAGCTTATCATGTCTATTAGACTATCCTGTCTATCAGCTTATCATGTATATTAGCGTATGCTATCTATCAGCTTATCATGTATATTAGCTTATCCTATCTATCAGCTTATAATGTATATTAGCTTATCCTATCTACCAGCTTATCATGTCTCTTAGCTTATCACATCTATCAGCGTATCATGTATATTAGCTTATCCTATCTATCAGTTTATCCTATCTACCAGCTTATCATGTCTATTAGCTTATCCTATCTATTAGCTTATCGTGTATATTAGCTTATCCTATCTACCAGCTTATCATGTCTATCAGTTTATCCTATCTATCAGCTTATCCTGTCTACCAGCTTATCCTATCTATCAGCTTATCCTGTCTATCAGCTTATCCTATCTATCAGCTTATCATGTATATTAGTTTATCCTATCTATCAGCTTATCCTATCTACCAGCTTATCCTGTATCAGCTTATCCTATCTATCAGCTTATCATGTATATTAGCTTATCCTATCAATCAGCTTATCATGTATATTAGCTTATCCTATCTATCAGCTTATCCTATCTATCAGTTTATCCTATCTACCAGCTTATCCTATCTATCAGCTTATCATGTATATTAGCTTATCCTATATATCAGCCTATCTATCCGCTTATCGTGTCTATTAACTTATCCTATCTATCAGCGTATCTTGTCTGTTAGCTTATACTATCTATCAGCTTATCATGTCTATTAGCTTATCCCATCTATCAGCTTATCATGTATATTAGCTTGTCCTCTCTATCAGCTTATCATGTCTATTAGCTTATCATGTCTATTAGCTTATACTATCTATCAGCTTATCATTTCTATTAGCTTATACTATCTATCAGCTTATCATTTCTATTAGCTTGTCCTATCTATCAGCTTATCATGTATATTAGCTTATCCCATCTATTAGCTTATCATGTATATTAGCTTATACTATCTATCAGCTTATCATGTATATTAGCTTGTCCTATCTATCAGTTTATCGTGTCTATTAGCTTATACAATCTATCAGCGTATCATGTATATTAGCTTGTCCTATCTATCAGCTTATCATGTATATTAGCTTATCCCATCTATTAGCTTATCATGTATATTAGCTTATACTATCTATCAGCTTATCATGTATATTAGCTTGTCCTATCTATCAGTTTATCGTGTCTATTAGCTTATACAATCTATCAGCGTATCATGTATATTAGCTTGTCCTATCTATCAGTTTATCGTGTCTATCAGCTTATCATGTCTATTAGCTTATACTATCTATCAGCTTATCATGTCTATTAGCTTATCATGTCTATTAGCTTATACTATCTATTAGCTTATACCATCTATCAGCTTATCATGTCTATTAGCTTATCATGTCTATTAGCTTATCCTATCTATCAGCTTATCATGTCTATTAGCTTATCATGTATATTAGCTTATACTATCTATTAGCTTATACCATCTATCAGCTTATCATGTCTATTAGCTTATCCTATCTATCAGCTTATCATGTCTATCAGCTTATCATGTATATTAGCTTGTCCTATCTATCAACTTATCATGTATATTAGCTTATCTCATCTATCAGTTTATCATGTCTATTAGCTTGTCCCATCTATCAGCTTATCATGTCTATTAGCTTATACTATCTATCGGCTTATCATGTATATTAGCTTGTCCTATCTATCAGTTTATCATGTCTATTAGCTTGTCCCATCTATCAGCTTATCATGTCTATTAGCTTGTCCTATCTATCAGCTTATCATTTCTATTAGCTTGTCCCATCTATCAGCTTATCATGTCTATTAGCTTGTCCTATCTATCAGCTTATCATTTCTATTAGCTTGTCCTATCTATCAGCTTATCATTTCTATTAGCTTATCCTATCTATCAGCTTATCATTTCTATTAGCTTGTCCTATCTATCAGCTTATCATGTCTATTAGCTTGTCCTATCTATGCAGACCAATGTGCCAGATGTGTATGCTAGCCTAGGCCTTGCTCCAGCAGGTGACACTGTATCTGCACTGAATCCTGGTGCCTTGGCCCTGACAGCACCTCTCTGCTCCACACTCCCATTAAAGTACTTGTGATAATCATTTCAAAGGCACCCTATTCCCTATATCGGCCCTGGTCAAAAGTAGTGTACTATGTAGGGAATAGGGTGCCATTTGAGATAAAATGAGAGGAGGCTGGAAGCAGAATCCAGGCCAGTCCTTTCCCCTCGACTCTCTGCTTCCTTCATCCACGGCCCATCCACCACTATGAACTGAAGGATTCCTATTGGCCGAAGACAAACCATAAATCAACCCTTCCAAAGTAATAGATGTTGATCAGCACCACTTCCAGATATCAATTGTTATAGAACTTGTGGCCAATGAAGGGGAGAGGGAGAAATGGAGGAGAGGGTTTTGGTAGCACGCGCTCCAGCAGGTGTATCTCACTGATCATCCCTAAAGCCAACACCTCATTTGGCCGACCTTTCGTTCCAGTACTCTGCTGCCTGTGACTGGAACGAATTGCAAAAATCGCTGAAGTTGGAGACTTTTATCTCCCTCACCAACTTCAAACATCTGCTATCTGAGCAGCTAACCGATCGCTGCAGCTGTACATAGTCTATCGGAAAATAGCCCACCCAATTTTACTTACCTCATCCCCATACTGTTTATATTTATTTACTTTTCTGCTCTTTTGCACACCAATATCTCTACCTATACATGACCATCTGATCATTTATCACTCCAGTGTTAATCTGCAAAATTGTAATTATTCGCCTACCTCCTCATGCCTTTTGCACACAATGTATATAGACTCTCTGTGTTGTCTGTTCACACTGCTATGCTTTATCTTGGCCAGGTCGCAGTTGCAAATGAGAATTGTTCTAAACTAGCCTACCTGGTTAAATAAAGGTGTTCTCAACTAGCCTACCTGGTTAAATAAAGGTGTTCTCAACTAGCCTACCTGGTTAAATAAAGGTGTTCTCAACTAGCCTACCTGGTTAAATAAAGGTGTTCTCAACTAGCCTACCTGGTTAAATAAAGGTGTTCTCAACTAGCCTACCTGGTTAAATAAAGGTGAAATAAAAATAAAATAAAATAAAAGGTACTCTGTGAGTGTGACATGCCCAGCATCAAGGCTATGTTGGCAGGATGTTCAGTGAAGCATCAAAAAGAAAGAGCTTCCTGTCTCTCTGCGGTCGGGCATCTTCCACAAGCCTGCGGTAATTGCCCCCTCCCGCCTTCTGTCTCCCTCTCTCCGTGTCTTCCCCTTCTTCCTTTCTCTCCCCTGCAGAATGACTCGTGGGGTAAGCAGTACTCGTACGCACTCTTCAAGGCGATGAGTCACATGCTGTGTATCGGGTACGGCGCTCGGGCTCCCGTCAGCATGTCCGACCTGTGGATCACCATGCTCAGTATGATCGTGGGCGCCACCTGCTACGCCATGTTCGTGGGTCACGCCACCGCTCTCATCCAATCACTGGACTCCTCCCGCAGGCAGTACCAAGAGAAGGTACGTAGTTCAGACTGTTATGTAACGTAATACAATTATATAATGTCATGTTTTTTATTATTATCCTTACGTTGTAATTATCAACCGACTCAATATTTTGGTACACCTGTTTTGGTTTACCATGTTTTGTTGTCCTCATTTTCGTCATAATGTAAGTGGAGTATTATTTTCAAAGCTTTTATATTTTATCTAAACGGATAACGCTTATTTCTCCCAGGTAGATTAGGCCTCTGCTATCTAGGCCTGTGTTTTAGGGGTTGTGTAAAGCACTCACAAATTATTATACCCCCCCCCTCCCCCCCCTCGCTCACTGGCTCTGAAAGAGGATTTCCAAAAGCCCCCACGGATCCCAAACAACCCCTGGGGTGAAGAGGTTCCCAGACAGAACGACATGTTTGGGATGTTCTGGATCGACGTGTACTATGACTGTATCCTATATGACACCCTATTTTCTACTTAATGCATCTCTGGTCTAAAGTAGTGCACTATGTTGGGAATAGGGCGCCATTTGGGACACAGTCCATCACTGTTTGGGTGCTTTTAGGGAACACTTTGAGGGGAGGTTCTGTAATCTAGATCAGCCCCTGGATATTGTCGGGAACTGGAACACACTGTCGTACACATCGATCCAGAGCATCCCGAACATGCTCAATGGTTGACAATGTCTGGTGAGTATGCAGGCCATGAAAAACTGGGAAATGTTCAGCTTTCGGGAATTGTATACAGATCCTTGCAACATGGGGCTGTGCTGAAACATGACTTGAAGGCGACGGATGAATGGCACAACAATGGGCCTCAGGATCTCGTCACGTTATCCCTGTGCATTCAAATTGTCCTCAATAAAATGCAACTGTGTTCGTTGTTTGTAGCTTATGCCTGCCCATGCCATAACCCCACCGCCACCATGGGGCACTCTATTCACAACATTGACATCAGCAAACAGCTTCCCCACACGACGCGATACACGTGATCTGCAGTTGAGAGGTCGGTTGGACGCACTTCCAAATTCTCTAAAACGACGTTGGAGTTGGCTTATGGTACATGAATGAACATTAAATTATTTGGCAACAGCTCTGGTTCTTCGGTTGTGCAAACCCACAGTTTGGTAGTCTACGGTTGTGAGGCCAGTTGGATGTACTGTCAAATTTTCTGGCAACAGCTTTGGTGGACATTCCTGCAGTCAGCATGCCAATTGCACGCTCCCTCTGGACATCTGTGCCATTTTGTCGTGTGACAAAACTGCACATTTTAGAATGGCCTTTTAGTGCCCCCAGCACAAGGTGCATCTGTGTAATGATCATGCTGTTTAATAATCAGCTTCTTGGTATGCCACACCTGTCAGGTGGATGGATTATCTTGGCGTAGAGAACATTTCCAGGTTATTTTATTTCAGCTCTTGAAACAAAGGACCAGGACCAGCACTTATATTTTTGTTCGGTATATTATATATATATAATCACTGTACATAATAATTTGTCCTTCTGACCATCATGGTGAGATAATCACTACCCATATTTGTCTGTCCTGAATCTGATCCTTCGATAGATCAGTTGGCGATCTATGACTTTAGCCGTAATAATCTGTGCCAGCTCTGACCCTTGGATATGTTTGTTAGTAGGATCCCCTACTAGTGACCCAACCAACCATAATAATCTTTTCTAGAGCTAACCTTTGGGTAGATTGATAACTGTGGCATAAGTAGCAGGTAGCCTGGTGGTTAGAGCGTTGGGCCACTAACCAAAAGGTTGCAGGATTGAATCCCTGTGCTGACAAGGTAAAAATACTCTCGTGCTGCTCCTGAGCAAGGCAGGTAACCGACCGTTCCCCGGGTGCCCGAAGACGTGGATGACAATTATGGCAGCCCCCCGCACCTCTCTGAATCAGTTGAATGAATTCAGTTGTACCACTGACAAGGTGTCCTCCTTTCCCTCTCTCTGACTGTAGCCACCTGCACTGATTCTGCCCCTCGGGTAGATCTTCTCACCGATGGTAGAGAAACAAAGTCATGAACTGTAGGCTCACCTCTATTCCATCAGCTCCCTTATCTTCGCTACCTTATTGTTTCTCTGGGTTGTAGTATTTTATGGTTTTATATTATAAATCCTACAGACATTTTCATTCTGATCAATAACCAATTGATCAGTTGACTAATAGGTTTGATATGGGTTTTTCCACCATAAATTACACAGGTGAACATTTTTCATTTTCAACAGTAAAATATTGCCGGGAATTTGTAAATGCATCAATTCGCTGAAAAGTAGTGTGATTGGACCCTGATTAAAAATGGAAGGTCTAATGAGCTGCCCCATACACTCAAGCTGGATTGAACACACACACACACACACACATCAATTACCCTGTCCAGTTTAGCCTGCCTGCCTGCCTGCCTGACTATTGTTCATTATCACTTGAAGACACCTCGTTGCTAGGCAGAGCAGAGTCACCTTGGACGTGACAATGATGAGGCAAAGACAAATTGACAAAGCAGTTTTTTTAAATTTACATCCACCTCCTAAAAGCATCAGCCGTTATCCTTTATTGAAATATGATGTCAGTCTGACCTTGCTAGATTATAAATCCCATGGTCAATAACAGATAGACAAGTTATTAAAGACAGACAGACACACACACACACACACACACACACACAAAACAATTACCCTGTCTGGGTTAGCCTGTCTGCCTGCCTGCGTGACTGTTGCAGCCTTATCACCTGAGGACACCTCATTGCTAGGCAGAGCAGAGTCAAAAAGACATTGGTTTCATCCCAGATGGTATCCATATAGTTCACTTCTTTTGACCAGGGTCCATAGGGCTGTAAAGGGAATTCTGTGCAAAATAGTTTAAACTGCTTTTTTTTTGCAATAATCACTGACCTGGCTTCTAAGTGTTTCTATGAAAAAGCCCTTTTTGATACAAATGTAACCAGAACCAAGCCGGAGGCTCGGGGCTTGGTGTCACGGGGAGAGGCTTGGTGTCAGGGGGAGTGGCTAGGTGTCAGGGGGAGGGGCTAGTTGTCAGGTAGAGAGCCTTGGTTTCAGGGGGAGGGGCTTGGTGTCAGGGGGAGTGGCCAGGTGTCAGGGGGAGGGGCTATGCGTCAGGGGGAGGGGATAGGTGTCAGGGGGAGGGGCCAGGCGTCAGGGGGAGGGGATAGGCGTCAGGGGGAGGAGATAGGTGTCAGGGGGAGGGGCTTTGTGTCGGGGGGAGGGGCTAGGTGTTAGGGGGAGGGGCACACAACACAGATCGGTCTCACGACCACACCGGTCAGTCTCACGGCCACACCGCTCAGTCTCACGGCCACACCGCTCGGTTTCACAGCCACACCGGTCGGTCTCACGGCCACACCGGTCGGTCTCACGGCCACACCACACCGGTCGGTCTCACAGCCACAGCCCTGCTCAGATCAGAGATCACAGAGCCACTATCTCAAGGGCTTTTCACACTAATGAGCCAAACTGAGCCAAACCAAACAGTAAGGAGCTCTCCTGGTTACACATCCACCATAGTTGCTGTAACCGTACTGGAAAGGACAATGTGAAAGAATCTATCAGAGCCAGCACAGTTTGGTCTGGGTCGGGGCAATGGTTTGAACAGGGTACCAGTGTAGGAGGGCACAGAGATGCATAGGCCATCTGATAAAATAGAACAGCCCTGCCCAGGACCTTCTGGGCCAGCTACTACTGGTCCACCTCTCTAACCCCCGGGCTTCCTACCACCCTACATGCAGCAGACAGCATGATAGTGTGATTTGATTTGACCAATACATACAAATATCACTCCTGGCAACAGATACCAAAAGACTTGTTCCATTGTGGTGGTCCAATGTGAGCCTTCATAGTGGGTGGGAATGCACAGCCATCTATGGGCCAGTACGAACTGATAATGCTGCTTCTGACAGCATGGTACTGTAGCATGATAGCCTTGTGTGGATTTTCTGCATCACAGTGCAGAGAAGGAGAACAGTAGAAGAAATGGCTACGGAAGGTTTCACCCTCTGGTCGTTTCCTACTCTGCCTGCAGTGCCCCAGCTGGGTGGTGAAGTAGGGCAAGAGGCCTGCACTGAAATGCCCTGATGCTGGGAAACTCTACATGGCCCTGGCCCTGACAGAGGAAGAAACACGATGCAGCTGGAACACAGTCGTTTCACAAGACATTTCAGATGCATACTGTACATAGAACCGGACTTAACTATATTACAACATCCCAGATGTGATAATACCCATTTATCCATAGATAGATGTACAATATAATACTCTATTTAATTTTATGCATCTAACCTCTTATGAAATGATGTGTTGTCTGTAATGGAACGTTCCTTCTCTGTCTGGAAGGATATAATCAGTAATTGTATTGTCCATACATGATTCTCTGTAATATAATATAGCTAACTTAATGTTTTTTTTTATTAGGATATATTGCACCAAGCAGTACATATAATTTTAATGAGGACAATACCTGTAAACATGTATAGAGAATCAAATGCAACTTTATAAATATTATTAACATTACAACTATTGACTCTCAAACAATTTCTTCAGCTTTTATTGTCTCTTAAGATACTTCTAGGATCATTAAGTTTGCAACAGCCATACATTCTTCTGCTGAAATGATGGTTTCTAAAAGGGCTGAGAACACGGCAGCATCTTGATGGTGAAAAGGGTATATTTACCTATTTACCTCAGAGAACATTGGGTATTCACAGGAGCACAAAATGTATTAACGTTCCAAACGTTCTGAGAATGTATTAATGTTCCAAACGTTCTGAGAATGTATTAATGTTCCAAACGTTCTGAGAATGTATAAATGTTCCAAATGTTCTGAGAATGTATTAATGTTCCAAACGTTCTGAGAATGTATTAATGTTCCAAACGTTCTGAAAATGTATTAATGTTCCAAACGTTCTGAGAATGTATTAATGTTCCAAACGTTCTGAGAATGTATTAATGTTCCAAACGTTCTGAGAATGCATTAATGTTCCCGAGAACCGGGGCGGCAGGTTAGCCTAGTGGTTAGAGCATTGGACTAGTAACCGAAAGGTTGCAAGTTCAAATCCCCAAGCTGACAAGGTACAAAATCTGTCGTTCTGCCCCTGAACAGGCAGTTAACCCACTGTTCCTAGACCGTCATTGAAAATAAGAATTTGTTCTTAACTGGCTTGCCTAGTAAAATAAAGGTACAAAAAAAAATGGATTAAGCTTCCTCCTCTGTCCTCAAAGACATTCTGTACCTTGCATGTAATGAGCAAGGCAAGAGTACATGCTGTCTTTCTTTCAGCAGCGAGCACAAAGCATATTCATTCCTATGTTGGGAATGTGACTCGTCATGATGATGCATTGCAGATTTGAAATTATTCACAGTAAACACGCATAAAGGCCTCATAAACAGTAACACATTATTTGTGAAGGCTACCAACATAACGATGTCATGGACACATTTATAAGCAAGATAGATTATTCATAAATGCTTATGACATGAGTCAGATGGAATACATAACTTCTCTAACCAGACGTGACCAAACCACACCTCAACATATCCCACACGCAGTCACAGAGAGTCCCGTTCTAAATGTAAACATGTCAGATACTCTCAGACTTGACTGTGTACCCAGAATAAATCGATTCACCTCAAAACAAAACCGTATCCCTCATCATCTCGCCGCGGCTGTGGAGAATCAATGCCAAACCACCGTGTGATGGGACGTGGCTTTTCTCCTTTTAACATAGTTGAAAAAGATTTTGGAGCACAAAATCTGCGTCGTGATGTTACTGTGTATGCTGCTTCCTGAGGCTACCGTTAGTTTCTGTTCACGCCTCATGCTGACACCCTTACCTGAGGTTGTGTGTGTGTGTGTGTGTGTGTGTGTGTGTGTGTCAGAGCAGCTATCTCCTGATTTAAATAGATGAGCTGCTGAAGGACCCCTCCTTCTCTCTCTCTCTCTCTCTCTCTCTCTCTCTCTCTCTCTCTCTCTCTCTCTCTCTCTCTCTCTCTCTCTCTGTCAGTCTGCACTCTCTCTAACTCCCTGTAGACAATGCCCCAATCTCTATTTGCGTACATCATTGGCCTAATAGAGGTCTGTTGTGTCCGTGTGTGATATTAATTTGCCCGGGAGTCAATACCTACAAGCCTGTGGTACCTTGATTTTTACAGACGTGTGTAATTATATCACCTAATGCTTTGATTAGGCTATTTACTTTCTCAAGCTACGCTTTCCATGACATCGGACTATTGGAGAGAATTGGAGAATGGAAAGAGTCCTGTCTGGTCAGTCCATGCATATATGATGCAGTTTATCTGCAGGAGAGCAGGTTTCTCTTACCTATTCTAGGTAATATCTCAAATGCCACCCTATTCCCTATATAGTGTACTACTATTGACCAGAGTCTCCCTATGAGCCCTGGTTAAAAGTAGTGAACTATGTAGGGAATAGGCATGCATATATGATGCAGTTTATCTGCAGGAGAGCAGGTTTCTCTTACCTATTCTAGGTAAAATCTCAAATGCCACCCTATTCCCTATATAGTGTACTACTATTGACCAGAGTCTCCCTATGAGCCCTGGTTAAAAGTAGTGAACTATGTAGGGAATAGGCATGCATATATGATGCAGTTTATCTGCAGGAGAGCAGGTTTCTCTTACCTATTCTAGGTAATATCTCAAATGCCACCCTATTCCCTATATAGTGTACTACTATTGACCAGAGTCTCCCTATGAGCCCTGGTTAAAAGTAGTGAACTATGTAGGGAATAGGGTGGCATTTGGGCGGCAGCACTGGCCTTCTCGACGGGACAGCAGGGAGGGTTACATGGGGGTTGGTGTGAAAAGTGACTCAGCTGTTTTTTTTCCACCTAATTTCCTCATTCTGATGCACAGTCAGTATCCCTCCCCTGGGCGCATCACAGCCAACGGTGATGAGAGAGACTGACTCCAGATCAGATGTTGAAACATGTTAATGACTCCACTTGAGACCACAGACAGCATCCTGATGAGAGAGACTGACTCCAGATCAGATGTTGAGACAGTGAACATCTCAAATGAAATCAATTGTTTAAAAAAAGGGTATTTAAAACAGCAACACACTAAAATGAAGTTGAGAAATGAAAACCATGCAGGAAGAATAAAGGAACACAAAACAGACAACACAATAAAAAAAATATTAAAAAAAAATATTCATCTGCTCTGTGACTCATCTCTTTCTGCAGAGATTGACTCCAGATCAGATGCTGTGACAGATTAATGACTCCATTAGGGCACAGCACCCTGTAGAGAGACTGACTCCAGACCAGTGTAGTGACAGAGGCCCCAGAAGATCTCTGCCTTATGACAACCACTCCTCTGAGACAACCACAGTCAAGAAACGAGGCGGTACTGAATTATGCATGGAATGTCTTGAGTACATGCATTTGATTGCTTTATGTTCTCCTCTGTTTAATGTTTCATATTGAAATGACATGATTTCAGATGATAATGTGGTCTCCCTGAGACCTATTCAGTCACTGATATGGGTGTATTCATACTCTCTGGTTTACGTGAGGTCATGGGTAACCTATATTGAGAGAGAGGAGAGCGATTGTCTTCACTGTGTGAGCTGATCAGAACGGCAGCAGCCTGGAGGCCTCAGGCAGAACTCGTTCCTCCTTCGACCACCTGCTACTCCCATACTCAACCCATACTATCACCCCACTGGGTCTGTGTGTGTATGTTGTGTATGTATGTGTTGTTGTGAATGCTGTGTATGTTGTGAATGTGTGTGTTGTTGTGAATGTTCAGTATGTTGTGAATGTTCAGTATGTTGTGAATGTTTAGTATGTTGTGAATGTTCAGTATGTTGTGAATGTTCAGTATGTTGTTGTTGTGAATGTTCAGTATGTTGTGAATGTTCAGTATGTTGTTGTTGTTGTAAATGTTCAGTATGTTGTGAATGTTCAGTATGTTGTTGTTGTGAATGTTCAGTATGTTGTGAATGTTCAGTATGTTGTTGTTGTGAATGTTCAGTATGTTGTGAATGTTCAGTATGTTGTGAATGTTCAGTATGTTGTGAATGTTCAGTATGTTGTGAATGTTCAGTATGTTGTGAATGTTCAGTATGTTGTGAATGTTCAGTATGTTGTTGTTGTGAATGTTCAGTATGTTGTGAATGTTTAGTATGTTGTGAATGTTCAGTATGTTGTTGTTGTGAATGTTCAGTATGTTGTGAATGTTCAGTATGTTGTGAATGTCCTTGGTTCCTATTACAACATACCATATTCCCTGTAATGTTTGCTAACACCTTCCTTTGAATGTTATTTTTTACCTCCAATTGCTTTCGGGCGCTATGTTTTTGAAGCCAACGTGACAGCCCTTGTTTTGTCGGATATTTTCAATTTTCTGTTCATTTGGTTTGTTGACATGATCTCTTCTCTCCATCTTTACAGTATAAACAAGTAGAGCAGTACATGTCGTTCCACAAGCTCCCCGCAGACATGCGGCAGAAGATCCATGATTACTATGAGCATCGTTATCAGGGCAAGATCTTTGACGAGGACAATATCCTGAGTGAGCTCAACGACCCGCTCAAAGAGGTAAGGGGGATGACGCCTGGTGTTGTCTATTCTATTTTACTCTTCAGTGTCCCAAATGGGCAACCTATTACCTAAATAGTGCACTGTTTTTGACCAGAGCCATATGGGACCCCGGTCAAAGTAGTGCACTCTAAAGGGAATAGGGTGCCATTTGGGACACTAAGGCTTTGTATAAATGGCCGTTTGTCACAGGGTTTCATGCTAATCAAATCAAATCGTATTAGTCACATGCTCCAAATACTTCAGGTGTGGTAGACCTTACAGTGAAATGCTTACTGACGAGCCCCTAACCAACAATGCAGTTTAGGTTAAAAAAAATGACTAAAAATATGAATAACAAATAAAAGTAACAAGTAATTAATTCTGCAACAGAGGAAGGCAACCTTTCTTAATATATAATCTCTAAGCATCTCTAATTGCTTAATCATGGAA
This sequence comes from Oncorhynchus masou masou, assembly GCF_036934945.1. NCBI lineage: Eukaryota > Metazoa > Chordata > Actinopteri > Salmoniformes > Salmonidae > Oncorhynchus > Oncorhynchus masou. Next base: position 9,827,127 of record NC_088222.1, on the reverse strand, counting down.
CGCTGAGTTGTTTTATCACTAATGAATTTTCTTTTACATTTATGATATACCAGTATTTATACTTTATATATCATACTGGTCTATTGACTGGGTGAATTTATCAACAATGGATGGTTATTGAAAAGGGTGTCTGTAAAACATGTCTCATGTGCTTTATTACAAATGTAATAGACACACTGCACAAATTAATTCACTACAGCTGGTGGAACACAAGCTAAACAGATAAATTAATTTAATTGGCGTGAAGACAGTCAGTTGCTCAAGCACGCAATACACAGGTGTGAAACAAGAGAGATCAGGAAGTGAGATGACAATTTCATCTGATTAGTGTTTAGACCTATTAACACGTCAAGTCAACCGTTAAGACGTCAACCCAGCCAATAGACAGACACATGAGGTGTTCCCAGAGCTTTGACAATATAGAAGCCGTTAAGACGTCAACCCAGCCAATAGACAGACACATGAGGTGTTCCCAGAGCTTTGACAATATAGAAGCCGTTAAGACGTCAACCCAGCCAATAGACAGACACATGAGGTGTTCCCAGAGCTTTGACAATATAGAAGCCGTTAAGACGTCAACCCAGCCAATAGACAGACACATGAGGTGTTCCCAGAGCTTTGACAATATAGAAGCCGTTAAGACGTCAACCCAGCCAATAGACAGACACATGAGGTGTTCCCAGAGCTTTGACAATATAGAAGCCGTTAAGACGTCAACCCAGCCAATAGACAGACACATGAGGTGTTCCCAGAGCTTTGACAATATAGAAGCCGTTAAGACGTCAACCCAGCCAATAGACAGACACATGAGGTGTTCCCAGAGCTTTGACAATAGAGAGGCCGTTAAGACGTCAACCCAGCCAATAGACAGACACATGAGGTGTTCCCAGGCTGCATCACTTTACAAGTGTACAATATAGGCCTACATGGAACATGATGTCACATCAGATACAGCCAGACAGTCACAGTAAAAAAAAGAAGGCAAGATACGTTTAAGTTTCTTAAATTCAGTGACCAATTTATAAGGCTCTCTTTGTTCTTTGTGTCAACCCTCTACCTGCTTCACAGTTGGCTGCCCTCTCTGTATGAGCAGATAAGGGCTCTCATGTAGCCTAATGATGCAGAGATGGGGGATTGGAGAGGAGGAGAGAGGTGGAAATGAGGGATAGAGGAGGGAGGAAAGGGGACAGAGGGAGAAGAGAAGAGGAGGGATGTAATTGCCTATGTCTCTCATGTAACCCCATTAAGTCACCAACCAGAATGAGACATATTAGAGCACAGTATTGCCTGGCCCAGCACAGGAAAGGGTAGATCTACACGGTATTGTAGATCACAGCACAGGAAACCATATATCTACACAGAACAGTACACATGGCAGCATTAACACAGTAGAGCACATGGCAGCATTAACACAGTAGAGCACATGGCAGCATTAACACAGTAGAGCACAAGCATAGGTCTGTACAGCACAGTAAAGCGAAGCCCAGATAACCCAGTCTTGCCCACAATACTGAGAACGAGACAGATCCACAGAGCACTGAACTGGACAGGAATGCATATTTCATCCCATCCCAGGAGAGCAGAGCATAGTACAGCTCAGATAGGTTAAGCTCAGCTCAGCTAGGTTAAGATCAGCTCAGATAGGTTAAGCTCAGCTCAGCTAGGTTAAGATCAGCTCAGCTAGGTTAAGATCAGCTCAGCTCAGCTGGGTTCATCTCAGCTCAGCTCATGTCAGCTCAGCTAAATTCAGCTCAGCAAGGTCAATCTCAGCACAGCTATGTTCATCTCATCTCAGCTAAATTCAGCTCAGTTAAATTAATCTCTGCTCAGCTCAGATAGGTTAATCTCAGTTCAGGTAAATTCAGCTCAGCTCGGTTAATCACAGCTCAGCTCAGCTGGGTTCATCTCAGCTCAGCCAGGCTCATTTTAGCTCAGCTAGTTTAATCTCAGCTCAGCTAGTTTAATCTCAGCTCAGCTATGTTCAGCTCAGCTCAGCTCAGCTAAATTCAGCTCAGTTAAATTAATCTCAGATCAGATAGATTAATCTCAGCTAAGGTAAATTTAGTTTAGCTATGTTAATCTCAGCCCAGCTCAGCTCAGATAGGTTCATTTCAGCTAAACCCAGGTCCGGTAAATTAATCTCAGCTCAGATAGGTTCATCTCAACTCAGCTATGTTAATCTCAGCTCAGCTCAGCTAGGTTCAGCTCAGTATATCACAGCAGGCATCACACAGCACAACAGAGACAACCAGACATACAGTGCCTTCAGAAAGTATTCACACCCCTTGAACTTTTCCACATTTTGTTGTGTTACAGCTTTAATTTAAAATGGATAAAATTGAGATTTTGTGTCACTGGCCTACACACAATACCCCATAATGTCAGTAGAATTATGTTTTTCTGAATTTTTACAAATTAATTATAAATGAAAAGCTGAAATGTCTCGAGTCAATAACTATTCAACCTCTTTGCTATGGCAAGCCTAATTAAGTTCAGGACTAAACATTTGCTTAACAAGTCACATAATAAGTTGCATGGACTCACTCTGTGTGCAATAATAGTGTTTAACATGATTTTTGAATGACTACCTCATCGCTGTACATCACACATACAAAATATCTGCAGGGTCCCTCAGTCGAGCGGTGAATTTCAAAAAGCAATTCACTTTTTTGTCCTGAATACAAAATGTTATGTTTGGGGCAAATTCAATACATATTTTCAAGCATACTGGTGGCTGCATCATGTTATGGGTATGCTTGTAATCGTTAAGGTCTGGGGAGTGTTTCAGGATTTTAAAAAACAAATGGAATGGAGCTAAGCACAGGCAAAATGTGATAACATATCAAAAACATGTTGTCACTTTGTCATGATGGGGTATGGTGTGTAGATGGGTAAAGAAAAAAACAATTTCAGCCATTTTGAATTCAGGCTGTAACACAACAACATTTGGAAATGTATTTTATTGAACCCTTATGTTACTAGGTAAGCTGACTGAGAACACATTCTCATTTACAGCAACGACCTGGGGAATAGTTACAGGGGAGAGGAGGGGGGATGAATGAGTAAATTGTAAACTGGGGATGATTAGATGACCATGATGTTATGAGGACCAGATTGGGAATTTAGCCAGGACACTGGGGTTAGCACCCCTACTCTTACGATTAGTGCCATGGGATCTTTAGTGACCACAGAGAGTCAGGACACCCATTTAATGTCCCATCCGTAAGATGGCACGCAATGTCCCCAATCACTGCCCTGGGGCATTTGGGATATTTTTTTAGACCAGAGGAAAGGGTGCCTCCTCTGGCCCTCCGACACTACTCCCAGCAGCATTTGGTCTCCCATCCAGGGACTGACTAGGACCAACCCTGCTAAGCTTCAGAAGACAGCCAGCAGTGGGAATAAGTCATGGGGTATGAATCCTTTCTGAAGGCAGTGTATCAGGGAAGAGTGTGGGTGATGATGATGATGATGATGATGATGATGATGTTCATCCTATGGTGAGAAAACTGTTCAAGTTTCATCTCGACAATTTCTGCAGCTGGTCGGACATCGTTTCATTGCAGCTAGGCAGCTATTTATACTGCCAGGCACCGCTGCCATGGGACAGGTTTGCTTCTTTAAATAGATAAAGTCTAAAGATTGTTTCCCTAGTGGGGCTCCATCCTGGCCAAGCCGGGCTGAATACTGAGCATCTAATTCATTAATCGTTGTGCATGATTGAGGTCAGAACCCACTGCTGCTGTTGACTCAGTACTGAGCTAACAGCACAAAACTCAGCCGAACAGGAGATTGGCTGATGTATCCTTGGCTCAGATGCTCCCATTGGAGAGTCATCATCTCTCACAGGAAGTGAGTAAGCAGTTAGTGGAACAGTGAAGGCCAAGCTCTGTCTGTCAGTCTGTCTGCATGGCAACAGAGACAGAGGAGGGGAGGCAGGCAGGCAGGCACTGCTCAGTAAACACTAACAGACCCCATATAGGAAACAATCTCCTGCTGTTGTCTGAGATAACCAGAGAGATCATTACCCTCTGCTGAGGCCAAGATCATCACCAGAGACAAGTTTCTGCACATTTTCTAGAGTACCATTTTCCTTATACTTTAGACAAGCACCAAACTGAAAATTGGAAGAGCCATTCTCAAACACACCCTGAATGACAAACAATCTTCTGTTGTTTCTGAAGAGACTAAGGTCATGATCATCATCATCAAAGACAACAGCACCAAAAGTTACCCCAAAGAGTGATGAAAAGTGTTTTTGTAGATATTACATCCATTCCAATGCAGAGACATGATGAATATTGAGATTGCATGTTGAACTTGGACGTGTCCCATTAGCGCATTATAACAAATTGCATTTGACATACCCAATAACAAAAAGTAATTGGAGAACTGGCCAAGGCTTTCCATTATCACCACTCTTATTTGTCCTGACGTTCGAGCCTGACAGCAGCTATATGTAATCAAGAAAGACTAGTAGGGGGTCAAGAAAGGAAAATCATTTGCCCTATTTGACAGATACCATTCATATCCATCAGCGAAAGGGACACTTTTGTCAAACGCCTTTGTTATAGTTTTCACAATATTTATTATGAACAATGCATCTAAAATTATCTTTTTCTGTCTTTTTTTTTACCCAGGAAATTGTGAACTTCAACTGTCGGAAGCTGGTGGCTACCATGCCGCTGTTCGCCAACGCGGACCCCAACTTCGTGACGGGCATGTTGAGCAAGCTGAAGTTCGAGGTGTTCCAGCCCAACGATTACATCATCAGGGAGGGCACCGTGGGCAAGAAGATGTACTTCATCCAACATGGTGTGGCCAGTGTCATCACCAAGCTTAACAAAGAGATGAAGCTGACGGATGGCTCTTACTTTGGAGGTACGTGGGGGAAATAAAGAGAGTGTGTGTGTGTTACCTGCAGTACCTTTTCTCTATTGGAAATGGATATTTGTCCAACAGAGCCCAGTTGTAAGGTTAGCCATAGGGATCAAAAGTGTGTAAACAGGTACCAAGCTTAAACATGAAAAGAGATAATTTCTTAAACCAACCCTGACAAACGCCTTTAAATGCAAACTCAGACCCACTCCCATCCATTTAGATGTATCCTGTTTTTACACATATTAAGCACTGGGTATACAGTGAATATGAATGCAACACTCAGTCAGCAGTATCTCTCCAGGTTCCGTTCCTCTGCTTTCAATGTTTGTCAAGTCCCATCACTGCCGATGTAGATGCATGTTTCGGGGGGGATGGGAGTTAGTTTCTCCAATGATATAACATTCATCTGGATGGGGTGGCAGGGAAGGCGGGGTAGAGGGGGTTGAAGCGGAGACAAGCCAAGCTCAGGATCAGGGCTCAGAGCACCCAGAGGACAAACAAAGGTTGCATGGCTATCTGCTCTGCGTTCGGGCTCTGCAGCAGCAGCCAACTGAGAATGTCCCTTTTGCATAATTGAGGAAGAAATTCCCCCATCTGCACGTTATACAAAACTACCAAATATTTTGCCATTGAATTTTGAAATTTAAAGGCAAGTGTTTACATTGCCACATTTTCTCAGGCATCTCATTTATGTCATGAAAGAGAGAGAGAAGCAGGTTTAAACTATTCTTAGAAAGGGGATGTGATGTTACATTTTTCATTTAATCCAAGTTCACCCCCTCCCACGGAAAGACGATTTAGGATTCTAAGAATATCTTCTGGCTGTGTGGTTTGCATGCCTCATGCAATCCTCCAGATAGATATGGCCTGTCTGGGGGGGAAAGCAGTGAATCAAATAACAAATCAGTGGAGTATTTTTTCATTCAAACTCCCCAGCTGTCTGAACAACCTCACGTCCAATTATTTAAGACCGTTGGTCCTTTAGCCCAAACGAGTAATTGAATTAAAAACAGGTAACTACAGCCAAGCAATCAAAATACTGTATCATGCCTTGCCTTTGATGCATGTTAGATAAGCAAATGTACTGTATTGTAATCAAATGATTCATCCACTAGTATGACTTCCCATATGTTGTTTAGCCTTTATGTCAAAGCAACACTGTAGACAGTAGGGTTAACTCCAAATCTAGTAGACAGGACTGCATCTGATCAGGACACAGTGGACCAAGGGGAGTGACTAGAAACTTAAGATGGGGTCCTATAGGAGGGTATAATGAATGACTCCTGCTGTAATTAAATTTAACAGCAGTTGGTCAATAGTGATTAACTACACACTGTGTATCTCTGTCAGATCAAGCTGCAGGGGGTATAATTGTGACTGCACAAACTTGTTCAGGTAACTCTGTTAAGATTTATTAAAGACATCTTATAAAAAGAAGTTCCAAATGAATGATTTAAAGAAGCTGTCCGACGTTATATCGTTTTGTTGTGACTGCCTAATATTCACTAATGTGTCATTCAACTCTGATTGCCTACTTTGAACGCACCCATATTTTATAGACGATTTCACAGGTATACTCTACAGTATTATATAGAGACCATTTCACAGGTACTCTACAGTATTATATAGAGACCATTTCACAGGTACTCTACAGTATTATATAGAGACCATTTCACAGGTACTCTACAGTATTATATAGAGACCATTTCACAGGTACTCTACAGTATTATATAGAGACCATTTCACAGGTACACTCTACAATATTATATAGAGACCATTTCACAGGTACTCTACAGTATTATATAGAGACCATTTCACAGGTACTCTACAGTATTATATAGAGACCATTTCACAGGTCCACTCTACAGTATTATATAGAGACCATTTCACAGGTATACTCTACAGTATTATATAGAGACCATTTCACAGGTACTCTACAGTATTATATAGAGACCATTTCACAGGTACACTCTACAGTATTATATAGAGACCATTTCACAGGTACTCTACAGTATTATATAGAGACCATTTCACAGGTACTCTACAGTATTATATAGAGACCATTTCACAGGTACTCTACAGTATTATATAGAGACCATTTCACAGGTCCACTCTACAGTATTATATAGAGACCATTTCACAGGTACTCTACAGTATTATATAGAGACCATTTCACAGGTCCACTCTACAGTATTATATAGAGACCATTTCACAGGTATACTCTACAGTATTATATAGAGACCATTTCACAGGTACTCTACAGTATTATATAGAGACCATTTCACAGGTACTCTACAGTATTATATAGAGACCATTTCACAGGTACTCTACAGTATTATATAGAGACCATTTCACAGGTCCACTCTACAGTATTATATAGAGACCATTTCACAGGTACTCTACAGTATTATATAGAGACCATTTCACAGGTCCACTCTACAGTATTATATAGAGACCATTTCACAGGTACTCTACAGTATTATATAGAGACCATTTCACAGGTACTCTACAGTATTATATAGAGACCATTTCACAGGTCCACTCTACAGTATTATATAGAGACCATTTCACAGGTACTCTACAGTATTATATAGAGACCATTTCACAGGTCCACTCTACAGTATTATATAGAGACCATTTCACAGGTCCACTCTACAGTATTATATAGAGACCATTTCACAGGTACTCTACAGTATTTTATAGAGACCATTTCACAGGTACTCTACAGTATTATATAGAGACCATTTCACAGGTCCTCTACAGTATTTTATAGAGACCATTTCACAGGTACACTCTACAGTATTATATAGAGACCATTTCACAGGTCCACTCTACAGTATTTTATAGAGACCATTTCACAGGTACTCTACAGTATTATATAGAGACCATTTCACAGGTATACTCTACAGTATTATATAGAGACCATTTCACAGGTATACTCTACAGTATTTTATAGAGACCATTTCACAGGTCCACTCTACAGTATTTTATAGAGACCATTTCACAGGTACACTCTACAGTATTTTATAGAGACCATTTCACAGGTATACTCTACAGTATTATATAGAGACCATTTCACAGGTACTCTACAGTATTATATAGAGACCATTTCACAGGTCCACTCTACAGTATTTTATAGAGACCATTTCACAGGTACACTCTACAGTATTATATAGAGACCATTTCACAGGTATACTCTACAGTATTATATAGAGACCATTTCACAGGTATACTCTACAGTATTTTATAGAGACCATTTCACAGGTCCACTCTACAGTATTATATAGAGACCATTTCACAGGTATACTCTACAGTATTATATAGAGACCATTTCACAGGTATACTCTACAGTATTATATAGAGACCATTTCACAGGTATACTCTACAGTATTATATAGAGACCATTTCACAGGTATACTCTACAGTATTTTATAGAGACCATTTCACAGGTCCACTCTACAGTATTTTATAGAGACCATTTCACAGGTACACTCTACAGTATTTTATAGAGACCATTTCACAGGTACACTCTACAGTATTATATAGAGACCATTTCACAGGTCCACTCTACAGTATTTTATAGAGACCATTTCACAGGTACAGTATTTTATGATTTTCTGGTCCTCTGGTCCTCTCAGGTAGCTCATACACACCTGTGGGGAAAAGGTGAAAGACACATTTCCATTCAAACCAAATGGACAATAAAGTATCTATTCCATTTTATTCTATTCTACACAACAATTGTCTTATAGCAGTTGGCAGGGCAGCCAGGTGACAGAGACAAATAGTAGAAGTAGTTGCAGTGAGAGGGCCTGTGCTTTTTATGAGCAAGACTCGTGGCAGCCTAGAGACCAGTGACTTTGGAAGGTGAACCAGGGGGCAAATGAAGGTTGTAATTCAAACGGGTCACAGCGAAGGGACAGTTAGAGGCTCCTTCTAGGGGTTGTTTTGTGTATATTATAATTGTCCTGCTCCTGCTCTGCACACTATGCATGTATCCCAAATGGTACCCTCTTCCCTATATAGTGTGCTACTTTTAACCAGATCCCTATGGTACCCTGTTCCCTATATAGTGCACTACTTTTGACCAGAGCCCTACGGAACCCTATTCCCTATATAGTGCACTACCTTTGACCAGAACCCAAAATAACCCTATTCCCTATATAGTGCACTACTTTTGACCAGAGCCCTATGGAACCCTATTCCCTATATAGTGCACTACTTTTGACCAGTGCCCTAAAGAACCCTATTCCCTATGCAGTGTACTACTTTTGACCTAGACTAATATTTGGGACATTTCCTAGGGTTATTTCCTGTCACCAGTGAATTGTGTTTAGTTGCATCATGCTGTGTGTGATGGTGGTGTGCACTGTAAGCCCCAAACGGGAATAGAAATCAAATTGAAATGAAACAGAGCCTCCACTCATTTTGAGGCAGCATGAATGGTGTGTGTGTGTGTGTGTATGTAGCCCGTCATTTTGCCACGCTATGCTGATGCCAGCCACCTGCTCCGGCCTGCTGCCCATCTGGTGGGTAGTGATACACCCCCCCCCCCCCCGCTCTGTTGGTCGTTGCATAAGTATGGCATTAGGTAGTGAGCTGACTTGAGAGCAGCTGGTCCAGTCAGAAACCTCACTATTTCCCCTCCACTGAACCACATTATCAGCAGCATAACATAGCCCCAGATCTAGCCAAAGACAGACAGAGGACCTGACAATAACACTGATGCAAGCTGGCTAGCTACGCCCGATGCTACTGGATAGTATTAGCATGCTAAAAGTACATATAACCAACACTAATATGGAATACTAACCAGGAACGCTATGCTAATCACTCCTGAGTCTTACTTTATGTCGTACTGACAAACTAGCTAGAGTTAGCATGCTAATCACTCTGTTGTACCGACAAACTAGCTAGAGTTAGCATGCTAATCACACTGTTGTACCGACAAACTAGCTAGAGTTAGCATGCTAATCACACTGTTGTACCGACAAACCAGCTAGAGTTAGCATGCTAATCACACTGTCATACCGACAAACTAGCTAGAGTTAGCGTACTAATCACTGTCCTGCCGACAAACTAGCTAGAGTTAGCGTACTAATCACTCTGTCCTGCCGACAAACTAGCTAGAGTTAGCGTACTAATCACTCTGTCCTGCCGACAAACTAGCTAGAGTTAGCGTGCTTATCGCACTCTCCCAGGTCTCACACTTCCAAGCCTGGTTGTCCAGATGTCTACGCCTCAAGGCTGGGTGGCTATACCCCGTTCCCAACCTGATCTGGGCTCAGATACTATTTGAAACCTTTCAGATCTGTTGAGTGTTTGCTCTAGCCTAACAGGAGTGCCATATGGGCGTGATTTGTATTTTTACACTCCTTGTGACTATTCTATTAGTTCCATTGTGCCAGTCAAGCTCAATCAAGCTTAGATAACGTATTTGACATGATTTATAATAGTATGTAAACCCAGATCAGCTTGTAGTCCAGATAACGACTCTACAGTGCTGGGTGCCCTGGCTCTGTTCCCACACTGTCCGCCCTGAAGGAGAGAGAGTCCCAAATGGCACCCTATTCCTAGTGCAATACTTTTGACCTGAACCCTATGGGCCCTTGTCAAAAGTATTGTACTGTATAGGTAGTAGGGTGCTATTTGGGAAGCACCCGGAGGACAGGAGAGCTAAGCTAACTGATCGTCCGCTAATTTGTGAGAGTGACAGAAACACCTTCTAATTTCTCGCCAACTCAGGCATCTAACTACTAACCTTCCTCCTTTCCTCTGGGTTGCCACCTGTCAAATAATACAATTAACTCCAGATGAAACCAACTTTCTCTCTGCTCTCTGCTGCAATGTATTTCCAACTCTCTGCTCTCTCTCTCTCTCTCTTTGCTTTATCTCTACTCTCTCTCTCTGCTCTCTCTCTCTGCTGTCTCTCTCTCTCTCTCTGCTGTCTCTCTTTTTGCTCTCTAGCTCTCTGCTCTCTCTCTCTGCTGTCTCTCTCTGCTGTCTCTCTCTGCTCTCTCTCTCTTTGCTCTATCTCTGCTCTCTCTCTGCCATCTCTCTCTTTGCTCTCTCTGCTCTCTATCTCTGCTCTCTCTCTGCTGTCTCTCTCTTTGCTCTATCTCTCTTTGCTCTATCTCGGCTCTCTCTCTGCCATCTCTCTCTTTGCTCTATCTCTGCTCTCTCTCTCTTTGCTCTATCTCTGCTCTCTCTCTGCCATCTCTCTCTTTGCTCTATCTCTGCTCTCTCTCTCTCTGCCATCTCTCTCTCTGCCATCTCTCTCTCTGCTCTCTCTCTCTGCTCTCTCTCTCTGCTCTCTCTCTCTGCTCTCTCTCTCTGCTCTCTCTCTGCTCTCTCTCTCTCTGCTCTCTCTCTCTGCTGTCTCTCTCTCGGCTCTCTCTCTGCCATCTCTCTCTTTGCTCTATCTCTGCTCTCTCTCTTTGCTCTATCTCTGCTCTCTCTCTGCCATCTCTCTCTTTGCTCTATCTCTGCTCTCTCTCTCTCTGCCATCTCTCTCTCTGCCATCTATCTCTTTGCTCTATCTCTGCTCTCTCTCTCTTTGCTCTATCTCTGCTCTCTCTCTGCCATCTCTCTCTTTGCTCTATCTCTGCTCTCTCTCTCTCTGCCATCTCTCTCTCTGCTCTCTCTCTGCCATCTCTCTCTGCTCTCTCTCTCTGCTCTCTCTCTCTGCTCTCTCTCTCTGCTCTCCCTCTCTCTGCTCTCTCTCTCTGCTGTCTCTCTCTTTGCTCTCTCTCTCTGTTGAGTGTATTTCTTTAAGCTAGCTCATTATTTTTAGTGTGAAGCGATTATAGAGACTGAGGGGGTATGGTTGTGTGTCCCAAATGGCATCCTATTTCCTATATAGTGCACTACTGTTTATCAGAGCCCTAAGGGGCACTATATAGCGAATAGGATGCTCAGTGTTGAAGCCTCTGTTCATAGCACCACATGGATTCTCTCTGTGCCAACAGAGATCGCACTTATGAGGAGCTTTTTCTATTATAACAGCACTAACACCTTGTTCACACTCACAGTTTGGGAGTCCTGTTTTCACATCCTGCAGGCTATGGCAGGCAGCTCTATAGCAGCTAACGCTTTTCACAGTAGACATCTCGGCTGTGAATGTCAAGGGCATTGTCCTCAAACAAACATCCAAGAATTCATGTCCCCTTCACTGTGACTTATATGACTTATTGTTTTGAAGAAGATATTGCTGTATTTGGGGCATGTTTGTCTACACACTAGCAATACATATGAATGCTTTCATAAACTAGCATCAGCTAGCCACTGGGCACAAGATGGGTTTACTTTCTCAGTGGCTGTCTTTCTGATAGGTCTATTAGGATGGTTGACCCCACAGTAGTTTGTAGCAGGGTTAATCTTGCAGCAAGGGGGAAATCTTTACGTTGCCTGAATTAGATCCAAGAGTTGCGTCTAATTTGAGAGGTAACATGTCCAAGGGCAGAGTCCAGTAATTACAGAAGTAGCACATAATGTCCCAGTGGCTAACATATTATACATACCATCTGAAGGTCTGAGATAAGGGCCAGGGACAAGGCATCAAGTAGAGGGTCGTCTACCACTTTAATATGAAGCTGAAGTATAGGAACCACACTTGATAATCCAACACAGGTTATCTATACCTAGGTTATCTATACCTAGGTTATCTATACCTGTGCACGGTGATAAGACTTTTTTTTAACCTTTTAACCAGGCAAGTCAGTTAAGAACAAATTCTTATTTTCAATGACAGCCTAGGAACAGTGGGTTAACTGCCTGTTCTGCCTGGCAGAACAACAGATTTGTACCTTTTGTCAGCTCGGGGGTTTGAACTTGCAACCTTCCGGTTACTGGTCCAACGCTCTAACCACTAGGCTAACCTGCCGCCTCTACACTCTAACCACTAGGCTACCCTGCCGCCTCTACACTCTAACCACTAGGCTAACCTGCCGCCTCTACACTCTAACCACTAGGCTACCCTGCCGCCTCTACACTCTAACCACTAGGCTACCCTGCCGCCTCTACACTCTAACCACTAGGCTACCCTGCCGCCTCTACACTCTAACCACTAGGCTACCCTGCCGCCTCTACACTCTAACCACTAGGCTACCCTGCCGCCCCCTTTAAGGCAATATGATCGTCGAGATGTCAGGATGTCGGCTCAGAAAATAAATCATCTTCAAAAGGCAATCAAAGTTCACAGGGGCCGTTCTCTGTGTTCGATTTGAATCACTGTGTCTATACAGTTGACTCTCTGTACTGTACACGCCTATGCTAGACAGTAGCAGCAGCAGCAGCCCGGGCCTGGACATATAACTGACATTTCAGAATCATTAGCTCAAAGTGACAACGTGATGAATTGCCTCACCACTGCTCTCGTGACAATGCAGCGGTGAAGGCTGTGTGCATTAGAACCAGCTGTGCCTTGGACTTCATTCTTCATTTATATGGTCATTTGTCCCATGTTGCAGGTTCTACACCTCAGATTGGGTTAGAGCTGATCTTCGTTAAGGCTGTAATTTGTCACTCCATTGCTTCCCTCCCTCCCTGTGTGTCTGTCAAAGATCTGCAACACTCGTAAATAATGTATTACTGACAATGGATGTACGCATTTTGGCCATCAGGCCTTAGACAGCATAGAGACCGAAACAGAAAGTGCTTAGAAAGAGTGTACTCACGCCCAGTAGTAATGAGATAAATATGAAAGTGTGTGGAAATGTGTCCTTCTGTCATGACCAAAAAAGAAATATGGCATTATTTCAGTGACATCGCAAAGTTCGGGGCTGATTGTGCGTTTTTTGTTGTTGTATTGTTTCTGCAGAGATCTGTCTGCTGACGAAGGGGAGACGCACGGCGAGCGTTCGCGCTGACACCTACTGCCGTCTCTTCTCCCTCTCTGTGGATCACTTCAACGAGGTGTTGGAAGAGTACCCTATGATGCGCCGCGCTTTCGAGACTGTAGCCATCGACCGCCTGGACCGCATCGGTAAGACCGTGACCATGCCTTGTGTTGCTACTCTACTGTGGGGATTGGTGCACTGTCATGGCCTGCCTGTGCCGTGCCATGTGTATGTGACTGTCTTCATAGTGTTTGCCCTCCTTCACAGCACCGTGTCTGATGGTCGGTCTGTCTGTCTGTCTTTCTGTCTGTCTGCTTGCCTGCCATGGTGATGCATGGCCTGTATGCTCTTTCCTTCTCTCTTTCCATCAACTTAATTTTATAAAATGTTTTACATTGATAACATATCTTTACAATAATTGTTTACATTTGTAACGTTGATAGTTTTATGTTATTAATAAATGGAAGGCAGTGCATGTCGCTGTCAATCCGAGATGGTGTCAGATCTGTCTGTCCAGGAGGGTGTGAGATCTGTCTGTCCAGGAGGGTGTGAGATCTGTCTGTCCAGGAGGGTGTGAGATCTGTCTGTCCAGGAGGGTGTGAGATCTGTCTGTCCGGGAGGGTGTGAGATCTGTCTGTCCAGGAGGGTGTGAGATCTGTCTGTCCTGGAGGTTGTGAGATCTGTCTGTCCAGGAGGGTGTGAGATCTGTCTGTCCAGGAGGGTGTGAGATCTGTCTGTCCAGGAGGGTGTGAGATCTGTCTGTCCGGGAGGATGTGAAATCTGTCTGTCCTGGAGGGTGTGAGATTTGTAATTGCTGAGCAATTAGTGCTTTTTCAGGTCTGTTCGGTTTCGGTTCGATTATTAAAAAATTATGACGATTTTCGATTTCGATGTATTTATTTTTTGCATTAAATGCATTATGAAATAATGACGTGACATTGATTTTAATGGAAATTCCAAAGACAAAAATAGTGAACATTCAATTGCCAAAACATTGAAAATATTCCATTGTCTCGGTCAGGTCAACGTTGGGTAGAAATCAATAGAACTAGTAAATTATTTCAGTTGTGTTTTTATTACTTAGTTTTTATTTGATGACTTTATTATTTTTCATTCCTTAAAGTCATCATCGCATCTCTGCTCTGACAGTAGCAGCCAGCCAGACCATCTGGCGACAAGCTTAGGTCCAAAATAAGTCAATAGAAAAGCATTGCGTTAATTTGGACAGATTTTGGCGAGAATGAAACCTCTCGCTTCGTTCACTATCTTCCTCTCTGATTTGTCTCTGAGCCGGAGAAAACTGGCACAATGGATTATGGTCATTGTAGTTAATTCCTGTTCCTGCGCTGAACAAGGTTGTATATTTGCTTAATGAAAACTACACCCCTTCAGCCCAGCATTCCACATAATTCTTGACGTGATTGTTAAGATGTATCTTGTGAATGACTGGGCTCACACAAAAAAACAACGAAATGGAATTCCAGTAATTGAACCAACGTCGGTCAATTCGTTGTTTAATAACCAACAACAACAAAATATTTTGGTTAATCGCTCAGCACTACAGATCTGTCTGTCCAGGAGGGTGTCAGATCTGTCTGTCCAGGAGGGTGTCAGATATGTCTGTCCAGGAGGGTGTCAGATATGTCTGTCCAGGAGGGTGTCAGATATGTCTGTCCAGGAGGGTGTCAGATCTGTCTGTCCAGGAGGGTGTCAGATATGTCTGTCCAGGAGGGTGTCAGATATGTCTGTCCAGGAGGGTGTCAGATCTGTCTGTCCAGGAGGGTGTCAGATATGTCTGTCCAGGAGGGTGTCAGATCTGTCTGTCCTGGAGGGTGTCTGATCTGTCTGTCCTGGAGGGTGTCTGATCTGTCTGTCCTGGAGGGTGTCAGATCTGTCTGTCCAGGAGGGTGTCTGATCTGTCTGTCCTGGAGGGTGTCTGATCTGTCTGTCCTGGAGGGTGTCTGATCTGTCTGTCCTGGTGGGTGTCTGATCTGTCTGTCCTGGAGGGTGTCTGATCTGTCTGTCCTGGAGGGTGTCTGATCTGTCTGTCCTGGTGGGTGTCTGATCTGTCTGTCCTGGAGGGTGTATGATCTGTCTGTCCTGGAGGGTGTCTGATCTGTCTGTCCTGGAGGGTGTCAGTTCCATCCCTTCTTTGGTTTGGTGTTGACCCCCAACTGGAACCCCTTCTGGAGAGTGGATGGAAGCTATAATTCATCTGCATGTGCCTCCGTCTCCATTCACCTGCACACCTGGGTATGAGCAGCACCCCGACCCCGTCCCAAGGACCAGCCCAGCCAGAGCAGCCATAGACTGGCCTGGCCCCCAAACAGGGGCCCTGAGCTGGGCATGTGACACCAGGGAGGGAGGGCAGGGAGCCAGAGGCCTCAAAGTTAACCAGGCTTGACCAGGTTTGACCAGGCTTGATCCGGCTTGACAGGCACGGCTTGTAGACATTATATGACTCCCCTTAGCGTCTGGCAACTTTCCCAAAATTCCCCAGCTTTGCAGAGATCTCAGAGGGGATATTCCTGGAATCAGGAGGGAATAATCAGGAGATATGAGAATCCTCCAACCTGGATTTCTGTAAAACTTGGAAATTTGTGGAATCTACTAAATGTTGTAACCCTAGCTACTGTACACGGCCAGTTCCTTCACCTCTCACTCTGGTTCCTGCCAAGCCATGTTCCTTTCATTTGTTAGAGAAACATAGACAAACGTTGCCGTTATTCGTGGCAATTTAACTAAAGTCATAAAGAAAGATAATCAATTAATCAGAGAGAAACATAATTATTTTAATGACTGAAAAAAGGGGCACATGTATGTAATGCAACCAGGGCATCTTTTTTATGCTGTTTTTCCTAAATAACTTCTCCCTTTTAAATAATTATGCTCATAATGTACTAGATTTGTACTATAATTAATATTTGGGAAATATTCTGATATAATCTGGTTTAACTGTTTCTCCTCAATTGGCTGCTTTGATGCTACAAATATTGTCTGATATTTATCTGGAGAGGTTGCCTATAAAATTCACATTTCATCATGGCCACACACTCATAAGGAGAAGAAAGCATATAGCATCTAATGCTTGTAGAATATTGCACTAGTAATGCATATAGGTAATGCATCCGTATTGAGAAACCACCCTTTTCATATTGTGTGTACTGTATGTACTCTTTGTCCTAAGACGGCCATTCTGTTTCCATGAAAAGTCTATAATCTTTTATCTTTATTAAAGGACAGAATACAGCAGGTGGCTTGGTAAGCTATATTTATTACGTTACAAGTGCCTTTTTGTCAGGTCTCACATTTTGACAGAAGTTCGAAGTTAACTAACTGATGTCGTATGCAACGTTTTAGAAATCAGCTATATTATTTTTCTCAACTTTTGGTTTCTGCATAGATATGCTTAATTTTGAAGTGAGCTTTAGTAGTGATGTCAGAATGGTTTGTTTCTCCATGTGAGGTCTACTTTTATAATGTACACATTATTTTGCCCCCATTTAGTCCCTAGCCCTCTCCTCAATTACTTTCTGCTTTAAAATGTTCACTTTCTTGATGGATTTTAGCCAGACTTGGCCCACCTGGTTTTGAACCAATGAGAAACATATAACTTAAAATAACTTAAGGAGTTTATTTAAAATAAACATTAGCTGTTTGAAATATTCAATTCTAATTAGTTTTTTTTTTAAATAAATCACACATAATTGAAACGAGTCGTCCAACTCCCCCTCTGTAAAAGAATAGATATAAAGACTAGATATAAAGAATAATATAAATCTTAAGATTATTTACTAAACATGCTTCATGGCAGGTTAAAGTTAACATTACAATTATAACATTACATCAACAAATATTCTAATGTTATTCAAATGACCGGTAGTTTGAAACTATGAGCGTAAAGCATTAAAGAGTCATGGATCATTACCGTAGGAATATAGGAATTGGATAGGAGTGGTTGGGGACATTTATCATCACATGCATAAAGCATGGTGAGGGTATTCAACTGGAACTCTGGGACTTTTGTTTGAATTGCATGGCCAAACATTTGATATATAATAGCAGAAAGTTATTATGAATTCTATCTTTAACAAACTTTCGTTTTGCTCAGGCACTTTATCAACAACTAGTACCAAAAAGGGCCGATATGATGGGAGTTTTTTTGTACAGGTACCCAGTGTCTTTTAAATATAACAGATACTGTGAGAAGATTTTTATAAAAACAAGTTGAATTTGCAGAACGATAGTGTGCAAATGTTATCTCAAACCTGGATTAAGCTTGTGGTCTGTATTTATGTCCTGTTTGTTTGTTTCTTCTTTGTTGGTTTATTGAGTTTGAGTTGGTATGTTTGTTTGTTTCTTCTTTGTTTGAGTTTTAGTTGGTATGTTTGTTTGTTTCTTCTTTGTTTGAGTTTTAGTTGGTATGTTTGTTTGTTTGTTTCTTCTTTGTTTTTGGTTTATTGAGTTGGTATGTTGGTTTGTTTCTTCTTTGTTTTTGGTTTATTGAGTTTGAGTTGGTATGTTGGTTTGTATCTTCTTTGTTTTTGGTTTATTGAGTTTGAGTTGGTATGTTTCTTTCTTTCTTCTTTGTTTTTGGTTTATTGAGTTTGAGTTGGTATGTTGGTTTGTTTCCTCTTTGTTTTTGGTTTATTGAGTTTGAGTTGGTATGTTTCTTTCTTTCTTCTTTGTTTTTGGTTTATTGAGCTTGAGTTGGTATGTTGGTTTGTTTCTTCCTTGTTTTTGGTTTATTGAGTTTGTATGTTGGTTTGTTTCTTCTTTGTTTTTGGTTTATTGAGTTTGAGTTGGTATGTTGGTTTGTTTCTTCCTTGTTTTTGGTTTATTGAGTTTGAGTTGGTATGTTGGTTTGTTTCTTCTTTGTTTTTGGTTTATTGAGTTTGAGTTGGTATGTTGGTTTGTTTCTTCCTTGTTTTTGGTTTATTGAGTTTGAGTTGGTATGTTGGTTTGTTTCTTCTTTGTTTTTGGTTTATTGAGTTTGAGTTGGTATGTTGGTTTGTTTCTTCCTTGTTTTTGGTTTATTGAGTTTGAGTTGGTATGTTGGTTTGTTTCTTCTTTGTTTTTGGTTTATTGAGTTTGAGTTGGTATGTTGGTTTGTTTCTTCCTTGTTTTTGGTTTATTGAGTTTGAGTTGGTATGTTGGTTTGTTTCTTCTTTGTTTTTGGTTTATTGAGTTTGAGTTGGTATGTTTCTTTCTTCTTTGTTTTTGGTTTATTGAGTTTGAGTTGGTATGTTGGTTTGTTTCTTCCTTGTTTTTGGTTTATTGAGTTTGAGTTGGTATGTTGGTTTGTATCTTCTTTGTTTTTGGTTTATTGAGTTTGAGTTGGTATGTTTCTTTCTTTCTTCTTTGTTTTTGGTTTATTGAGTTTGAGTTGGTATGTTGGTTTGTTTCTTCTTTGTTTTTGGTTTATTGAGTTTGAGTTGGTATGTTGGTTTGTTTCTTCTTTGTTTTTGGTTTATTGAGTTTGAGTTGGTATATTGGTTTGTTTCTTCTTTGTTTTTGGTTTATTGAGTTTGAGTTGGTATGTTGGTTTGTTTCTTCTTTGTTGGTTTATTGAGTTTGAGTTGATATGTTGGTTTGTTTCTTCTTTGTTGGTTTATTGAGTTTGAGTTGGTATGTTGGTTTCTTTCTTCTTTGTTGGTTTATTGAGTTTGAGTTGGTATGTTGGTTTGTGTCTCAGGCATGTTGACATTGAATTGCTTTGCACCCCTTGTGTTGACTCAACATTGCAATACTATTGTGACAGGCAAGTCAATTAATCAATCGATAAAACATGGTTGGGATAGACCAATCAGAGCAAATGAATAGTCTATTAGGTCAATATGGTATGTTGTCATAGCGCTGAATGCACCTTCTTCTGGAAATGTGAATGATTCCTCTCATAGCTTGGACCAACTGGCTATTGTACTGTACATCAGATCCATTGCCCTGTAGATTCTGTCTACACTACCCTCTGAAACATATGCCCTTTTGACCTCTGTGGTGGTCGTGATTTACATTTGCCCTTTTCACTAGAGAATATGATTGGCTTTTGGAAACAACCAACCAATGTGTCACATTATGTTCCGTTTCAATACAAGAGCTGGCTGTTCAAAAAAACACTTCTCCTAAATCAGTAAGTGTTATGAAATGAATTTGTTCATTTGGACTTTCAAAAAGGGGGTTTTGTCTCATACAAGGGAAAATACAATGTCATGATCAGTGCTGGATGTCTCGTTTATTTATGGACTTGGACTGCAAGTGCTTGTCTGGTTGGTTCTTTTTAAAAAAAAGAACCATGCATTTGAAACAAATAACATGTTGCACAATTGATTGTATCTCTATCTAAAAAAAATGATTTGACCAGGAGTCCCTCTTGAGATGAGCACATCTCGTTTTCAAGAGTGTCCTGGCCGACGAATAGGCAGCAGGTAAACCTTTTATTCCAATTTCAATATTCGCACAGCCAGAGGAAATGAACCAGACGCACTAAAATTTATTTGTTCTCAACTACATTTTCCAGAACATGAACTCACAGTGTTACATTCATTCCCAAGGTGAATTCCTTCCTCCATTGAAAAGAAACCCAAAGTTAGACAAAGGTTTCGCCATAGTAGGTTTAACATAATCTTTGTTGTCAACATACAGGTAAATGTTCTGAGTAGTAATTTGACAGAGGTAAACAAAAAAAACAAAGGAATATTGATTGAATGTTACATGCCATATTGTTTCTGTAGACATTTTGACTTGGATTCTATCAATGCAACTAAACCCGATATGCTGATTCTAGGAATACATTGTCATCTGTTTAAAAAAATACATGTTTTTCATTATTCCAGAATTATTCCAGTTCAAGTTGATTCCAGTTTGACATAAATTGTGGATTTTGTGATGGAGACTATTTCTTGTTGTCGAAAAGAAAAAATAGAATAATTGAGAAAATGACTACAGTGTATTTGTTGAGCTGATCGTTGTCTTTGTTTTAGTACAAAGGTCAGAGTGACATGAGAGAAAACCTAAGCAGCTTTATGCTTTTCCTATTTTTAGAGTTTGGGCTGACGTCACACCAAGCAGCCACCTGGTGAGGTTTTTCAGCTCTGTGTACTGCTCCGTAAACGCCTCACTGTTCTGTTATGTCCCTTCTCAGTAATTACCATGGGCAGGGATTTACCTGCACGGACGAGTCGGTTAGATAACCAATCAAATGTGTGAAAGCCTAGAGTATACATTTAACGAGCCTTATGGTCAGTAATCATTCATCTCCTAATTGATTAAGAGCCACAGTCTAAATAAAGTTCATGAGCATTAATCTATAGGCATAGTTCAGTGTACTATTTCTCTACACATCTCATCAGTATAGCGGCACTCAGGGGATAAGTAACTTTTCAAATGGGATGCAACAAGAATGTTTCTTTACTTATTGAAACAACTGAAGTTTGTTTTCTTGATATCAGCTACCAGCGAAGGTTTCTGGGTTTTTATTTTTATGTTCAAAAGTAGTTACAAGTTTGACACCACACAGAGATAACGAGATCATTGTGTTTCTTTCCTTTGTTGGTTAGAACCAGCATTAATGTTTTGTATTGTTCTGATTGTTGTTAATTCTGTTAACTGCCTTTAGTTTCAGTTAGTTTTAAATTGTTTGCGTCTTAATTGGCGTGGTGTTTATTTCCCCTATTTCCCCACATCCAGGATTGATAGTTCCTACTTGGCACAGACGTCGTTTTAACATCTACTTTTGATTTACATTTGGTTGAGTTGTCAACTAACGTGAATTCAATTTTTACATAAAAAAAATAAAATAATCCAATGTCATTGAAGTTATAAGTTGGGTGAAAACAATATGAAATTCCCTTATGTTAATGACGTTTTGCAAATCCAATTTGTTTTCCACGTTGATTCAACATCATCAATGTTTTTGTTGTTATTGAAATGAAGTGAAAACAATATTATTCAACCAGTTTGTCACCATACCATTAGTTCGATACAGCACAATACCAAATTATTTGTGAAATAGCCACTGAAATAGACACATTTCAGTTTGGTTCATGACATTTCAGTTTGGTTCATGACATTTCAATTTGGTTCATGACATTTCAGTACGGTTCATGTATACAGACAATGAAGGGTCATCTTTAATAAACAACACCTATTCATTTCAATATTAACTGGGAAGTTACATCTAAAAAGACACTAAGTACGTTGAGAAAGAGAAAATGTAACACAAATATGGGTATTCAAAGTTTAACGGTTTAAAGCAGTGTTTAAACAGTAGATCTACTGTAAATCTACATGTTTAAACACACCTGATGACCTATAATTAATACAATTAAGAACAGGAAACCATTGAAAAACAAGTGTGTTCTTGTGGCTCAAGGTTTTCACTGTATCCCTCCAGTGTCAGTGCCCAGTGTCCACGTTTCTAGTCATTTCCATGTCCAATTCCCTCAGTTTAACGGTACTGGTTAAACCTATTTGTCTTACTGCATAATATCACTCTATTATGCACCGATACATTATCTCCACAGACCTCAGCTTCCATTTGATCAGAGTCAAAGCATTTACTGAGCTGTGTGAGATTTGACTGTACTGGACTGTAAATATACTGTATGTGACTTACAAGGGCACTCCTCCATCTCATGACCTCGTGTTTCAACAATAACATGTCTGTGTTGTGCTCCTCCCCATCCAGAGTTTAATCGTGAAGCATTCTGTTCAGCAATGTATACTGACGTCATGTAAGTCTATGGTATACCCTGCAGTCAGAGTCTGGTGTTAGCGTTAGCGTCTAGCCACTTCCCTAGTGTTCAGCGCTGTCATTGGTCCACATCTAAGAGAATCACAGCCAAGCCAATGACTGATCGGCTTCCTTGGAATGACTGATAAGGGACTCATCGTCTCTCACACAAAGCTTACCCAGTCTAAGGACAGAATCAATCACGCCTGATCCACCTGCCAATGCTCATCCCAGTGCTGGCCCTGGCGGTCATTGCTCTGTGCTGGATGGTGAGGCATTATGTGTGGCACAACAGAGTTGGGCTACGTCCCAAAATAGCGCCTTATTACCTACAAAACTTTTGACCAGAGCCCTACGGGAAGTGCACTATGAAGGGAATAGGGTTCCTTTAGACCCTAGGGATGGATCTTTGCCAGGACACGTCTAGCCAACACTTACCTTTACGAAGGAATCCATTGACCCCCTTGACCCGTTCTTCTCTTTCGCACAAAGCTACGAATGTTAACATCCTGTCCTTATGGATCCGTCTGCCTGCCACAAACAGTTTGCCTCTGCCCTGCCGTTGACCCGGCCGTCGGTACAGCTGGCCATATGTCAACATAGAGGCTGTACAGAATATGGGCGTAATGAAAATGCCACTAGCACTGTATTCTGTAAAGGATGACATTTTGAAAAGGCTTACTTTAGATGAAATGGAATACCAAAATAAAGCTTTAGTCAAAATGTTCCCTGAAAAGGGCAAAAACTGTTTGATTTTCAAAATGTGAATTACTGTATTTTAACGCAACATTTGTTCTTCTTCTAAATAGCTGCTTTGAAAAGGTCCTGTACCAACTATACATCCGCTTAACCTGGTACTATGCACCAACTATACATCTGCGTAACCTGGTACTATGTACCAACTATACATCTGCTTAACCTGGTACTATGTACCAACTATACATCTGCTTAACCTGGTACTATGTACCAACTATACATCTGCTTAACCTGGTACTATGTACCAACTATACATCTGCTTAACCTGGTACTATATACCAACTATACATCTGCATAACCTGGTACTATGTACCAACTATACATCTGCTTAACCTGGTACTATGTAAATCAAATCTAATCAAATTTTATTTGTCACATAGACATGGTTAGCAGATATAAATGCGAGTGTAGCGAAATGCTTGTGCTTCTCGTTCCGACAGTGCAGTAATATCTAACAAGTAATCTAACAATTCCCCAACAACTACCTAATACACACAAATCTAAAGGGGTGAATGAGAATATGTACATGTAAGTATATGGATGAGCGATGTAGCAACTATACATCTGCTTAACCTGGTACTATGTACCAACTATACATCTGCTTAACCTGGTACTATGTACCACCTATACATCTGCTTAACCTGGTACTATGTACCAACTATACATCTGCTTAGCCTGGTACTATGTACCAACTATACATCTGCTTAACTTGCAGATATGTACCAACTATACATCTGCTTAACCTGGTACTATGTACCAACTATACATCTGCTTAACCTGGTACTATGTACCAACTATACATCTGCTTAACCTGGTACTATGTACCAACTATACATCTGCTTAGCCTGGTACTATGTACCAACTATACATCTGCTTAACCTGGTACTATGTACCAACTATACATATACTTAATCTGGTACTATATACCAACTATACATCTGCTTAACTTGCAGATATGTACCAACTATACATCTGCTTAACCTGGTACTATGTACCAACTATGCATATGCTTAACCTGGTACTATGTACCAACTATACATCTGCTTAACCTGGTACTATGTACCAACTATACATCTGCTTAGCCTGGTACTATGTACCAACTATACATCTGCTTAACCTGGTACTATGTACCAACTATACATCTGCTTAACCTGGTACTATGTACCAACTATACATCTGCTTAACCTGGTACTATGTACCAACTATACATCTGCTTAACCTGGTACTATGTACCAACTATGCATATGCTTAACCTGGTACTATGTACCAACTATACATCCACTTAACCTGGTACTATGTACCAACTATACGTCTGCTTAACCTGGTACTATGTACCAACTATGCATATGCTTAACCTGGTACTATGTACCAATTGTACACCTGCTTAACCTGGTACTATGTACCAACTATACATCTGCTGTACGTGCAGATATGTACCAACTATACATCTGCTTAACCTGGTACTATGTACCAACTATACATCTGCTTAACCTGGTACTATGTACCAACTATGCATCTGCTTAACCTGGTACTATGTACCAACTATACATCTTCTTAACCTGGTACTATGTACCAACTATACATCTGCTTAACCTGGTACTATGTACCAACTATACATCTGCTTAACCTGGTACTATGTACCAACTATACATCTGCTTAACCTGGTACTATGTACCAACTATACATCTGCTTAACCTGGTACTATGTACCAACTATACATCTGCTTAACCTGGTACTATGTACCAACTATACATCTGCTTAACCTGGTACTATGTACCAACTATACATCTGCTTAACCTGGTACTATGTACCAACTATACATCTGCTTAACCTGGTACTATGTAAATCAAATCTAATCAAATTTTATTTGTCACATACACATGGTTAGCAGATAGAAATGTGAGTGTAGCGAAATGCTTGTGCTTCTCGTTCCGACAGTGCAGTAATATCTAACAAGTAATCTAACAATTCCCCAACAACTACCTAATACACACAAATCTAAAGGGGTGAATGAGAATATGTACATGTAAGTATATGGATGAGCGATGTAGCAACTATAGATCTGCTTAACCTGGTACTATGTACCAATTGTACATCTGCTTAACCTGGTACTATGTACCAACTATACATCTATTTAACCTGGTACTATATACCAACTATATATCTGCTTAACCTGGTACTATGTACCAACTATACATCTATTTAACCTGGTACTATATACCAACTATATATCTGCTTAACATGGTACTATGTACCAACTATACATCTGCTTAACCTGGTACTATGTACCAACTATACATCTGCTTAACCTGGTACTATGTACCAACTATACATCTGCTTAACCTGGTACTATGTACCAACTATACATCTGCTTAACCTGGTACTATGTACCAACTATACATCTGCTTAACTTGCAGATATGTGCTTTATGATGTGCTCTCTATCAGCGAAGAAGTCCAGTGTTATAGAAATACCTGCCAGTATAAAATGTCTGCATCCTTGAATAGTGAAGGTTGTAAGGCCTTAGCACCATTAGCAGTACACAGAGGAAAAGAAAACGTCTCTGTTTAAAAGATTGATGAGCCTTTGTTAAAGCTGCCAGCCGTTCCAGAATCTTAATCTGTCATCCTTACTAACCAAGAGAGTTTCTCAGCAATCGTGAGGAAAAGGTCAACACTTCAAAACAAATACATCCTAGAAATAAATCTTTACACCTCTCTTCATTCATAGCCAGTGGGCAGGAGGACTAGAGCTATTCCATTCTTTTAAAATTAACATACTAAAGAAATTAATTAGTCAAACATAAAAAAGCTTTTGAATATAAAAAAAATATATATAAAAAAAAAGAAGAAATGAATAAACACTGACGATTTTGAGTTGGAATCTTCTTTAAATTGTGGTAACTTCATGTCACTAAACTGAACTGCCATTAAAGAAATATGGTTTAGTAGTTGGGACCTATAGTTTTAAGGACTGTGTTGAAGTATTTGTAATAGTGGTGGTTGAATCCTTCCGGTGTGTATTCTGTAGTGCATAGCTAACTGTTGTCCTACTGAATGTATAGCCAAGGCGTGAACTCTATGTGTTTTAGAATTATATTATATAATTGTATTTGTGAAAATTATTAGAATCTAATACACTTTATTATTGGGTAGGTATTGATTTTGACAGAGAAGCTAAAACTTTTCATTTGGCTCTATACTCCAGCATTTTGGATGTGAGATCAAATGTTTAGTATGATGCAGTAGTACAGAATGTCACCTTTTATTTGAGGGTATTTTCATACACTCGTTCAGTCCATTGGGAAAGTATTCAGACCCCCTAGACTTATCACACATTTTGTTACGTTACAGCCTTATTCTAAAATGGATTCAATAATTGTTTCCCTTCATCAATCTATACACAATAGCCCATAATGACAAAAGAGAAAACAGGTCTTATTAATAATAATTACGTATTAAACATAAAAAAACGGAAATAGCTTATTTACGTAAGTATTCAGACCCTTTGCTATGAGACTCTAAATTGAGCTCAGATGCATCCTGTTTCCATTGATCAACCTTGAGATGTTTATACAACTTGATTGGAGTCCACTTATGGTAAATTCAGTTGAATGGGGCGGCAGGGTAGCCTAGTGGTTAGAGCATTGGACTAGTAACCGAAAGGTTGCAAGTTCGAATCCCCGAGCTGACAAGGTACAAATCTGTCGTTCTGCCCCTGAACAGGCAGTTAACCCACTGTTCCTAGGCCGTCATTGAAAATAAGAATTTGTTCTTAACTGACTTGCCTAGTAAAATAAAGGTAAAAGTAAAAAAAATGATTTGGAAAGGCACACACCTGTCTATATAGCATTGAAGATGCTACAGAAGAACACAGTGGAGAACACAGTGGCCTCCATCATCAGCTGGACGCCCGGCCAAACTGAGCAATCGCGAGAGAAGGGCCTTGGTCAGGGAGGTGACCAAGAACCCGATGGTCACTCTGACAGAGCTCCAGAGTTCCTATGTGGAGATGGGAGAACCTGCCAGAAGGATAACCATCTCTGCAGCACTCCACCAATCAGGCCTTTATGGTAGAGTGGCCAGACGGAAGCCACTCCTCAGTAAAAAGGCCCTTGACAGCCCACTTGGAGTTTGCCAAAAGGCACCTAAAGGACTCTCATGAGAAATAAGATTCTCTGGTCTGATGAAACCAAGATTGAACTCTTTGGCCTGTATGCCAAGCGTTGCATCTAGGGGAAACATGGCACCATCCCTAAGGTGAAGCATGGTGGTGACAGCATCATGCTGTGGGGTATGTTTTTCAGCAGCTGGACTGGGACACTAGTCAGGATCGAGGGAAAGATGAACGGTGCAAAGTACAGAGAGATCCTTGATGAAAATCTGCTCCAGAGCGCTCAGGACTTCAAACTAGGGTGAAGGTTCACCTTTCAACAGGAGAACGACCATAAGCACACAACCAAGACAATGCAAGAGAGACTTCTGAATGTCCTTGAGCTGCTCAGCCAGAGCCCGGACTTGAATGGGAGAAACTCCCCAATTACGGGTTTGCCAAGCTTGTGACGTCATACCCAAGGGAGACTCGAGGCTGTAATCACTGCCAAAGGTTCTTCAACAGAGTACCGAGTATAGGGGCATTGTAAATGTGATATTTCAGTTTTTAATATTTAATACATTTGCAAAAATGTCTAAAATCCTGTTTTTGCTTTGTCATTATGGGATATTGTGTGTAGATTGACGAGGGGAAAAAACGATTCAACAAAACGTAACAAAATGTGGAAAAAGTCAAGGGGTCTGAATACTTTCCAAATGAACAGTACCAGTCAAAAGTTTGGACACACCTACTCATTCAAGGGTTTTTCTTTATTTTTACTATTTTCTACATTGAAGAATAATAGTGAAGACTATGAAATAACACATATGGAATAATGTAGTAACCACAAAAGTGTTAAACAAATCAAAATATATTTTTGATTTTAGATTCTTTAAAGTAGCCACCCTTTGCCTTGATGACATCTTTGCACACTCTTAGCATTCTCTTTACCAGCTTCATGAGAAATGCTTTCCAATGGTAGTCCCACTAAGAGCAAACCAGATGGGATGCCATATCGCTGAAGAATGCTTTGGTAGTCATGCTGGTTAAGTGTGCCTTGAATTCTAAATAAATCACCGAGTGTCACCAGCAAGTCACCCCCACACAATCACACCTACTCCTCCATGCTTCACGGTGGGAAGCACATGTGCGGCGATCATCCGTTCACCTACTCAGGGTCTCACGAAGACACATCGGTTGGAACCAAAAACCTCAAATCTGTGAAAAATGTATTTGGGCTGCAATCTGAGGTGCAGTTTCTCTATTGAACTTATCCTCTGCAGGAAAGGTAACTCTGGGTCTTCCTTTCCTGTGGCGGTCCTCATGAGAGCCAGTTTCATCATAGCGCTTGATGGTGTTTGCAACTGCACTTGAAGAAACTTTCAAAGTTCTTTACATTTTCCGGTTTGACTGACCTTCATGTTTTAAAGTAATGATGGACTGTCTTTTACCAAATAGGGCTATCTTCTGTATACCAACCCTACTTTGTCACAACACAACTGATTGTCTCAAATGCATTAAGGAAAGACATTTCACAAATTTACTTTTAACAAGGTACACCTGTTAATTGAAATGCATTCCAGGTGACTACCTCATGAAGCTGGTTGAGAGAATGCCAAGAATGTGCAAAGCTGTCATCAAGGCAAAGGGTGGCTACTTTGAAGAATCTCAAATATACAATATAATTTTATTTGTTTAACCCTTTTTTTTGGTTACTACATGATTCCATATGTGTTATTTCAAAGTGTTGATGTCATCACTAGTATTCTACAGTGTAGAAAATAGTACAAATAAAGAAAAACCCTTGAATGAGTAGGTATGTCCACACTTTTGACTGGCAATGTTTGTTAAATCTTAATACTAATATATATCTATATGAATATATTACCTTTCACCTACTACCTCTTAAAACTCAATGTACCAGGTATCAACTATGTACAGTAGTTTGGTAATACAGCATTCTCACTCAGATGTCCTCATACTCATACCATAGTCACTCTCATTTCTACTCACTGTTACCCCATAACAACCCACACCATAACATCCACCCTGCGGTGTGTCAATATGCTACCATGTCTATCACGGCTTAAGTCAACCTAACCTCTAACTGATCTCCTCCTAACAGGGAAGAAGAACAGCCTGCTCCTCCAGAAGTTCCAGAAGGATCTGAACGCTGGGGTGTTCAACACGCAGGAGAACGAAATATTGAAGCAGATAATCCGTCAGGACAGGGAGATGGTGATGATGGTGGACCGCAAGCAGTCGGTCACAGGGATGTCGGTCACAGGGATGTCGGTCACAGGGATGAACACCACCCCGATATCTGGAAACTCCATCATTAACTCGCCGGCTCAGCCGCCCTACACCACTGCCCTGGGCAACAACCAGTTCCAGCAGTCAGCCACCTCTTTGACCTACAGTGCTTCGGCCGTCACCGCCCCCTCCGCCGCAGCCACCGCCCGCATCCTGCCAGCCTCGGCGCAGGGTGTCTATCCCGTCCCCAGCGTCATCCACGGCAACCTGAACTCATCCTCGCCCGTCCCCCAGACTCCCCTCTCTCTCCATCAGCAAGGGTCCATCATGTCCCCGGTATCCTTCACCACGGCGGTGTGCAGTCCACCAGTGCAGACCCCTGGGATGGCGGGCCGCAGCTTCCAGTACGGCTCGCCCACCGCCTCCCAGCTCTCCCTTATCCAGCAGCCGCTGCCTACTGCTCTACCACCGCAGCAACCACTACCACAGCCACAGCAACCAGGAGGAGCTGCGGCCTCCTCAGCAACACAACAACCACAACAACAGCAGCAAGTCCCGTCACCTCAGAGGAGTGACAGCCTCCACAAGGCCAGCCATGCTCTCCAGTCGGGAAGCCTGAGTCGAGACGTGCGCCACCTCTCTGCCTCCCAGCCCTCCCTGCCCCACGACACGTCCCTGGGGCCCCGAGCGCACCCTGCAGCGTCCGGGGACTCCCTGGCCTCCATTGCCCCGCCGGTGGCTGCAGTCCAGGGTATGGGTATACAGAGCGGTCTCCGCACCACAGTGCCCCAGAGGGTCAACCTGTTCCGCCAGATGTCATCAGGAGCGTTGCCTCCGGTACGAGCGGTGTCCTCTGCAGCCCAGCACAGGGATTCCACTGGTTCTAGGAGAGATTCTAGAAGAGATTCTACCTTAAGCAGTACAGAGACCGAGCAAGATAAGATGCGGTTCGCATCAAATTTATGATCCCATTTTTCTTTTTTTTAAACTTCTGTTTTATTTAATTTTAAAATGGAGATACAAAAAAAAAAGATAAAGATGAACTTGAGTATTTTTTTGTTTTCTCAAAAATTGTCTTCAGAAAAAAAAATTAGCCTAATGGAATTCCTGTACAGATTGCCCTTGTATTATATTTTAGACACATTTTCTCCCTACATTTAAGAATGTATATTAAATAAATATATATATATATATGTGTGTAAATCCAACTAGAATATTTGGCAAAGACTATTTAAAAGCTCTAGTATATAAACATGAGTCTTCCTTTCCAAAAAAATATACATATAGATATCAAATGTATGGAGAGAGGGGGTTGTATGGAGAGGGGGGGGGTGTATGGAGAGAGGGGGGTTGTATGGAGAGAGGGGGGGTTGTTTGTTATCTTCTGTTTTTGTAAACTGGAATGCATCGTGATGAATCCTGACAGATGACTTTTGGATTATTTTTTTTTGTACCTGCGAGAAGAGGAAGTAAAATATCTTCTCACATTACGCAGCTTTGTCACCACTGTGGACTAACTGACGCAAGCGAACCTTGAAACTGTCAAAAAAAAAAAAGAAGAAGCACACACTCAAACATAAATCTAATGACAGAACTTGTGGGACCTTAATCTTAGCAATCAACACAGGTACAATAGCTAGGTGTTCCATTGCTCTCAGCAATGCATCCTCTTGAGCCACAGTGTCCTCACACAGTGGTCGGTGAACACCACGACAGTGTTATGGGTCCAAAGGAATGATGTAAATAGAAGTGATGCTCTTTTTTTTTTGTTTGTAGAAGGATGATGTTGTGAGCGAAGAATGGATGATGCTGTTTTTAGTCCTAATTTCAGACAGTGATAGACGTTATGTAATGTTGCTTAACAAAACTATGTGTACATTTATAATATTTATAAACTAAAGATTATCACCATTATGCAATAGACTGTGATATAAAGATTATCTATCTGTGTGTTGTAAATAGTTTTGTAGATCTAGTATTTACAGATACTGTGCGGTGCATTCTCAATCATAACAATGTCTTACTTCTTTCAGGAACCTTGCTATCTTCATCATCATCATCATCATCTATATGTGAGAAAAAAAGTTAAGAAGTGACAGCAATGCATATATTCATTAGAGATAAGAAAACCTTAACGCAATAGCAAGCACTACTTGACACTGAGAAATGCCTGTCATACTGAGAATCTTCATTAGTCTGCATAGTCCTTGTTTCTTTCTTCATTTTAACCATCCAGCAAGCAAAAGAGAAGCGAATGAGGGATTAAATATTTTTTTTAACGCTGAGGTTTCAACACTTTTCAACACATTTAACGCTGAGGTTTCAACACTTTTCAACACATTTAACGCAGATGCTTCAACACTTTTCAACACATTTAACGCTGAGGTTTCAACACTTTTCAACACATTTAACGCTGAGGTTTCAACACTTTTCAACACATTTAACGCAGATGCTTCAACACTTTTCAACACATTTAACGCTGATGTTTCAAAACTTTTCAACACATTTAACGCTGATATTTCAACACTTTTCAACACATTTAACGCAGATGTTTCAAAACTTTTCAACACATTTAACGCAGACGTTTCAACACTTTTCAACACATTTAACGCAGACGTTTCAACACTTCAACACATTTAACGCAGATGTTTCAACACTTTTCAACACATTTGTAGCATGGACTCCGTAACACCTGTCATCATACACGTCAAACACGTCTCCCCTGTATGTACATCTCCTTTGGAACCATGGTATTTGTAGAGATGCTATATTTTATTTCAGTCACACGCT
This sequence comes from Oncorhynchus masou masou, assembly GCF_036934945.1. Lineage (NCBI taxonomy): Eukaryota > Metazoa > Chordata > Actinopteri > Salmoniformes > Salmonidae > Oncorhynchus > Oncorhynchus masou. The sequence goes on along the minus strand of NC_088222.1, from coordinate 9,794,787 downwards.
ACACAATACAGTAATACCCATTTACAGTGTGTTTTTCTTACTGTGGGTGTGCTGGGTGAGTAAACCTACCCATTCCTTACAGCAATTAAGAGTTATTGTATGTTTGACTACCCATACACAATGTGACACTTTAGAATTACTGTAAATATCAATCATTGTTGAATCTATCACATCTTGACTCCAAATCTTTTAGTTAGTTGTGACACCTTTTGATTTCCGAGGGTAAGGACGGCCTGTTTGGATGTTTTAGTCAGGCTTTCTGTTTTTTTTTTTTTAAATGTCTTTTTCATATTTCATTTAATTGACTCACCTTCCATATCATGTTTTCAAATAATGTGATCGTCTAGTGTGGCAGTGGAATGGAAAGGAAAATTTATAAATTCAGTATTTTTCTGCAATATGCCCATCTGCTGTAGGTTTGCAATCTTGACGTATGAATTTTCCAGTCAAAGTTAATGTTGAAGAAGACTGACATGACCTTTTCCAGACACCTCTCTTTTTGAGTAGGTCATGTTATAAGTCAAGTGTTTTGGGCCCCATTTTAAAAACAATCACCGTGTTGTGAATCAGAGCGAGAGCAACATATGCTGGGTTGCATTAAGGTTTCTGTCTCTTGTGTGTCTGAATCCATCATAGTAACTGTAACAATATCAACAAAATTACAATGTTTAAGCTTATTTATTTAGTGTCCTGGGGGGGGGTCCAGAAATGTGACTAAACTTCGAGACAATTCATTAAGGTCAGTCATTCTGACACAACTTACCCTCATGTGTTTGCAGACTATTTGACGTGCTTATGAATTGATGTGTATGTTTGCTAGAGACTCCCCTCCCCCCCCCCCTGGTATTGTGTATAGTAACCATGTGAGTAATTAGTATGATATGTTCCTCACAGACAACCACCTCTCATGGTTTCAGAGTCACAATCTTCATGGCGGCAAACATGCTCCATCAGTCGGCTCTGAGTATCTGAGCCGCACCCCCCCCCCCCTTAGAGACACACCTAAAAAGATGAGCAGTACTTCAATACAGACAACGTGTGTGAACATTCTTCAGATAGAGTCCACCCCCCAAAAAATATGTCTCATAAAAAGCATGCACTTCTCACAAATACTTAAAAAGATACTATATAAAAAAAAGGTTGACGTTAAATGTACTGTGAGATTATGTTTTGTTCATTGTCTGTCTAGACGTTATTTGTGTGCAACGAAAGCGTTGACATTTTCACAAAAGGACACTTAAGTATTTGTGCCTAAAACTGTAGCCATGTTCGATACTTTTTTTGTTTGTTTTGAGTGGGAGGAGCTATAATGTGCATATGCACCTATACAACACATCTATTACTTATCATATGTGTTCTATGTTTCAATATTTTTTTTTGAGAGGAAGATGTAACCAATGAAGATGATGGCCAAATGTCTCAGTTTAACAATTGGAATCTTTGAAGAGAATTGCGAACTTCTATGAAAAGGCTCTCTCATTCTGATATAGAACTCTCGGAATTACAGTAATGACTAGTACAGTCTCTACAGAACTGGGAGGATGCTAACACGTTGACGAGACATTGTAAAAATTTGAAGCACCTTTTGTAACTTCCTTTGTAGCTAGCCACTGATGTTTTGTTGATTGTTAATGTTGCGCGGAATGAAACTGGCCAAAGCAAAACATTCAAAGTAATTTTCTTTGTTTTGAATTGCACTTTCTGATGAAAGAAAAATACGATACAGACTCTTCAGTCAGTTATTTTAAGTGAATAGAAGGTTTAAAGGGAGATGTATGATCTAGATTGGAATTCTCTAAACATGGAGAAGTGTTCTATTCCAAGACTGCTTAATCCTGCTCTGCCATGGTGAATGTATTCATGGGTTGCACCTCCGTCTCGTCGTTGCCATTGTGAACATTTTACAGACGCCGCAGCCATACTGGTGCCCAAAAAGTACAGTGATGCCCAGTCATTCTGAACGGGGCTAATGACTGTTTCATCTAAATTACACTATAGTGGCCGGGAAATACGATGACATAACTAAAGTAGGCAAATGTTTAGTAGGAATCAGCTTTGCCATCATCATTAATGTAGTCAAACTTACTTTAGACAGATGACAATGTTGTCATTAGCCAGCAAAGATTGTCCAAATATTGTCCTGGGGAATAGTTACAGGGTAGAGAAAGGGGGATGAATGAGCCAATTGGACAATGACGACAAACCTGCAAATTATTTGCCTCTACAAATGTCATTGTATTTTCAAGCCACTGTCATTGCACATTTGATGAAATCTTCATCAGAGCCAATTGACAATGCATTGAGTAGAGCGCTCGGTCGGGCATCAGTCCTAAAACGAACGTTCAAAACAACATTGTGACGAAATGTGCAACCCATGAATAGGAAGTATCCCACGGTACAGATGGACAGCAGCGCTGTTGGTTTGTGCTGTTTTTGACACTTGCCTTTGGAGGGGAAAGCTTCCCAACTATGTGCTTTTTTCTCTCACAATAATTCCGACCACAGCTATCTAGCATTCTGGAATGGGCATTATGATGTATGTAGTACAACACGAACGGACGAATCAGCTTACAGTTTTAGCAGAATGGAGAACTCTCAATTAACCAGCACATATATTTGTACATTTATTTTGTTTTGTTTTGTTTTTAAATAAAAATGCTAAAATGAACAAAGCCCAGTGCCCAGAGAAAAGAAACTAGGGTCTTTATTCACAAAGCCTCTCAGAGTAGGACTGCTGACCTAGTATTAGTTTGACCTTTTGGATAAATTCATGTGATTATTTGGACAAAAGGAAAAACGGATTTTAGAGCAGTACTCCTAAACTGTTGTTTTGTGAAGACGGGCCCGGAACCTTTGGGTTCTGAACCTTGACAGAGTGCAGGTGTAATATGTTAACTGATAATGTGCGATAATGTTCATCTTGGAGAGATGATGGTGTAGATAATGCTGTAAGTTACGAGCCAAACGTTCCTCTTAAACCCCGCTGACAGATTCATGTTGATAAAACAAGCTTGGTAAAAAATGAACAGTTAGTTGGTTACTTGACACAGAGTTCTTACAACTATATGCAGACAAATGGTGTTTGTCAAAAAAAAATATTTTGATTTCTGTTTGAATTTTGTTTTGTTTGTAAATAATAAACCTTTAACATGTAGAAAATAAAAGACATATTGTCATTTAGCTGCTGAGTTTACGTGTAATTTTGTTTCTGAATGTTTCTAGACAGACAGACAGATAGATAATCTTGACAATGATCTCAATCGATCAATCATCTCATAGGTCACCACATCAGTGACTTCACTCATGTTCTCCCTTCCTATTTAATACAACTAAAGAGGGAGAGATGACTGATGGAATGGGGTGTGGGATAGAGTGATGATGGAGGAGGAGGTAGGTGGTGGTGGATGGGATAAATGATTGAGAGAGAGGAGGGTGGTAGGAGGAAGGAACGGAGGGATGATATAATGAAGGAGGATGGGCATCAGGAATAGAGCTTGTCAGTAGTTACCGTGGAGATGAGTGATGGGTTTTCTGGGGCTCTGGGGTTTTCCATTCGTTACCCCATAATACAGTTATCACCTATAAAGTATTCATACATTAAGACAGATTCCCCTCCACCTGACAATGCACCTCGGCTGAGGACAGACCGGGGGACCAGTATATTGTGACTCATGTACCTGGAGGTGTGCTGTAACTGCTATTTTATTGGTAAACATATCATTAATCATATATTACACTATATATTGAATAGGGTGTCATTTGGGACACATGCAGTGACTCATATACCTTGAGGTGTACTATAACTGGGGCGGCAGGGTAGCCTAGTGGTTAGAGCGTTGGACTAGCAACCGGAAGGTTGCAAGTTCAAACCCCCGAGCTGACAAGGTACACATCTGTCGTTCTGCCCCTGAATAGGCAGTTAACCCACTGTTCCAAGGCTGTCATTGAATATAACAATTTGGTCTTAACTGACTTGCCTGGTTAAATTAAATAACTGCTTCTTTACTGGTAAACAAAACATTCATCATGCAGGGTTAACAGCTATCAAATTAGTTTTTTCAGAGATATAAACAATATTGAGTATACAATATACTACAATATTTTATATTTAAGCTACTATATTTGAGAAAGTAGTGAGTCATCTACAATGGAAGTGCACTGAAACAGTGCTACTCTATAGGAAAACAGAGCTTCATACTCGGGTGATGACAGATATCCTATGGTATTGTCATGAGTCTAAGTATATTGGATTATATTGATTGTAATATGTATTATAGAGGCTATACGTAATATGATTCTATATAGACTAATGTATTTTATGAGCTAAGGAATACATTTGTATGTAAATATAACTCTTGAAATCCGAACGGATGGTCTGTTTATAGTTAACGCTGCGCCGAGATGGTAAGTTATCTTGTGTTGAAGAAAGAAACTGGTTTCCGGTTACAGGTTGAAAGATAAGCATTCTGGGTTATTCTCAAGTCAGGTACGAGTCAGCTGATCTACTCCTTCATTCTCAATGGAACACTGCCCTCAATTAAGACATTCAAATTGCATTAAGTGTGTGTAATAGTATACACACAGTGAATTAATGTTTTATTATCGGGTTGTTAAGTAACTAATGCTGCTCCTGGCACCGTTGCCTATAAATATCAGAGAGACAATGAATAGCTTCTGAAATGTTTTAAATATTCATAGTTATTATCATTTGTGGTAATTAGATTCTTCAGAAGGTTGAAAGGCCAGCTGGATCTGGATGGCATAGCAGTGTGAGGGAATGGAGAATTGGAGGTTTCAAATACCTTTATGAAATTCACCCTGCTATAATGCTTTCCCACTCACACACAGAGGAATCACAGCAGACTGATGTGTGTTGTAGTTACGTTGCTCCCTTTGTAAATTACAAACTAATGATTGTTGATAATCCCAGAAAATCAAGTCACGCTATGTGATCATTTGGTTGACCTTATACTTGAATGTGTATTATGTAATGTAGTGGTACATGGCTTTAGTGCAACGTACTTTGACCTAAAGCACAGGGATATGACAGACTAACCATGTGTTTTTACTAGGGCTGTTAAACGATTCAAACATTTGGTATGATTCTTCATATTTTTTTCAAATTTGACACTAACTAAAGATGTTTCAATTTAAAACACTACATTTGCTTATAGTATAATGTATTTTGATCAGGCCTGTAGGGGAAGAAAACACAAAAGAAACTGTATTGTAAGACAATAACAACAGATCAGGTCAGGTCTGAGTTGATGAATAATATCATAAAGCTAAAGCTAGCCTTGGCTACTTCTTATCCCTGTTCTTCAACATTCTTTAAAGTTGTATTTACATTTTTTTATTTCACCTTTATTTACCCAGGTAGGCCAGTTGAGAACAAGTTCTCATTTGCAACTGCGACCTGGCCAAGATAAAGCATAGCAATTTGACACTGTAGTGTGTGTGTATGGGAGGCGAAGTCACGTGCAGGAGAGCGGAGTATAATAAACAGGGGCACTTTAATACCGGTTACCAAATGACAGCACATAACACATACAAGTGCCAAAAACACGGTCTAAAACAAAAGTGCAACGCCTGATAAATATCCACGTAACAAATAACAACCACTCACAAATACAACATGGGGAACAGAGGGTTAAATAATTGAGTGAAGACAAAGACAGAAAAAATGGAAAATGAAAAGTGGATCAGCGGTGGCTAGAAAGCCGGTGACGTCGACCGAACAAGGAGAGGGACCGACCTCGGCGGAAGTCGTGACAGTACCTCCCTCCCCCTGACGCGCCGAGCCAGCAGCACGCCGACACAGACCTCGGGGACGACCCGGAGGACGAGGCGCAGTATGGAGACGGTGGAAATCCCGCAGCAACGAAGGGTCTAGGACGTCCTCCACCCAGCATCTCTTCTCCAGACCGTACCCCTCCCACTCCACGAGGTACTGAAGGCCCCTAAGCCTGACGCCTCGAGTCCAGGATGGCTCGAACAGCATACGCCGGGTCCCCCTCGATGTCCACACCTCAGCTTCCTGGTGTGGACCAGCCACCCCCGCCCTGAGGAGAGACACATGGAACGAGGGATTAATACGGTAATCTGTAACCTGTACCTCATTCAGTCTCCCCAGGACTTTAAATGGCCACAAAACCGCGGACCCAGCTTCCGGCAGGGCAGGCGGAGGGCAGGTTACGGGTCGAGAGCCAGACCCTGTCCCACGGTGCGAACACCGGGGCATCGCTGCGGTCCGTTGTAGGTGCACATGGGCGGCGTACACAGGTCTCCTCCGAGCGCTTGAACCATTCGTCCACCGCAAGAACCTCGATCTGGTTCTGATGCCACGGTGCCAGAACCCGCTGATACCCCAGAACTCACTGGAAAGGAGAGCGGTTAGTGGCGGAGTGAGTTTTGGGCCATCTCTGCTCAGGAGATGAACGTCGCCCACTCCCCTGGCCGGTCCTGGCAATATGACCGCAGAAACCCACATCCTGGTTTACTCTCTCTCCACCTGCCCGTTACTCTCTGGGTGAAAATCTGAGGTAAGGCTGACTGAGACGCCCAGACGTTCCACGAACGCTCTCCAGACCCTGGACGTGAACTGGGGACCCTGATCAGAGACCAGAGACCCCATAGCGCCGGAAGACGTGTGTAAACAGGGCCTCCGCAATCTGTCGGGCCGTAGGGAGACCGGGCAAAGGGAGGAGACGGCAGGACAGTCGATAATACAGTAGAGAGAAAAAAGGGGGGAAAAGCCTATATACAGTCAGTGCAAATGAGGTAAGATAAGGGAGTTAAGGCAATAAATAGGCCATGGTGGCGAAGTAATTACAATATAGCAATTAAACACGGGAATGGTAGATGATAGGCATGATAGGCTAAAGAGCCAGACTTCCGGTGACCTATTCCCCAATTATCCCTCAGAAAAAAAAGAAAAAAAAAGCATTTCTGAAATTAAAGTGAGGGTTATATTTCCAATAATCAAATGCTGTATCCAATCAGATTTCCATGTAAAAAAAATTAAAAAATGTCTATCCATGTACCCAGCTCATTTGCTCCCGCTGCTCTCTCTCACTACAGTATCTCTTATTTCATGTACGTATTGAGACCCCTTTGTCATGACACTCCAAATTAAGCTCAGGTGCATCCAATTCCCATTGATCATCCTCACTATAACTTGGAGTCCACCTGTGTCCAATTCAATTGTTTGGACATGAGGAGGCAGGGTAGCCTAGTGGTTAGAGCATTGGGCTAGTAACCAGAAGGTTGCAAGTTCAAGTCCCTGAGCTGACAAGGTACAAATCTGTCGTTCTGCCCCTGAACAGGCAGTTAACCCACTGTTCCTAGGCCGTCATTGAAAATAAGAATTTGTTCTTAACTCACTTGCCTAGTAAAATATTTTTTTTTAGAAAGTAACATACAGGTCTATATAAGGTCCCACAGTTGACAGAGCATGTCAGAGCAAAAACTATATGTACTGTCCGTACATCTCTGAGATATAATTGTAGTGAGGCATATATCTGGGGAAGGGTATAAAACAAGTTCTAGAGTGTTGAACGTTTCCATGAGCACAGTGGTCTACATCATTGGGTAATTTAAAAAATGATGGACTACCCAGACTCTGCCTAGAGCTGTCAGTCTGACCAAACTGAGCAAACGGGCAAGAAGGACCTTGGTCAGGGAAGTGACTACAGAGTTCCTTGTCTGAGATGGGAGAACCTGCCAGAAGGACAACAGTCTCTACAGCACTTCACCACTCTGGGCTTTATGGGAAGTGACCAAACAGAAGCCTCTCCTGAGAAAGAGGCACATGACAGCACGCCCAGAGTTTGCAAAAAAGCACATAAAAGACTCTGAGATCATAAAGGCAAAATATGATGTGGACTGCCGAGACAAAATGTTTCTCTTTGGCCTGAATGCAAAGCGCTACGTCTGGAGAAAACCAGGCACAGCTCATCGCCCATTTAACACCATCCCTAGGGATGCCGTTCAGCGGAAGAGACTGGGAGACTGGGAAAACAAGAGGGAATAATGAATGGAGCCAAATACAGCCAAAAATGAGAACCTGCTTCTGAGTGTAAAACAGCCAAAGCAACGCTGGAATGGCTTCAGAACAAGAATGTGAAAATCCTTGAGTTGCCCAGCCAAAACACAGACATGAATCCAATCAAAAATATGTGGAAAGAATTGAAGATCGCTGTTCACAGCTGCTCCCCAACTAATTTAAGCAAAAAGGAAGAATGGGAGAAAATCCTCAAATCCAGATGTGCAAAGCTGATACAGACATACCCAAGACAACTCAAAGCTGATACAGACATACCCAAGACAACTCAAAGCTGATACAGACATACCCAAGACAACTCAAAGCTGATACAGACATACCCAAGACAACTCAAAGCTGATACAGACATACCCAAGACAACTCAAAGCTGATACAGACATACCCAAGACAACTCAAAGCTGATACAGACATACCCAAGACAACTCAAAGCTGATACAGACATACCCAAGACAACTCAAAGCTGATACAGACATACCCAAGACAACTCAAAGCTGATACCCAAGACAACTCAAAGCTGATACAGACATACCCAAGACAACTCAAAGCTGATACCCAAGACAACTCAAAGCTGATACAGACATACCCAAGACAACTCAAAGCTGATACCCAAGACAACTCAAAGTTGATACAGACATACTCAAGACAACTCAAAGCTGATACAGACATACCCAAGACGACTCAAAGCTGATACAGACATACCCAAGACAACTCAAAGCTGATACAGACATACCCAAGACAACTCAAAGCTGATACAGACATACCCAAGACAACTCAAAGCTGATACAGACATACCCAAGACAACTCAAAGCTGATACAGACATACCCAAGACAACTCAAAGCTGATACAGACATACCCAAGACAACTCAAAGCTGATACAGACATACCCAAGACAACTCAAAGCTGATACCCAAGACAACTCAAAGCTGATACAGACATACCCAAGACAACTCAAAGCTGATACAGACATACCCAAGACAACTCAAAGCTGATACAGACATACCCAAGACAACTCAAAGCTGATACCCAAGACAACTCAAAGCTGATACAGACATACCCAAGACAACTCAAAGCTGATACAGACATACCCAAGACAACTCAAAGCTGATACAGACATACCCAAGACAACTCAAAGCTGATACAGACATAAAAGCTGTAATCACCCCCTAAAGCTGCTTCTACAAAGTATTGACTCAGCAGTGTGAATTTCTACTATGTAAATGAGATATTTATGTATTTCGTATTTTTTTGTATGTCATTTTATCATCATGGGGTACTGTGTGGATTAAAAAAACAAAACGATTTTAAATTCAGGCTGCTACACAACAAAATGTAGAATAAGTCAAGGGGTATGAATACTTTCTGATGCCCCTCTAGTGTTGTTGACTAGGGGGTTAACATTTCTAATTACGATTGTTTATTTCTAATGCTTTATATTAAGTGACTCCCTGCTTTTAATATTATATCATGACCAAGCCCCTTGTTGATTCTCTGCATGTTAGCTGGAAAGCAAGGCAGTGCTGCTTTGAACCTCCCCCCACCCCCATTCAGAGTTGTCATAGTGTGTGTGTGTGTGTGTGTGTGTGTGTGTGTGTGTGTGTGTGTGTGTGTGTGTGTGTGTGTGTGTGTGTGTGTGTGTGTGTGTGTGTGTGTGTGTGTGTGTGTCTCTGTGTGTGTGTGTGTCTGTGTGTGTGTGTGTGTGTGTGTGTGTGTGTGTGTGTGTGTGTGTGTGTGTGTGTGTGTGTGTGTGTGTGTGTGTGTCTGTGTGTGTGTGTGTGTGTGTGTGTGTGTGTGTGTGTGTGACTATCACACAATTTATTATGGAAACATCCTTATTATGAAGAGAGTATGTGTACGGTTGAGAAAAGGAAAGAGGGGAAGGAAGAGAGAAACAGTGTGAGAGGGAGAGAGAGAGTGTGAGAGGGAGAGAGAGAGACAGTGTGAGAGGGAGAGAGAGAGACAGTGTGAGAGAGACAGTGTGAGAGGGAGAGAGAGAGACAGTGTGAGAGAGACAGTGTGAGAGGGAGAGAGAGAGACAGTGTGAGAGGGAGAGAGAGAGACAGTGTGAGAGAGACAGTGTGAGAGGGAGAGAGAGAGACAGTGTGAGAGGGAGAGAGAGAGACAGTGTGAGAGGGAGAGAGAGAGAGACAGTGTGAGAGGGAGAGAGAGAGAGTGTGAGAGGGAAAGAGAGAGAGTGTGAGAGGGAGAGAGACAGTGTGAGAGGGAGAGAGAGAGAGTGTGAGAGGGAGAGAGAGAGACAGTGTGAGAGGGAGAGAGACTGTGAGAGAAAGAGAGAGAGAGAGAGAGAGAGAGACAGTGTGACAGTGAGAGAGACAGTGTGAGAGGGAGAGAGTGTGAGAGAGAGAGAGACCGTGTGAGAGGGAGAGAGTGTGAGAGGGAGAGAGTGTGAGAGGGAGAGAGAGAGAGAAAGTGTTAGAGGGAGAGAGAGAGAGAAAGTGTTAGAGGGAGAGAGAGACAGCGGAGAGTGAGAGGAGAGTGAAGGACAGGAGAGTGGAGGGAGAGAGGAAGAGTAGAGTGAAGAGGAGGGAGAGGAAAGTGGAGGGAGGGAGAGGAACATGGAAAGGAGGAGGAAGAGGGAGAGGACAAGGAAGCATAGGGAGAGAGGAAGCAGAGGGAGAGGAGGAAGCAGAGGGAGAGGAGGAGGAAGAGGGAGAGCAATCTCTGTGTGTGGCCTTGTTGAGGTCAGTCTCCCCTTATAGCACTGCACCACTCTAATCACAGCCATCTGCAGCCCAGCTACAGTGCCTCCTTCCACCCTCTGACCAAGAGGAATTACTTAGAGCTACCCAATGACAACAACATCTCCATAAACCAACAGCAACATAGACCAATGTCACCTCTTTAGAGAGTGTGCAGTACCTCAAGGACTTTGTTAAATCAGGGTCTCAATATCCCCCAGATACGTAGCTGCCTGGTCTCAATATCCCCCAGGTACCTAGCTGCCCGGTCTCAATACCCCCCAGATACGTAGCTGCCTCGTCTCAATATCCCCCAGGTACCTGGCTGCCTGGTCTCAATATCCCCCAGGTACCTGGCTGCCTGTTTTCAATACCCCCCAGGTACCTGGCTGCCTGGTCTCAATATCCCCCAGGTACCTGGCTGCCTGTTCTCAATACCCCCCAGATACGTAGCTGCCTCGTCTCAATATCCCCCAGGTACCTGGCTGCCTGTTTTCAATACGCCCCAGATACGTAGCTGCCTGGTCTCAATATCCCCCAGGTACCTGGCTGCCTGTTCTCAATACCCCCCAGATACGTAGCTGCCTCGTCTCAATATCCCCCAGGTACCTAGCTGCCCGGTCTCAATATCTTCCCAGGTACCTAGCTTCCTGGTCTCAATATCCCCCCCAGGTACCTAGCTGGATGGTCTCAATATCCCCCCAGGTACCTAGCTGGATGGTCTCAATATCCCCCCAGGTACCTAGCTGGATGGTCTCAATATCCCCCCAGGTACCTAGCTGGATGGTCTCAATATCCCCCCCAGGTACCTAGCTGGATGGTCTCAATATCCCCCAGGTACCTAGCTGGATGGCCTCAATACCCCCAGGTACCTAGCTGCCTGGTCTCAATACCCCCCCAGGTACCTAGCTGGATGGTCTCAATATCCCCCCAGGTACCTAGCTGCCTGGTCTCAATACCCCCAGGTACCTAGCTGCCTGGTCTCAATACCCCCCCAGGTACCTAGCTGGATGGTCTCAATATCCCCCCAGGTACCTAGCTGGATGGTCTCAATATCCCCCCAGGTACCTAGCTGGATGGTCTCAATATCCCCCAGGTACCTAGCTGCCTGGTCTCAATATCCCCCATGTACCTAGTTTCCTCGTCTCAATATCCCCCCAGGTACATAGCTGCCTGTTCTCAATACCCCCCAGGTACCTGGCTACCTGTTCTCAATACCCCCAGATACGTAGCTGCCCGGTCTCAATATCCCCCAGGTACCTAGCTGCCCGGTCTCATTATCCCCCAGGTACCTGGCTGCCTGTTGTCAATACCCCCCAGATACCTAGCTGGATGGTCTCAATACCCCCCAGGTACCTAGCTGCCCGGTCTCAATATCTTCCCAGGTACCTAGCTGCCTGGTCTCAATATCTCCCCAGGTACCTAGCTGGATGGTCTCAATATCCCCCCAGGTACCTAGCTGCCTGGTCTCAATATCCCCCAGGTACCTAGTTTCCTAGTCTCAATATCTCCCCAGGTACCTAGTTTCCTAGTCTCAATATCTCCCCAGGTACCTAGCTGCCTGTATGTACTGGAGGTTGAGCAGTCACTTTTGACCACAGTAAAGGATAAAGCCTCCATTCAAGGCACTATTGAAAAGTAGAGAGAAAAATAAATGCTGTGGCTACCTTGCTTCCAAGCCAAGGTGCAGAAAACTGAAGATGGAGGTTTTTAGAAATATTTGCTAGTTTATTGAAAATAAAAACCTGACATATGATATTTACATAGTATTCAGACCTTTTACTAAGTACTTTGTTGAAGCTCCTTTGGTAGCGATTACAGCCTTGCTGGCCACTCTACCATAAAGGCCTGATTGGTGGAGTGCTGCAGAGATGGTTGTCCTTCAGGAAGTTTCTCCCATCTACACAGAGGAACTCTGGAGCTCTGGTCACTGGTCACGTGACCAAGGCCCTTCTGTCCCGATTGCTCAGTTTGGCCGGGCGGTCAGCTCTAGGAAGACTCTTGGTGGTTCTAAAACGTCTTCCATTTAAGAATGATGGAGGCCACTGTGTTCCTTCAATGCTGCAGACATTTTTTGACACCTTCCCCAGATCTGTGCTTTGACACAATCCCGTCTCGGAGCTCTACGGACAATTCCTTCGACTTCATGGCCTGGTTTTTACTATGCCATGCACTGTCAACTGTGGGACATTATATAGACAGGTATGAGCCTTTCCAAATCATGTCCAATCAATTGAATTTACCACAAGTGAGATCCAATCAAGTTGTAGAAACATCTCAATGTTGACCAACGATAAGAGGATGCACCTGAGACAGTGGCAACCCGTCATTCACGCAGAGCCATGAACAAAAACATTTGTTTTTGGGGGGTTGCCTATTTTGCTTGTTATTTTGACATTAATATGTGTCACATATTAGTTTGCAAGCAATGTAAAAAAAAAACATATATACGTAATTGAGTTAATAATGCCGCGAACAAACATGGTCTCTGTTTTGATTTCTCGAGTAAGGCATCTCCAAAATTCAAGTGTTTCAGCCGAGCTCAGTGCTTTCTGTGGTGGTGGGGCTAGTCAGCAGAAAATATAGAGCATTGTGCTTGTTAGGCTCAGTTTTCTGTCATGATTGGCTCAGTATCCTATCACTCATGGGACAGTACGTCATCCCCAATTCAAAGCTTAGAGCTCAAAAATGTTAGCCCCTTGGGTTCTGCCATAGAGTTATATTAGAAGTACCCATCCAAGAAGGCTCAAGGTCATTGTCCACAGATATAACGTGAATTGATGTCACTATCTACAGTAGCTTTGTTTGGACTGATCATATCAACATCATACATTCAAAATCTTAGCTGGAAAGCTAGCAGTCATCACCATGAATCAAGTCAACAATCAAATCCTTTTCAATCCTTGTCATATGAAGAGAAATTAGAGATTAAACGTCTCCGTGCTCATCGGCCATTGGATTTAAACATCACACAACAAGTTGGAAATCGCAAATTCAACAATGCGTGGTTTGGAAAGGAATCCGTGGCTATCTGTGAGTTTAAGACAACAGGGAACCTGGGAAAAGTGAGCTACGACTGGGAAAATACGTTTTGAATGGTCATTCAACTTGGAATTGTGAATACGGCATCTTTCGCTTTGATGACAAAATTTGCCCACGAAGGACCGCCACGCCACATTCCTGTCCATGCACATCACAGCTACGTGAGTCCAAAAATGTCTTATGCTGTTTCATAAATGATGTAGGATGTCAAAGAGATATGTATACTGTAGCTAAGAAAGTAATATTATTAAATATTAATATTAAGTTGTGTAGTAAGCTGTTAGTAGCCCATGTGCCACACGCTAATAATTTCGTCTATTTTCACCAATCAAATGGTCATCAGAAATAGAGGAAGGACTTAAAACAAACTAAATATAACTATTGTAAAAGAGATTGTAAAATGTGTATAGTATGTATAAACTGAAGGTAGAAGCCTAGGTCTTATTGTTTATTAGTTTCAGTTGGGGGAAGGGTGGTAGGGTTTGCCGGGAATAATACAGGTATATCAAAACAAAGTGTGTATATCTATATAGGTATGTGTATGTATATATGTGTATGCATATGTGTATGTATATATGTGTGTATATCTATATAGGTATGTGTATGTATATATGTGTGTATATCTATATAGGTATGTGTATGTATATATGTGTGTATATGTATGCATATGTGCGTGTATATATGTGTGTATATCTATATAGGTATGTGTATGTATATATGTGTGTATATCTATATAGGTATGTGTATGTATATATATATGTGTATATCTATATTGGTATGTGTATGTATATATGTGTGTATATGTATGCATATGTGTATGTATATTGATATATATATTTACCAAAAAAAGATATGGGGGATTGGAAATGATGCAGACAATTACGTTGATGGAAGTAACAATCTTTCCGCAATATTAAGCTGATCCACCCCTAATTTTTTTTTTTTAAATACACAAATACACAAATAGAATAACACACTTATAAAGAAGAGAACCTGATTATTACACTATTGCACTTCAAACGAGAAACACAACTGCCATCTGAACCCTGAACTTTCTTGTCTTCCTTGATGCAAAGTAATCAATTACATCATCTTAAGAAATCTACCCAGCATTTGCATTGTTAAATCGGATGACAGCAAGGCCACTAAGGCGTTCCTGTAACATGGTGGACCTTTGAAAAGCTCGTCTCAGCTTCAGCTACGGTCACTGGAAGAGTAAGACAAATTCTGAGAGCAGTCCACAAATTTGTAAACATTTCTGAGAGCTCCCTTTCGTGTATAAATATCAACAGCTTAATTAAGCAGGATCATGGTCTTCGATGGCAAGTCCGGCAAGTTCTTTAGTTCCTGTGCAAGCTCTCTGCCATCCAAGTCTGAGTGTTCTTTATAGTGCAGTGTAGAGGTCGACCGATTAATCGGAATGGACGATCATTTTTGGACACCAATTTTTTTTTTTTACCTTTATTTAATATTTATTTTACTAGGCAAGTCAGTTAAGAACACATTCTTATTTTCAATGACGGCCTAGGAACGGTGGGGTAACTGCCTCATTCAGGGGCAGAACGACAGATTTTCACCTTGTCGGCTCGGGGGTTTCAATCTTGCAACCTTACAGTTAACTAGTCCAACACTCTAAACACCTGCCTCTCATTGCACTCCACGAGGAGCCTGCCTGTTACGCGAATGCAGTAAGCCAAGGTAAGTTGCTAGCTAGCATTAAACTTATCTTATAAAACACAATCAATCAATCATAATCACTAGTTAACTACACATGGTTGATGATATTACTAGTTCATCTAGCGTGTCCTGCGTTGCATATAATCGATGTGGTCAGTATCGTTGCTCCAGTGTACCTAACCATGAACATCAATGCCTTTCTTGAAGGTTGAAAGCACTCCAAACGTCTCTCCCACATTGTCCTATGTCGAAAATCTTTCCTGAAGGGCTGAGGTTGCAGCATCAACAAAAACATTGAAAAATGTCACCTCCAGCTTCTTCAGGGCATCACTCAAAGGCTCATCAAATGATTTGTATGAAAAGTGCCACTTTGTGGACCTCAACCTTTTTTGTTACAGAACGGCCTCTATATTCATACCCTCGCAAGTATCCTTGGCTGACGTTTGTGCAGTCATAAAGCCCGTTGACCTGTAGTTGCTGAGACCTCTCTGTCTTTCTGAGAAAACTGACTGCCTACATCCACATGCATACTGGGAGACTGCATCAGCTTGCTCACATGTTGGATCAGGCTCCAGGTGTCATACCACACCACTGTACAGACGCTGAAGCGGTATGATCCCACCTCTGACAAGGACTGGACCTCAATCTTCATCACAGGGTCTTTGGTTTGATCCCTCACCTCAATCAGTGCCTCTCTCACCGTGGCAGCCTGATACCTCAGTGTCTCTCTCACTGCTGCTGCCTGATACCTCAGTGTCTCTCTCACTGCTGCTGCCTGATACCTCAGTGCCTCTCTCACCGTGGCAGCCTGATACCTCAGTGCCTCTCTCACCGTGGCAGCTTGATACCTCAGTGCCTCTCTCACCGTGGCAGCCTGATACCTCAGTGTCTCTCTCACCGTGGCAGCCTGATACCTCAGTGCCTCTCTCACTGCTGCTGCCTGATACCTCAGTGCCTCTCTCACCGTGGCAGCCTGATACCTCAGTGCCTCTCTCACCGTGGCAGCCTGATACCTCAGTGTCTCTCTCACCGTGGCAACCTGATACCTCAGTGTCTCTCTCACCGTGGCAGCCTGATACCTCAGTGCCTCTCTCACCACTGCTGCCTGATACCTCAGTGCCTCTCTCACCGTGGCAGCCTGATACCTCAGTGACTCTCTCACCGTGGCAGCCTGATACCTCAGTGTCTCTCTCACCGTGGCAGCCTGATACCTCAGTGCCTCTCTCACCACTGCTGCCTGATACCTCAGTGCCTCTCTCACCGTGGCAGCCTGATACCTCAGTGACTCTCTCACCGTGGCAGCCTGATACCTCAGTGCCTCTCTCACCGTGGCAGCCTGATACCTCAGTGCCTCTCTCACCACTGCTGCCTGATACCTCAGTGCCTCTCTCACCGTGGCTTCCTGAAACCTCAGTGACTCTCTCACCGTGGCAGCCTGATACCTCAGTGCCTCTCTCACCGTGGCTGCCTGATACCTCAGTGCCTCTCTCACCGTGGCAGCCTGATACCTCAGTGGCTCGACACTCTTAACCTTACTCTCCCACCTTGTCTCAGTCCACATCTTCAAAAAGTGATGTCCACCTGTTTTTCAAGATGGCCCATCGCTGTGTGGAGGCTGAGAACAAGGTGTACAGTTTGTTGTAAGATGCCAAAGTAACCTGTGGTATCGACCTAACTTTTAGCAGCATCAGCCACAACCAGGTTCAATGTGTCAGCCCCAAATAAAGCTCTTGGATTCAATTCCAGGAGTCTGGCTTTGACACCTTTGTTTTTGACTCTCTTTGTTGGCCGCATTGTCGGTTCTTTCCATGTTTTCATGCAGTTTTGGTGTTCTGGACTGCTGATGTGTGAAGTCAGCAAAGAACTTGCATGTTTCCAGTCTGTCTGTCCTGAGTTTGCTAAAGTTCATTTTCATCCTAGAAAAGAGTTTGCAGCAGAAGAGGCTGTTGTTTCTTTCAGAATACACCCACCAACTTCTAGGGGATTTTTTCACCATTCACCAAAGTCTTCCTGAAATACTTGTGGTGGCAACTTCTCACATCACTCTCATTCCTTGGAAAAACAAAGTTAGGTGGTTCCTCACTTGGCCCTCATATACATGTCATTATGAACAATTTCTTAAACTTTCAGAATGGGAACGAAATGAACCATACAACCTCCTTGGCTAATTCTAGGCATAAAACACCCGAAAAGACACAATATATCACAGAAGATACAAATTATCAGCATAATATAGATGTCTTTTAAGTTAGCCTACAGCATTGGAAATGCCCCTTCCTGAGCTCAGGACCTAGTCATTACAATCACAGAAATGTTTTATGATGTCACCTCAATGAAAGTTAACCAAATCAATAGTGTGCAAGTTAGGTTGTAATTGTTTGGCTGCAGGCTACACACATTATCATGATGAAACTGTGTGAAATTATATCCAATGTTATGTAAGTTAGCATAGCAAGCGACATAGCAACGTAGGCTGGTATAACACTTATGTGTGTTAGTCTATTTCATTACATGCATAATTTTATACTCGTAAAGAGATGACGGAGCTGCGCACCTTTATCTTTTGTGCATTTCTCCTCTTCTTCTTTCCTCTTTTTCCTAAACTGGGCACCTGAAGGCTTAGACCCTTTCTTATCCATTTGTGTTGATTTGGCACTGAGCATCAATACATTACCCATCCCCCAACACTGTCAACCAGGGGTCAAGACTACATTACCCATCCTCCAACACTGTCAACCAGGGGTCAAGACTACATTACCCATCCCCCAACACTGTCAACCAGGGGTCAAGACTACATTACCCATCCTCCAACACTGTCAACCAGGGGTCAAGACTACATTACCCATCCCCCAACACTGTCAACCAGGAGTCAAGACTACATTACCCATCCCCCAACACTGTCAACCAGGGGTCAAGACTACATTACCCATCCCCCAACACTGTCAACCAAGAGTCAAGACTACATTACCCATCCCCCAACACTGTCAACCAAGAGTCAAGACTACATTACCCATCCCCCAACACTGTCAACCAAGAGTCAAGACTACATTACCCATCCCCCAACACTGTCAACCAAGAGTCAAGACTACATTACCCATCCCCCAACACTGTCAACCAAGAGTCAAGACTACATTACCCATCCCCCAACACTGTCAACCAAGAGTCAAGACTACATTACCCATCCCCCAACACTGTCAACCAAGAGTCAAGACTACATTACCCATCCCCCAACACTGTCTACCAGGGGTCAAGACTACATTACCCATCCCCCAACACTGTCAACCAGGGGTCAAGACTACATTACCCATCCCCCAACACTGTCAACCAGGGGTCAAGACTACATTACCCATCCCCCAACACTGTCAACCAAGAGTCAAGACTACATTACCCATCCCCCAACACTGTCAACCAAGAGTCAAGACTACATTACCCATCCCCCAACACTGTCAACCAAGAGTCAAGACTACATTACCCATCCCCCAACACTGTCAACCAAGAGTCAAGACTACATTACCCATCCCCCAACACTGTCAACCAAGAGTCAAGACTACATTACCCATCCCCCAACACTGTCAACCAGGGGTCAAGACTACATTACCCATCCCCCAACACTGTCAACCAAGAGTCAAGACTACATTACCCATCTCCCAACACTGTCAACCAGGAGTCAAGACTACATTACCCATCCCCCAACACTGTCAACCAAGAGTCAAGACTACATTACCCATCCCTCAACACTGGGCCTCAAATTGGGCGTTTATACCAGATGGGATGGACATTTGGAAAATATATATTATTAGATGCCTCTGGCACCTTATTACACCAACACTTCAGAAAAATGGACACATGTCATTTTGGAATGAAACTCATATATATTATTATACATGTTGCAGGGTAGCCTAGTGGTTAGAGCATTGGACTAGTGACCGAAAGGTTGCAAGTTCAAATCCCCGAGCTGACAAGGTACAAGGTACAAATCTGTCTGTTCTGCCCCTGAACAGGCAGTTAACCCACTGTTCCTGGGCCGTCATTGAAAATAAGAATTTGTTCTTAACTGACTTGCCTAGTAAAAGAAAAAAATTTTTTTTTAGTATGGCTAAATTTATAATTGTATATGTTGTGTTGAAAATACGACATAATTTAATTAATAGCAGACTCCTGCCCAAAAAAGTCTGAAAAACTATAATGTGATTGGAAGCCATATACTTAACCAGACAACCTGCCAAACTCACGTATGATTACGTATAGCATTTTGAGTAAATGGATTTAATTGCATCCAAGGTATTTTCCTATACCACAGGCTAAATTAGATGATTGTACACTGCACATTTAATCAGCACTGCATTCAGAGTGGAATATACAGTTGAAGTCGGAAGTTTACATACACTTAGGTTGGAGTCATTAAAACCCGTTTTTCAACCACTACAAATTTCTTGTTAACAAACTATAGTTTTGGCAAGTCGGTTAGAACATCTACTTTGTGCAAGACACAAGTAGTTTTCCAACAATTGTTTCCAGACAGATTATTTCACTTATAATATATACACTTTCACTGTATCACAATTCCAGTGGGTCAGAGGTTTACATACACTAAGTTGACTGTGCCTTTAAACAGCTTGGAACATTACAGAAAATTATGTCATGGCTTTAGAAGCTTCTGATAGGCTAATTGACATCATCTGAGTCAATTGGAGGTGTACCTGTGGATGTATTTCAAGGCCTACCTTCAAACCTCAGTGCCTCTTTGCTTGACTTCATGGGAAAATCAAAAGAAATCAGCCAATACCTCAGAAAAAATATTGTAGACCTCCACAAGTCTGGTTCATCCGTGGGAGCAATTTCCAAATGCCTAAAGGTACCATGTTCATCTGTACAAACAATTGTACGCAAGTATGAACACCATGGGACCACGCAGCCATCATACCGCTCAGGAAGGAGACGCGTTCTGTCTCCTAGAGATTAACTTACTTTGGTGCGAAAAGTGCAAATCAATCCCAGCAACAGCAAAGGACCTTGTGAAGATGCTGGAGGAAACAGCTACAAAAGTAACACATCCTAGATCTGAATGAATGAAATATTCTTATTAAATACTTTTTTCTTTACATAGTTGAATGTGCTGACAACAAAATCACACAAAAATGATCAATGGAAATCAAATTTATCAACCCATGGAGGTCTGGATTTGGAGTCAAACTGAAAATTAAAGTTGAAAACCGCACTACAGGCTGATCCAACTTTGATGTAATGTCCATAAAACAAGTCAAAATGAGGCTCAGTAGTGTGTGTGGCCTCCACGTGCCTGTATGACCTCCCTACAATGCCTGGGTATGCTCCTGATGAGGTGGCGGATGGTCTCCTGAGGGATCTCCTCCCAGACCTGGACTAAAGCATCCGCCAACTCCTGGACAGTCTGTGGTGCAACGTGGCGTTGGTGGATGGAGCGAGACATGATGTCCCAGATGTGCTCAATTGGATTCAGGTCTAGGGAACGGGCGGGCCAGTCCATAGCATCAATGCCTTCCTCTTGCAGGACCTGCTGACACACTCCAGCCACATGAGTTCTAGAATTGTCTTGCATTAGGAGGAACCCAGGGCCAACCGCACCAGCATATGGTCTCACAAGGGGTCTGAGGATCTCATCTTGGTACCTAATGGCAGTCAGGCTACCTCTGGCGAGCACATGGAGGGCTGTGCGGCCCCCCAAAGAAATGCCACCCCACACCATGACTGACCCACCGCCAAACCGGTCATGCTGGAGGATGTTGCAGGTAGCAGAACGTTCACCACGGCGTCTCCAGACTCTGTCACGTCTGTCACATGTGCTCAGTGTGAACCTGCTTTCATCTGTGAAGAGCACAGGGCACCAGTGGCTAATTTGCCAATATTGGTGTTCTCTGGCAAATGCCAAACGTCCTGCACGGTGTTGGGCTGTAAGCACAACCCCCACCTGTGGACGTCGGGCCCTCATACCACCCACATGGAGTCTGTTTCTGACCGTTTGAGCAGACACATGCACATTTGTGGCCTGCTGGAGGTCATTTTGCAGGGCTCTGGCAGTGCTCCTCCTGCTCCTCCTTGCACAAAGGCGGAGGTAGCGGTCCTGCTGCTGGGTTGTTGCCCTCCTACGGCCTCCTCCACGTCTCCTGATGTACTGGCCTGTCTCCTGGTAGCGCCTCCATGCTCTGGACACTATGCTGACACACACAGCAAACCTTCTTGCCACAGCTCGCATTGATGTTCCGTCCTGGATGAGCTGCACTACCTGAGCCACTTGTGTGGGTTGTAGACTCTGTCTCATGCTACCACTAGAGTGAAAATACCGCCAGCATTCAAAAGTGACCAAAACATCAGCCAGGAAGCATAGGAACTGAGAAGTGGTCTGTGGTCACCACCTGCAGAACCACTCCTTTATTGGGGGTGTCTTACTAATTGCCTATAATTTCCACCTGTTGTCTATTCCATTTGCACAACAGCATGTGAAATTTATTGTCAATCAGTGTTGTTTCCTAAGTGGACAGTTTGATTTCACATAAGTGTGATTGACTTGGAGTTACATTGTGTTGTTTAAGTGTTCCCTTTATTTTTTTGAGCAGTGTATATCCACAGTAAAATGAGTCCTATATCGACAGAGGCGGAAAGGCCGCTCGGCAAGGAAGGAGCAACTGCTCCAAAACCACCATAAGAAAAAACAGACTACGGATTGCAACTGCACATGGGGACAATGATTGTACTTTTTGGAGAAATGTCCTCTGGTCTGATGAAACAAAAATAGAACTGTTTGGCCATATTGACCATCGTTATGTTTGGAGGAAAAAGGGGGAGGCTGGCAAGCCAAAGAACACCATCCCAACCGTGAAGCACGCGGGTGGCAGCATCATGTTGTGGGGGTGCTTTGCTGCAGGAGGGCTGGTGCACTTCACAAAATAGATGGCATCATTCGGAATGAAAAGTATGTGGATATATTGAATCAACATCTCAAGACATCAGTCAGGAAGTAAAAGCTTGGTCACAAATGGGTCTTCCAAATGAATAATGACCCCAAGCATTATTCCAAAATTGTGGCAAAATGGCTTAAGGACAACAAAGTCAAGGTATTGGAGTGGCCATCATAAAGCCCTGACCTCAATCCAATAGAAAATTTTGGGGCAGAACTGAAAAAGCACGTGCGAGCAAGGAGGTCTACAACCTGACTCAGTTACACCAGCTCTGTCAGGAAGAGTGGGTCAAAATTCACCCAACTTATTGTGGGAAGCTTGTGGAAGGCTAACCGAACCGTTAAACAATTTATTTATACTAATTGAGTGCATGTAACTTCTGACCCACTGGGAATGTGGTGGAAGAAATAAAAGCTGAAATAAATCATTCTCTCTCCTATTATTCTGGCATTTCACTTTCTTAAAATGAAGTGGTGATCCTAACTGACAGGGAATTTTTACTTGGATTGAATGCCAGGAATTGTGAAAACCTGAGTTTAAATGTGTTTGGCTAAGGTGTATGTCAAATTCCAACTTCAACTGTATGTTTAATTCAATCATCTTCATGGGGCAGCAGGTAGTCTAGTGGTTAGAGCTTTGGGCCAGGTAGACTAGTGGTTAGAGTGTTGGGCCAGGTAGACTAGTGACTAGAGCTTTGGGCCAGGTACACTAGTGGTTAGAGCTTTGGGCCAGGTACACTAGTGGTTAGAGCTTTGGGCCAGGTACACTAGTGGTTAGAGCGTTGGGCCAGGTAGACTAGTGGTTAGAGCTTTGGGCCAGGTAGACTAGTGGTTAGAGCTTTGGGCCAGGTAGACTAGTGGTTTGAGCGTTGGGCCAGGTAGACTAGTGGTTAGAGCGTTGGGCCAGTAACTGAAAAGTTGCTGGATCGAATCTCCGAGCTGACAAGACAAAAATCTGCTGGATCTGCCCCTAAACAAGGCAGTTAACCCACTGTTCCCTGGTAGGTCATCATTGTAAATAAGTTTGTTCTTAACTGACTTGCTAAATCATTAAAAAATATATATTTTCAAGCCTTTATTAAAATAGTGTAATGGTATTTCTCTAGATGTCTGATAATGTAATGGTATTTCTCTAGAAGTCTAATTGTATTGCACTAGGCCTGGGTAACTGTAATGAACATGAGAGGAGACAGAGAGCTGGTTTCAATTGCAGGGTGCAGAAGGTGTTTATTGCAAAGGACCACAGGAGCAGGCAGGTAGCTGGGTCCAGGTGCAGGCAGAAGGTCATACACAGGGGGCCCAAAAAGGCAACAGTACAGGCAGGGAAAGGCTAGTAATGTAGTCTGGGAGATCAGGCAGTAGGTAGACGCCAGGAAATCCGAAAAGTACAGGCAGGGAATAGGCAAAAGGCGTCGTTAGTGAGGCAGGCAAAAACTATCATACACGGGAGGCATACACAGGAACCCCAGCGCTCTGCAAGACGTGTGTCACAAAACAAACAATACCTCACAGTGACGGGGTGCAAAGAACTGAACTAAATAGTGTGTGATAATGACATACAGGTGTGTAAACAGGTGATCAGAATTCAGGTGATTGGGCTCTGGAGAGGGAGCTGCGTTCAGGGGATCTAGGTGTTGGGAGTGTGGGCTGGAAAATGGCCTGGAAAGTGAGCTGCGTACAGGGGATCTACGTGTTTGAGGGTGTGGGCTGGAAAATGGCCTGGAAAGTGAGCTGCGTTCAGAGGATCTATGTGTTTGAGGGTGTGGGCTGGAAGCAGACATTTCAGTAACATTCAGTATTGATAGAAACTAACAACGGACATTTCTGTTTATCACATTTGATCAAGATCTCTGGGGATAACTTGTGATTTACGCCAATGGGGATAATCTATGGAATGTCTGAGATTCCTTGGTTAGGACCGTGAACCGTTCAACCACATAGTCCATTAAATACAAAGGTAATTTACACGGTGGAAATATACCAATTTCATACTTTTACATCCTAGAAAACCGTGTGAATTCTTCAGTCAGATTGTCATTTGAGTGTTCTGTTCTTGTAGATACAGCAGACAGTCGCATTACTGTCCTCGTAGCTAACTCCTCTGTGTGTGTGGGTGTGTGTGTGTGTATGTATGTGTGTGTCTGGATTAAACAGTTTATAACACAGTGTAAACACAGCCATATTGACTTCAGAGGTTGGAGGGGTGGAGGAGGAGGTAGAAGCAGCAGGGTTGGAGGCTTTTGAGGAGGAGGTAGAAGCAGTAGGTTTGGATGGTTGGAGGAGGAGGTAGAAGCAGTAGGTTTGGACGGTTGGAGGAGGTAGAAGCAGTAGGTTTGGACGGTTGTAGGAGGAGGTAGAAGCAGCAGGGTTTGAGGGTTGGAGGAGGTAGAAGCGGCAGGGTTGTCGGATGAGGTAGAAGCGGCAGGGTTGTCGGATGAGGTAGAAGCAGCAGGGTTGGAGTAGGAGGTAGAAGCAGCAGGGTTGGACGGTTGGAGGAGAAAGTAGTAGCAGCAGGGTTGAAGGAGGAGGTAATAGCAGGAGGGCTGGAGGAGGAGGTAGAAGCAGCAGGGTTGGAGTGTTGGAGAAGGAGGTAGAAGCGGCAGGGTTGGCGGATGAGGTAGAAGCAGCAGGGTTGGCGGATGGTTGGAGGAGGAGGTAGTAGCAGCAGGGTGGGAGGAGGAGGTAGTAGCAGCAGGGTTGGACGGTTGTAGGAGAAGGTAGTAGCAGCAGTGTTGGAGGAGGAGGTAGAAGCAGCAGTGTTGGAGGAGGAGGTAGAAGCAGCAGGGTTGGAGGAGGAGGTAGTAGCAGCAGGGTTGGAGGAGGTGGTAGTAGCAGCAGGGTTGGAGGAGGTAGAAGCAGCAGGGTTGGAGGAGGTAGAAGCAGCAGGGTTAGAGGAGGTAGTAGCAGCAGGGTTGGAGGAGGTAGTAGCAGCAGGGCTGGATCAGGAGGTAGTAGCAGCAGGGTTGGAGGAGGTGGTAGTAGCAGCAGGGTTGGAGGAGGTAGAAGCAGCAGGGTTGGAGGAGGTAGTAGCAGCAGGGTTAGAGGAGGTAGTAGCAGCAGGGTTGGAGGAGGTAGTAGCAGCAGGGCTGGATCAGGAGGTAGTAGCAGCAGGGTTGGAGGAGGAGGTAGAAGCAGCAGGGTTAGAGGAGGTAGTAGCAGCAGGGCTGGATCAGGAGGTAGTAGCAGCAGGGTTGGAGGAGGAGGTAGAAGCAGTAGGGTTAGAGGAGGTAGTAGCAGCAGGGTTGGAGGAGGAGGTAGTAGCAGCAGGGCTGGATGAGGAGGTAGTAGCAGCAGGGCTGGATGAGGAGGTTATAGCAGCAGGGCTGGATGAGGAGGTAGAAGCAGCAGGGCTGGATGAGGAGGTAGTAGCAGCAGGGTTGGAGGAGGAGGTAGTAGCAGCAGGGTTGGAGGAGGTAGTAGCAGCGGGGTTGGAGGAGGAGGTAGTAGCAGCAGGGTTAGAGGAGGTAGTAGCAGCAGGGTTGAAGGAGGAGGTAGTAGCAGCAGGGTTGGAGGAGGTAGTAGCAGCAGGGTTGGAGGAGGTAGAAGCAGCAGGGCTGGATCAGGAGGTAGAAGCAGCAGGGTTGGAGGAGGTAGAAGCAGCAGGGTTGGAGGAGGAGGTAGAAGCAGCAGGGTTGGAGGAGGAGGTAGAAGCAGCAGGGTTGGAGGAGGAGGTAGAAGCAGCAGGGTTGGAGGAGGAGGTAGAAGCAGCAGGGTTGGAGGAGGAGGTAGAAGCAGCAGGGTTGGAGGAGGTAGAAGCAGCAGGGTTGGAGGAGGTAGAAGCAGCAGGGCTGGAGGAGGAGGTAGAAGCAGCAGGGTTGGAGGAGGTAGAAGCAGCAGGGTTGGAGGAGGTAGAAGCAGCAGGGTTGGAGGAGGAGGTAGAAGCAGCAGGGCTGGAGGTAGAAGCAGCAGGGTTGGAGGAGGAGGTAGAAGCAGCAGGGCTGGAGGAGGTAGAAGCAGCAGGGTTGGAGGAGGTAGAAGCAGCAGGGCTGGAGGAGGTAGAAGCAGCAGGGCTGGAGGAGGTAGAAGCAGCAGGGTTGGAGGAGGAGGTAGAAGCAGCAGGGTTGGAGGAGGAGGTAGAAGCAGCAGGGCTGGAGGAGGTAGAAGCAGCAGGGTTGGAGGAGGAGGTAGAAGCAGCAGGGTTGGAGGAGGAGGTAGTAGCAGCAGGGTTGGAGGAGGTAGTAGCAGCAGGGTTGGAGGAGGTAGAAGCAGCAGGGCTGGAGGAGGTAGAAGCAGCAGGGCTGGAGGAGGTAGTAGCAGCAACGGCGGGGCAGACTCCCGATTAAAACTGCTTCTTCAGAAGGACGCAGTAGGAGGCCGGGCTCTGTGTTTCTGTGATGTTCGGTGATCTGAGCTCGATAATAAAGTCTGGACACACAGAAGTCAAACAAGATTCGCCCCGCCTTGTGATCCCCTGAGCACCACCGACGCAAGAGTGAATCTTCAATCGGAGGAAAGGAAAGAGGTTGTTTTTCGTTGTCTCTACGGGTTGCTGAAATAGCAGAAATGCTATTCCAAACCTGTCTACAGAATCTATAGAGTGGAGGGTACTTTAGCAGAGGCAGAAGTGTATCTGTAACTGTGTTTAGTGCCTTGGACTTCTCTTTCTCTTTCTCTCTTCAAGGAATACCTAGGATAGGATAAGTAATCCTTCTCACCCCCCTTAAATGATTTAGATGCACTATTGTAAAGTGGCTGTTCCACTGGATGTCAGAAGGTGAATTCACCAATTTGTAAGTCGCTCTGGATAAGAGCGTCTGCTAAATGACTTAAATGTAAATGTAATGTAAATGTGTGTGGTGTGGTGGTGTGTGTGTGTGTGTGTGTGTGTGTGTGTGTGTGTGTGTGTGTGTGTGTGTGTGTGTGTGTGTGTGTGTGTGTGTCTTGCCGGGAAGCTAATCCTGAAGACGGATGCTGTACCCTCATTGACAGTGGATCAGTGGATCTTGCAAGCGCTGACCATAATGTAAGTGTCAGTTTTGATGAGTCTGACACGTTTGCCAATATTTTTTGTGCAGATCGTGGGGCTAACGTTAGATAATGCAACTGTGGCTGTTTTTGACTGTAACACACCTGATAGTCACTATATGGGTGTTGTTCCTCCTTCCCGAAGCCTCCTATGTTGAGTCTGAGAACTGCCAGCACACAGGTGACACAAAGGAAATGTGTTCCCAAAAGGAGTTACGGTGTGTATGATGTTGGTAATCTACCCCTGGAAAGTCATATTCTGTAATTGTTGTCTTCCAGTTGATGTAGCTTGGGGCTAATCATGATGATTAGAGGGAGTCGGGGGGGGGGATGGGATATTTCACTTTCCGCTATCATCAAGCTGTAATGATAGACATTTAAGAATATTCTACATCTACGCTGTCTGCACAGCTTCCCAGGCAACCACCGCAGCAGGATGTTGTGATACAAAATCATCTTTCCCGAGGCAAAGAAGAGGGGATATGCTGTGAAGACAGAGCCAACATTTTGTAAGTCATAGTTATTCATTTACAATCAATTGAGCATTTCAGACACACAAAAATTCCAAGACACAAACATTGAATCATTTCACTAAAAAGTGCATGATTAAATATTGCATTTTTTCAAATTGAGTACTTGAAAGTAGATCACAACATCAATAAATTGATTGCATCACAACTCAGAACAGTAATTAAAAGGAAATCAAATTCACAACCCATTTAACAAACATTACCCCTTTTTTTTACACTCCAAACCGTGCTTCTTAACACCCACACGCTTAACTTGTAATCCAGCCGCACCAATGTGTCGGAGGAAACAACGTTCCCCTGACGACCGAGGTCAGCCTGCAGGCACCCATCTCGCCATAAGGTGTCGCTAGAGTGTGACGAGCCAAGTAAAGCCCCCCGGCCAAACCCTCCCCTAACCCGGACGACGCTGGGCCGATAGTGCGGCGTCCTATGGGATTCCCGATCACGGCCGGTTGTGATACAGCCTGGGATCAAAGTGCCTTAGACCGCTGCGCCACTCGGGATCCCCAACATTTCCTTTTTCAAAAACATTACGGGCTACGTAGATAGGCTCCTGGATCTCCTCTTTAACGAGGTCACCCTTAATCCAGCATGTTATGTGGGGAAGCTGTGGGAGCTGTCCATCCTAGGACACCTATCTGCCCAGTGTGAGAGGCCTGACAAGGAGGAGACCATTGCAGAATTTGTCTGCCGCTTCAGTCTTGGGGTTGACTGAAGCTAAGTGGTTGACTGAAGCCTGCTTGATTGAAGCACGGTACATGAGTAACCCCCCTCTCCTGCTCCCCTCCCCATCAATCTCTGTATTTGGTTGCATTTCCTAAAGCCTAAGTAATTCACTTTTATGTGATATGACATGATATTGTTGCTTAGTATTGTCTTTTCAAGCATTCCGAAGGGGGATGAGTGTTACAAATGATACAAATCAATGGCGATCCTGCCCCTGTAGGGTGGGCGGGTGCCTATATTAGGCTTATGGCTCTAATTATTTATTTTTTATGTCAAACAAGTGTTCATGTTGATCAATATTTCACCTATGCTGGCCTATTGTAAATGATCAAATAAATGTCTGATCAATACATACAATTCTGAATATATTGTCAAATCAAATCAAATGTTATTTGACACATATGCTGAATTCAACAGGTGTAGACCTCACCGTGAAATGCTTGCTTACAAGCCCTTAACCAACAATGTACTTTTAAGAAAATAGAGTTAAGAAAATATTTACTAAATTAAATAAAGTTTTAAAAATAATAAAAAGTAACAATAAAATAAAATAATTAGGCTATATACAGCGGTCCTGAGTCAATGTGCGGGGGTACAGCGAATAGCAGCAGTGTAATTGTTCAGCAGTCTTATGGCTTGGGGGTAGAAGCTGTTAAGGAGCCTTTTGGACCTAGATTTGGCGCTCCTGTTCCACTTGCCGTGCGATAGCAGAGAGAACAGTCTATGACTTGGGTGACTGGAGTTTTTGGGCCTTCCTCTGACATGGCTTAGTATATAGGCCCTGGATGGCAGGAAGCTTGGCCCCAGTGTTGTACTGGGCTGTACTCACTACCCTCTGTAGCTCCTTACGGTCAGATGCCGAGCAGTTGCCGTAACAGGCTGCGATGCTACCGGTCAGGATGCTCTCGATGGTGCAGCTGTAGAACCTTTTGAGGATCTGGGCACCCATGCCAAATCTTTTCAGTCTACTGAGGGGGAAAAGGCATTGTCGCAACTTTCTTGGTGTGTTTGAACCATGATAGTTTGGTGGTGATGTGGACACCAAGGAACATGAAATTCTCGACCAGTCGATGTGAATGGGGGCGTGTTCGGCCCTCTTTTTCCTGTAGTCCACGATCATCTCCTTTGTCTTGCTCACGTTGAGGGAAAGGTCGTTGTCCTGGAACCACACTGCCAGGTCTCTGACCTCGTCCCTATTGGCTTTCTCATCGTTGTCGGTGATCAAGCCTACCACCATTGTGTCATCAGCAAACTTAATGATGGTGTTGGAGTCGTACTTGGTCACGCAGTCGTGGGTGAAGAGGGAGTATAGGAGGGGGACTAAGCACGCACCCATGAGGGGCCCCCGTGTTGAGGATCAGTGTGGCACATGTGTTGTTGCCTACCCTTACCACCTGGGGGCTGCCCATCAGGAAGTCCAGTTGCAGAGGGAGGTGTTTAGTCCCAGGGTCCTTAGCACATAGGTGTTCCTTTTGTCCAGGTGGGAAAGGGCAGTGTGGAGTGCGATTGAGATGGCGTCATCTATGGATCTGTTGAGGCGGTATGCAAATTGGAGTGGATCTAGGGTTTCTGGGCTGGTGGTGTTGATGTCAGCCATGACCAGCCTTTCAAATCACTTCATGGCTACCAACAAGTGTGCTACAGATGGGTAGTCATTTAGGCAGGTTACCTTCGCATTCTTGGGCACAGGGACTATGGTGGTCTGCTTGAAACATGTAGGTATTACAGACTCAGTCAGGGAGAGGTTGAAAATGTCAGTGAAGACACTTGCCAGCATGCTCTGAGTATACGTCCTGGTAATCCATCTGGCCCCGCGGCCTTGTGAATGTTGACCTGCTTGATGGTCTTGCTCACATCGGCTACGGAGAGCGTGATCACACAGTCGTCCAAAACAGCTGGTGCTTTCATTCATGCTTCAGTGTTGCTTGCCTCGAAGCGAGCATAAAAGGCATTTAGCCAATCTGGTAAGCTGGCGTCACTGGTCAGCTCGCGGCAGGGTTTCCCTTTCTAGTCAGTAATAGTTTGCAATCCCTGCCACCTCCGACGAGCGTCAGTGCCAGTGTAGTAGGATTCAATCTTAGTCCTGTATTGACGCTTTGCCCGTTTGATGGTTCATCTGAGGACATTGTGGGAGTTCTTATGAACGTCCGGATTGGTGTCCTCCGCCTTGAAAGCGGCAGCGCTAGCCTTAAGCTCGGTGCGAATGTTGCCTGTAATTAATGGCTTCTGGTTAGGATATGTACGTACGATCACTGTGGTGACATCGTTGTCAATGTATTTCTTGATGAAGCCGGTGACTGAGGTGGTATACTTCTCAATGCTATTGGATGATCCCTGGAACATATTCCAGTCTGTGCTAGCGTAGCATCTGCATCATCTGACCACTTCCGTATTGGGAAATTATGTAAAATATATCACAAGCCACTTTAAACAATGCTACCTAATATAATGTTTACATACCCTACATTATTCATCTCATATGTATACGTATATACTGTACTCTACATCATCTACTGCATCTTTATGTAATACATGTATCACTAGCCACTTTAACTATGCCACTTTGTTTACATACTCATCTCATATGTATATACTGTACTCGATACAATCTACTGTATCTTGCCTATGCCGCTCTGTACCATCACTCATTCATATATCATTACGTACATATTCTTTATCCCCCTACACTTGTGTGTATAAGACAGTAGTTTTGGAATTGTTAGTTAGATTACTTGTTGGTTATTACTGCATTGTCGGAACTAGAAGCACAAGCATTTTGCTACGCTCGCATTAACATCTGCTAACCATGTGTATGTGACAAATAAAATTTGATTTGCAGATTTTCCAAATGGAGGGCGAGGGAGAGCATTGTAAGCGTCTCTCCGTGTGTGGATTCATTGTGGTCTAGAGTTTTTCCCCCTCTGGTTGCACATGTGACATGCTGGTAGAAATGAGGTAAAACAGATTTAAGTTTGCCTGCATTAAAGTCCCCGGCCACTAGGAGTACCACATCTGGATGAGTATTTTCTTGTTTGATTACGGCCTTATACAGTTCGTTGAGTGCGCTCTTAGTGCCAGCGTCAGTTTGTGGTGGTAAATAGACGGCTACGAAAAATATAGATGAAAACTCTCTTGGTAGGTTGTGTGGTCTAAAGCTTAGCATGAGCAATACCTCGGGACTACCTTAATATTAGACATCGCGCACCAGCTGTTATTGACAAATAGACACGCACCCCCACCCCTCGTCTTACCAGATGTAGCTGTTCTGCCTGCTGATACACGGAAAACCCTGCCAACTGTATATTATCCATGTCGTAGTTCAGCCA
Organism: Oncorhynchus masou masou; assembly: GCF_036934945.1. NCBI lineage: Eukaryota > Metazoa > Chordata > Actinopteri > Salmoniformes > Salmonidae > Oncorhynchus > Oncorhynchus masou. Next base: position 9,762,828 of record NC_088222.1, on the reverse strand, counting down.
CGACTCTGTGAAACACAAGATATTACTGTTTTTAATGTCCTGTTGGTAGGATAGTCTCGAACAGAGCTCATCCAGTTTATTCTCCAGTGATTGCACATTGGCCAACAGAACAAATGGTAGAGGCGGGTTACCCACTTGCCAACGAATTGTCACAAGGCACCCTGATCTCAGCCCCCTGTATTTCCTTATTTTCTCTAAGTGAATGTCCAGTTCGAGGTGAGTAATCGCTGTTCTGATATCCAGAAGCTCTTTTCGGTCGTAAGAGACGGTAGTATCGACATTATGTACAAAATAAGTTACAAACAATGTGAAAAAACACAACAAAATAGCATAATTGGTTAGGAGCCCGTAAAATGGCAGCCATCTCTTCCGGCGCCATTCTTCCAAGGCTTCCTGGCTTTATAATGCTAATGCAGAGGCACCAGTACATTGTCCAGTACACTTATTGTATGCTGATTTCATGTACATTCCCTTATGTCTAAGCTTCTAACGTGTCTCAGGCTTTACTAATTCTTGTGAAGAAGTGTATCAGTGAACTGTATTCTGTAATTAGTTACAAAACAATAGAAATAAAGTTGTGTATTGCTGCTGTTTGTCTGCTATCCAACAGTCTATGATTAGCTCTGTTGACCATGAGAACATGTTGCAGAGAAAATGGGTTGAAGCATGCCAGTTAGGCAGGGACTGACGTGGCCCATTTGTTTACCTTGTTACCTAGCAACAACCACAAAGGTGTTTCAAAGAGCTGTCAGTCAAGGCAAGTGCATGAATATATGCTCCCCGCCCACTCAGCATGTTCTTTCAGACTTCCTCATAGTTAGAGATGTAGAGAAATGGTACAATTGGTTGAATTCTGAGCTTTTTAATAGCCTAAAAATATTATGGGTAATGTTTTGGTCATTCAAAGGCTATTTTTACTTGGGAAATAGGATGGCTGTGCTGGACCTTTGAAATGTGCATGCGTTTGTGTGTCTTCAAGATGCCTGAGTCTATTAGTCACTCTAACCTTCCCCCGTCGTCCCCAAGCACCTTGCCTCCCCTTCCTCCACAAAACACTTTGCCTCTGCTGTGAGTACATGACACCTCATCAGGCACAGCTCAAGAGGGGTCAGTAGACCTCCACTGGCACAGCTCAAGAGGGGTCAGAGGCTCTTCGTTATCCACCCTGTACTCCCAGCATCAGTATACACTCAGGCTGCATCCCAGCAGGGTTCTGGTCAATAGTAGTGCACTAACGGAATAGGGTGTTACTTGGGATTCAGATTTAGAGACAGACTCCCACAGCATAACTGAGCCCCTCTCCCTAGCCATCTATCCACTGTCTCTACTGCTTATCAGGTGCTAAAGCTGTGTCCTCATAGAGGGAGAAGGGAAGAGGGGAATGAGGGGGAGGGAGAGAGGGATAGCAAGAGAGGGGAAGAGGAAGAGAGATCGAGAGAGAGAGAGAGAGCAAGAAAGAGAGGGCGCAAGAGATGTCATGTCAGGGAATATGACTGCGTGTTAACTCTCTGTCCTCTGGCCATGTTGAACAATAGAAAGTGCCCTTCCTAATGTTGTGGAATCGGCAAATATTCTCTACCTTTAAAATTTCACTTATTGTTCCGGACCTGACAGTCAGGCTCCTTTGTTCCCCACATCATGTAGTGAAGCTCAGATTAAATATGTAAATTACACCTTTGACCCTGGTTGCATTCCAAATGGCACTCCATTCCCTATGGGCCCTGGTCAAAAGCAGTGCACTATGTAGGGAATAGGATGCCATTTCAGATGCAACCTATATGTCAGAATAGAGTGGCAAAGATGGAGGACTTGTTCATCATTACATGGACACATCTAGAGGATTGAAGAGACAGGCTTCGGACAGACGGACGGACGGACAGACAGGGCTGAGGGTACTCAAGGTCACAGGGTTCTGCCCTGCTTCTCTTGACTTGATTTGCTTAGGTTCTTGTCATCTCCCATCTGGACTACTGCAACTCCCTGTTGGCTGGGCACCCCTCTTGTGCCTTGTTGGCTGGGTGGCAGGGTAGCCTAGTGGTTAGAGCGTTGGACTAGTAACCGAAAGGTTGCAAGTTCAAATCCCCGAGCTGACAAGGTACAAGTCTGTCGTTCTGCCCCTGAACAGGCAGTTAACCCACTGTTCCTTGGCCATCATTGAAAATAAGAATGTGTTCTTATGGTGGGATCAATGGTGGGATGCCAGAACACGCTGCCCCACTAAAGTCGGGACAGCGGTGTCTCTGCCTCAACTTCCTCTTTGGAGAGTATATGATGTGCTGTTGTCTCACCTAGCTAAGTTCAATGTGCTAATTGTGTTGTTGTCTCACCTAGCTAAGTTCAATGTGCTAATTGTGTTGTCTCACCTAGCTAAGTTCAATGTGCTAATTGTGTTGTTGTCTCACCTAGCTAAGTTCAATGTGCTAATTGTGTTGTTGTCTCACCTAGCTTTCTCACCTAGCTAAGTTCAATGTGCTAATTGTAAGTGGCTCTGGATAAGAGCGTCTGCTAAATGAATAACATCTATTATAAAGATGGGTAGTCTCCGTGAGGTCAGTCTGCCTTAGCTGGGTTTCCAGAGGTGGCTGGTGGGAGGAAAGAGGAGAACTTACTCCATCTGACATTAGCTATCAATCAGATGAGAAAAGCTAAAAACAAGGGACTGCACAGATACTATAACACGCTCAACGGTCATTGAAATTGTTAAACGTTTTTTGTTTGTTAACAATGCTAATAAACGCAATAGTTGGATAACGGATGAAGATACTCCAAACTATATTGACTGAATAATAGCACATAAAACATTTTACTGCAAATGAGAGCGTCAAGCTGCTGTATACCTATCAGCCAGCAGTAAAACAGAGTCTAGCAGGTGGAGGGCTGGAGTGGAGGTGGGGGAAGAGAAGCACAGTCATACTAGCAGTAGTAGCAATCGGCAGCAGCAGGATGTGTTAGCAGAACTGCTAAGCCAAAGTATCCAATTGAGCCCATTTCAGCCTTCAGCGGGGTGTGTGTGTGTGTGACAGATCGTTACAAACATTTTCCACAGGCCATAATGTTAACGGGAAAACACAAAACAGGCACAAGCCAAGCAAGAGTAGGAAACAGTTGCAGGAGTAAAATGAAAGCAATCAATCCAGCAATATTTAAGTGACAAGTGGAATTTGCACCCCTCAAACACAGGAAATAGATGGCTGATCCTCAGGTGGGCGAGGCATGCGCGTTGACACGAACACCAAAGGAGATGTGCAAGAATAAATAATAGTTTTCTGATGCCACATGTTGATTGGACATATTACAGGGTAATTGTTTCCAGCCCATTCAAACAGAATGATAGTCACTGATTGTGTCCCTCAGCCAGAGGGCTCTGGTTCATCCAGAAGGGTGTTCTTAAGAGGTCTGGAGAGGTCAGATTATCCTATAATAGCCTATGGGCTAGCATACCTAGCATAGAACAGATTACAGCCCAATCCCAGACATTCTTGACTAATCTGTCAGATAATGCTTTCACAGAACTGTACTGCACACTCATGTGATGAACATGGTGATATGGTTGGCCTGTACAGAGGTCAGTCCTAGCTCACAGCTACATTGTTCTTTAAATATTTCACATTATTCCATGATATACAGTACCAGTCAAAAGTTTGGACACACCTACTCATTCCAGGGTTTTTCTTTATTTTTAATATTTCCTACATTGTAGAATAATAGTGAATAAATAACACATATGGAATCATGTAGTAACCAAAAAAAGTGTTAAACAAATCTAAATCTATTTTATATTTGAGATTCTTCAAACTAGCCACCCTTTACCTTGGTGACAGCTTTGCTCACTCTTGGCATTCTCTCAACCAGGTAGTCACCTGGAATGTATTTCAATTAACAGGTGTGCATTGTTAAAAGTGAATTTGTGGAATTTCTTTCCTTCTAAATGCGTTTGAGCCAATCAGTTGTGTTGTGACAAGGTGAAACGACAGTCCATCATTACTTTATTAAGACATGAAAGGAAGACCCAGAGTTACTTCCGCTGCAGAGGATAAGTTCATTGTAGTTACCAGCCTCAGACATTGCAGCCCAAATAAATGCTTCACAGAGTTCAAGTAACAGACACAGCTCAACATCAACTGTTCAGGGGAGACTGCGTGAATCAGGCCTTTGTTGCAAAGAAACCACTACTAAAGGACACCAATAATAAGAAGAGACTTGCTTTGGCCAAGAAACACGAGCAACAGACATTGCACCAGTGGCAATCGGTCCTTTGGTTCCAACCGACTGTGTCTTTGTGAGACGCAGAGTAAGTGAACGGATGATCTCTGAGTGTGTGGTTTCCACCGTGAAGCATGGAGCAGGAGGTGTGATGGTGTGGGGGTGCTTTGCTGGTGACACTGTCAGGGATTTATTTAGAATTCAAAGCACACTTAACCAGCATTCTGCAGCGATACGCCATCCCATCTGTTTCGTGCTTAGTGGGACTATCAATTGCTTTTCAAAAAGGACAATGTCCCAACACACCTCCAGGCTGTGTAAGGGCTATTTGACCAAGAAGGAGAGTGATGGAGTCCTGCATAACATGACCTGGCCTCCAAAATCACCCAACCTCAACCCAATTGAGATGGTTTGGGATGAGTTGGACAGCAGAGTGAAGGGAAAGCAGCAAACAAGTGCTCAGCATTTGTGGGAACTACTTCAAGACTGTTGGAAAAGCAATTCAGGTGAAGCAGGTTGAGAAAATGCCTAGAGTGTGCAACGCTGTAATCAAGACAAAGGGTGGCAACGTTGAAGAATCTAAAATATTAAATATATTTTGATTTGTTTAACACTTTTTTGGTTATTACATGCTTCCATGTGTGTTATTTCATAGTTTTGATGTCTTCACTATTATTCCACAATGTAGAAAATAGTAAAAATAAAGAAACTATATAATGCTTAACATATCATGTTATTAAGCACTATATTATTCTATTGCACTCCAAAGTGATTGGGACTTAATAAAAGAGAAGAGCATCGCATAATGTGGCACACACCGTCATCAGGAGCCCCATTGGATCAAAGACAACCCCTCACAGGAGGGTAAATAAACAGCATATTTTAATCAATGACAATGTCAAGTTAAGACACAATGCCCATCTCCCTGTGAATATGCCTATTTCAAATCATACATTTGACTGTTAATGAGCTTCCAATTACCTGCAGAAAAATGTAAAATTTTCTGAATAAATATAGTCCTTTTATAATGATAAAGGGGTTACTATGGAGATGGAAAGTCAGTTATTAAGAAAAGATGACATGACCGGTCTCATTAAAGTGCCATGCAGTGTGGTAATCGATGGATTATGTTGTTCCCATAGAGTCATAGACTGTGTGTGTGTGCTGACTCACCTTTGGAGGAATGTTATTCAGTGTTATTCTCTCCCATGGGGGACATCTAGCACAGAGAGGGATCCGATATGTCAATCACGCAGAGAAACATGTAACAAAGAGACAGATAACTACATAAAGAATATAGCTGCAAGCACTAATGCCGTGGGTTCAAGCTGTGGGCCCACTGTGCCACCATCAGGACAAATCGGCCTCGGATGATCTACTTCTGTACTCCTTAACACGCTTGCCAAATATCAGAACTCAAGACAAGTTCAAACAACATGGCCGGTGTAAGCCAATGAGCTTGCATTAACTGTTTTTCCTGTTCAACAGCACCTCCATGTGGCCAAACAGACCCATACTCTACAGGTGAGCCATGACTCTGAGTCAAACAGATCTAGAGATATAATGTGTGCCTGTTATAGCGCCACCATGTGGTGGATCTGAATGTTCTTGTATATGTGGAGTCCTGACAATGTTTATATACATACTGTACATACACCGAGTGTGCCAAACATGGACTCTACAAAGTGTCGAAAGCATTTCACAGGGATATCTTGGCCCATGTAGACTCCTAAGCTTCCCACAGTTGTGTCAAGTTGGCTGGATAACCTCTGGATGGACCATTATTAATACATCTGGGACTGTTGAGCGTGAAAAACGCAAGCTGGTGTGCCTGGCACTTACCCCGTTAAAAATCACAAACTTTTGTCTTGCCCATTCACCCTCTGAATGGCACACATACACAATCCATGTTTCAATTGTCTCCAGGCTTAAAAATCCTTCTACGCGGTATGATAGTAGGTGCCAGGCGCACCAGTTTGTGTTAAAGAACTGCAACGCTGCTGGGGTTTTTCATGCTCAACAGTTTCCTGTGTGTATCAAGGACCATCCCTTCTTAGTTTCATAGGCAAGCCAATTGGATGCTATGCTGCGGGCCAATGTTTAGACCCCTAGTTAAACCACAATTGTGTGGTCAATTAACCTGTTTTTTGGGAATTTCTCCAAATCTTCTCTGCAGATCCTCTCAAGCTCTGTCAGGTTGGGTGGGGAGCATTGATGCACAGCTATTTTCAGGTCTCTCCAGAAATGTTTAATTGGTTCAAGTCCGGGCCACTCATGGACATTCAGAGACTTGTCGCAAAGCCACTCCTGCGTTATTTTGGTTGCGTGCTTAGGGTTGTTGTCCTTTCAATACTGATTTCATCAGACCAGAGAATCTGGTTTCTCATGGTCTGAGAGTCTTCAGGTACCTTTTGGCAAACTCCAAGCGGACTGTCGTGTGACTTTTACTGCGGAGTGGCTTCCGTCTCGCCACTCTACCATAAAGGCCTGATTGGTGGAGTGCTGCAGAGATGGTTGTTCTTCTGGAAGGTTCTCCCATCTCCACAGAGGAATTCTGGAGCTCTGTCAGTGACCATCAGATTCTTGGTCACCTCCCTGACCAAGGCCCTTTTCCCCCTGATTGCTCAGTTTGGCCAGTCGCACAGCTCTAGAAAGAGTCTTGGTGGTTCCAAACTTCATCCATTTAAGAATGATGGAGGCCACTGTGTTCTTGGGAACCTTCAATGCTGCAGAAATCTTTTGGTACCCTTCCCCAAATCTGTGCCTCGTCACAATCCTGTCTCGGAGCTCTACAGACAATTCCTTTGATCTTATGGCTTTTGCTATTACATGCACTGTCAACTGTGGGACCTTATATATACAGGGGTGTTCCTTTCCAAATCATGTCCAATCAATTGAATTTACCACAGGCGGTCTCCAGTAAAATTTTAGAAACATCTCAAGGATGATAAAAACCTAGTTTGTGTGTAGATTAAGGAGGATTTAATTTCTAAAAATCCATTTTAGAATAAGGCTGTAACTTGACAAAATGTGGAAAAAGTCTGAAAATCTTCCGAATGTCTTTTGGAGGTGGCTGTATTTGTCAGTGCTTGAGCTCCCTACCAGACAGTTCTGAGCAGGTAATCAATCCAGGTAGCTCTCGTTCCGGTCTCACACTCGTGGCTTGAATACTTGAATGCCTGACTGTCTGGCTTCCCGATGCAAATGAGATGGAAATACTCCACTTCAATATATGTATTTTTCAAATCCTGTTGTGTGACCTTGTTCTCTTACCATGACACACAGCCCAACTCCACGGAAGCCAAAATATTTTCTAAGAAGGAAAACATTTACAACAAGACTTTTTACCTTTTGTACACCACAAAATTCTCTGCTTCAACACTCCCTATTGGAGAGATACAGACCTTCTGCTGCTTCAACACTCCCTATTGGAGAGATACAGACCTTCTGCTGCTTCATTACTCCCCATTGGAGAGATACAGACCTTCTGCTGCTTCATTACTCCCCATTGGAGAGATACAGACCTTCTGCTGCTTCAACACTCCCTATTGGAGAGATACAGACCTTCTGCTGCTTCAACACTCCCTATGAGAGATACAGACCTTCTGCTGCTTCAACACTCCCTATGAGAGATACAGACCTTCTGCTGCTTCAACACTCCCTATTGGGGAGATACAGACCTTCTGCTGCTTCGACACTCCCTATTGGGGAGATACAGACCTTCTGCTGCTTCAACACTCCCTATTGGGGAGATACAGACCTTCTGCTGCTTCAACACTCCCTATTGGGGAGATACAGACCTTCTGCTGCTTCAACACTCCCTATTGGAGAGATACAGACCTTCTTCTGCTTCAACACTCCCTATTGGGGAGATACAGACCTTCTTCTGCTTCAACACTCCCTATTGGGGAGATACAGACCTTCTGCTGCTTCAACTCTCCCTATTGGAGAGATACAGACCTTCTGCTGCTTCGACACTCCCTATTGAGAGATACAGACCTTCTGCTGCTTCAACACTCCCTATTAGAGAGATACAGACCTTCTTCTGCTTCAACACTCCCTATTGGGGAGATACAGACCTTCTGCTGCTTCAACTCTCCCTATTGGAGAGATACAGACCTTCTGCTGCTTCAACTCTCCCTATTGGAGAGATACAGTATCTTCTCCAACCCTCTAACTGTGTGTAGCATTAAATAATCCAGCTTGATTAAACTCAGCATTCAACATGCGTGATATACCCCTCTAGCTAAACATATGGTACTGGGGAGCACAGCTCCGGCCTACCCTGCTATCCACAGTTGAAGTCGGGTGTTTACATATACTTAGTTTGGAGTCATTTTTCAACCACTCCACAAATTTCTTGTTAACAAACTATAGTTTTGGCAAGTCGGTTAGGACATCTACTTGTGCATGACACAAGGAATTTTTCCATCAATTGTTTACAGACAGATTATTTCACTTATAATTCACTGTATCACAATTCAAGTGGGTCAGAAGTTTACATACACAAAGTTGACTGTGCCTGTAAACAGCTTGGAAAATTCCAGAAAATTATGTCATGGCTTTAGAAGCTTCTTGACATAATTTGAGTTAATTGTAGGTGTATTTTAAGGCCTACCATCAAACTCTTTGCTTGACATCATGGGGAAATCAAAAGAAATCAGCCAAGACCTCAGAAAAAAATGGTTCATCCTCGGGAGCAATTTCCAAATGCCTGAAGGTACCACGTTCATCTGTACAAACAATAGTACGCAAGTATGAACACCATGGGACCACGCAGCGGCCATACCGCTCAGTAAGGAAACGCATTCTGTCTCCTGGAGATGAATATACTTTGGTGCGAAAAATGCAAATCAATCCCAGAACAACAGCAAAGGACCTTGTGAAGATGCTGGAGGAAACAGGTACAAAAGTGTCTATATCCACAGTAAAATTAGTTCTATATCGACATAATCTGAAAGGCCGCTCAGCAAGGAAGAAGCCACTGCTCCAAAACCACAAAAAAAGACAGACTATGGTTTGCAACTGCGCACGGGGACAAAGATCGTACTTTTTGGAGAAATGTCCTCTGGTCTGATGAAACAAAAATAGAAGTGTTTGGCCATAATGACCATCGTTATGTTTGGAGGAAAAAGGGGGAGGCTTGCAAGCCGAAGAACACCATCCAACCGTGAAGCACGGGGGTGGCAGCATCATGTTGTGGGGGTGCTTTTCTGCAGGAGGGACTGGTGCACTTCACAAAATAGATGTCATCATATTGAAGCAACATCTCAAGACATCAGTCAGGAAGTAAATGCTTGGTCGCAAATGGGTCTTCCCAATTTATTGTGTGAAGCTTGTGGAAGGCTTCCCAAGGTGTTTTGACCCAAGTTAAACAATTTAAAGGCAATGCTACCAAATACTAATTGAGTGCATGTAAACTCCTGACCCACTGGGAATGTGATGAAATAAATAAATCATTCTCTCTAGTATTATTCGGACATTTCACATTCTTAAAATAAAGTGGTGATCAGAACTGACCTAAAACAGAGAATTTTGACTAGGATTAAATATCAGGAATAGTTCAACTGAGTTGAAATGTATTTGGCTAAAGTGTATGTACACTTCTGACTTCAACTATATATCTGATCAGTGACACCACAGGGATGATAGTTTCATTTTGTCTGACAGGAACACCACAGGGATGATAGTTTCAGCATGTATGTCAGGAACACCACAAGGATTATAGTTTCAGCATGTTCGTCAGGGACACCACAGGGATTATAGTTTCAGCATGTTCGTCAGGAACACCACAAGGATTATAGTTTCAACATGTTCGTCAGGGACACCACAGGGATTCTAGTTTCAGCATGTTCGTCAGGGACACCACAGGGATTCTAGTTTCAGCATGTTCGTCAGGGACACCACAGGGATTATAGTTTCAGCATGTTCGTCAGGGACACCACAGGGATTATAGTTTCAGTTTGTCTGACAGGAACACCACAAGGATTCTAGTTTCAGTTTGTCTGACAGGAACACCACAGGGATTCTAGTTTCAGTTTGTCTGACAGGAACACCACAGGGATTCTAGTTTCAGTTTGTCTGACAGGAACACCACAAGGATTCTAGTTTCAGTTTGTCTGACAGGAACACCACAGGGATTATAGTTTGAGTATGTCTGACAGTGACATGGGATTTAAGTGCCTTTCAAAAACCCCAAGGACACTGTGAAGCAAAGATTATAAAACAAAACAGGAATAAAACAATACAATGAATAAAAGCTACTAGGTTAGGCAAGAGCTGAGTAAGAGGTGAGCTAAACTGAGGGGACGGTCAGCCTGAACAGGTATGTAATTCTACTGATATACTGTTCTAATTATATGCGTATGGTTCCAACGATCACAATACAAGATGTTTTCTTTGTGGAAAGCTTTTTTTTGTCTATTTTAAATGAATAAACACTGTGACTGAAACAAACAGCAATGAATCCACAGTGTAATATACAGTGCTTCACTTTTAAAAGGTAATTTATGTTTCAGCCAACATCCAGTGTGTTAACCGTGAGTCGTATGTGATCTCAGCGAACGTCTGGGAAATTGCCTTCACAAATCAAGTGCTGCTTTGTGACGTTGGTTAATCCCGACCAGAAAGGTTATTTAATAGTAAAAGATAAGGCAAGCTGTTCTCACTAGTCAGTCCAGGACAGACAGATCACAAGGCCTTCCAAGCTGGTCTCTCACTGGTCAGTCCAGACAGATCACAAGGCCTTCCAAGCTGGTCTCTCACTGGTCAGTCCAGACAGATCACAAGGCCTTCCCTTTCCTTTCTCTGATGTCAGGCTCTGTCCAGGCCCAGCCATGTCCGTACATGTGACACCTCACCTCTACTGACTGCATAGCAGGACATATTCCAGCAGATATTGGTTAACCCAGATTAAACAAATCAGATAGGGTTTTGTTTCATTTCCATAACAATTTTTAATGATCATATAATCCCCCCCCACACACACACACAAAGCGAATAACACAGCTGCCATTTCTGCTCTTTGCATCAGTCCCAGGATGAAAGAGGATTACCTAGCTATGTTTACCGATAGACAGCTCAATTTTGGACAAATGAAATGAACAGCATCAGAGAATCCCTACAGTCGGCTACCCTGATTGAACGTCTCCTCGTTTTACTGGATTCTGTGTATTTCTGAGTCGTCTTTCTTAGTGTCATTCCAGGAAGAAAAAAAGAGGATGGACAGTTGCCAGGTTTAACCCAAAAGTTAACACCGATATTCACTCTGCTGTCGAGCTGCACTGGCCACCTGATACTATCAATATAGCATCCTTAGCGGCAAGCCCATGTAAACTTTTAACTAGTTGCCCATTTAATGTAATTTGGTCTTAATGTTTGTCACTGACATATCACATGAACACACATAAGAAATGGCAAAATGTTTAGAATTGCAGGAAATGACCTTTACAACTGCAGTGATGAAAGGGGAGCATGAGACAAAAAGTTTGGGAAGGGCAGGAATCCCTGATGCTAATACACATACAGCGTTCTGAAACAGATAAAGGCACACATAGCACCCCGTTTCTACTCCAGTGTTTATGTTTTGACAATATTCTTATTGATTTAAGATCAACAAAACATTCTAGCTATGTACAGCAGGGACAATAATGTTATCAGATCATTTCATGACTATTTTGTTTTACGCAGTTTGGATACATGTTCAATTCCTGTCAAAATATTTCAAACGTTAGTGTCAAAGTGTACTGAGGGAACCCTTCCATTATGTTCTGCTACTGAGATAACCTTTCCATTATGTTCTGCTACTGAGGGAACCCTTCCATTATGTTCTGCTACTGAGGGAACCCTTCCATTATGTTCTACTCTTCTCTATGCTGCTCTACTCTATGAATGAACCATAAGTATTTGGACAGTGAAGTTACCGTTTACATTATCCTCTATATTCCACCATTTTTGAATTTGAGATAAAAATGTTTCATCATTCCAATTATGCAATTGTGGGTATCCCAACGTGACCTCGGTCTTGGTTCATCCAGAAGGAATAAATGGTTGAAGTTGCTGTTCCAAACAGGGGTTTGGAGGAATATAATTAAGAGACCATGAGGAGGAATCCATCTGAATTATCAGGCAGCTCCTTTTTGAGCCCATAATGCCTCGTGTCTGGGTTCACCACAGTGATATTCATATGATGTGATTAGCTCATTGTTTTCTCTTGATTGGGGAGAGAACTACTGTTACATCATCACCCTCGTCATTATTCATTCAGGGGAGGTTTGACTTTAATCAGATTCCTAACATCAAGCACCGCTGTGTGAGTGAAACAATGAAAACAAAACGAAAACAAATCCGAAAACATGGATCAGAACCGAAAACCGGAAAATAAATATTTTTGGGGAGGAACGGAAACAGAACCGGGAACTAAAGTGATCTATACAATTCCGGAACAGAACTACTATTTAAAAAACATGGGAACCGGTTAGTTACCTAATTTTAAGTTCTGAGCATTTTTGTCAGTCCCATAAAAAAAGACTCCAAAAGGTCCTAGATACATTACAAATGGTCCTTTTGTTCGATAATGTGCTTCTTTAGATCCCCAAAAACTCAGTTTAGCTGGCACACTTCAGTCAATAATCCACCAGTTTCACTCCATCAAAATGCATACAAAATGAATCCCAAACTTTATTAATAAACTTTTCCGAACAAGTCAAACAACGTTTATAATCAAACCTCAGGTACCTTAATACGTAAGTAAACTACACAATTTAAGACTGAGAATCGTTATTGTCTCTACTGGAGATAAACAGCAAAGAACGCGCTCTCATCCACGAGCATGAAAACACTACAGCCAAAATGGGAGCCACCTAGAAAAACTACAATTTCTAGCTCATTTTTCCTCAAACAAGCATGAATCTCTTTGTAAAGGCTGTTGGCATCTAGTGGAAGCCCTAGGAACTGAAATCTGAAAGGATTTTGCCCCAAAAATGACAGCCTTTGGAAACAGCGGTAGGATAAAATACAATTTTGGGGGGATGGTTTGTCCTCGGGGTTTCACCTGCCTTATCAGTTCTATTATACTCACAGACATTATTTTAACAGTTTTAGAAACTTTAGTGTATTTTCTATCCAAATTATATGCATATCCTAGCTTCTGGACCTGAGTAGCAGGCACTTTACTTTGGGCACGCCCTTCATCCGGACATCAAAATGCCCCCTAGCCCAAAGAGGATTTATTAACTTCTTATGGCAGTATTGAGTAGCTTGGATGAATAAGGTGCCCAGAGTAAACTGTCTGCTACTCAAGCCCAGTTGCTAATATATGCATATTATTAGTAGATTTTGATAGAAAACACTTGGAAGTTTCTAAAACTGTTTGAATGATGTCTGTGAGTATAACAGAACTCATATGGCAGGCAAAAACCTGAGAAAAAATCCAACCCGGAAGTGGGAAATCTGAGGTTTGTAGTTTTTCAACTCATTGCCTATCGAATACACAGTGTCTATGGGGTCATATTGCACTTCCTACGGCTTCCACTAGATGTCAACAGTCTTTAGAACCTTGTTTGATGCTTCTACTGTGAAGGAGGGGGGAATGAGAGGGGATTGAGTCAGAGGTCTGCCAGAGAGGCATGAGCTGACCACGCACGTTCACGTGAGAGTTAGCTTACTTTCCATTGCAATTCTACAGACAAAGGAATTCTCCGGTTGGAACATTATTGAAGATTTATGTTAAAATCATCCTAAAGATTACTTCTATACATCGTTTGACATGTTTCTACGAACTGTAATGGAACTTTTTGACTTTTCGTCTGGCCTGCGCGTCATGAATTTAGATTACTGGGCTAAACGCGCGAACAAAAAGGAGGTATTTGGAAATAAATGAATCAAATCAAACATTTATTGTGGAACTGGGATTCCTGGGAGTGCATTCTATTGAAGATCATCAAAGGTAAGTGAATATTTATAATGTTATTTCTGACTTCTGTTGACACCACGACATGGCGGATATCTGTATGGCCTGATTTTGTTGTCTGAGCGCTGTACTCAGATAATTGCATGATGTGCTTTTTCGGTAAAGCTTTTTTGAAATCTGACAGCGGTTGCATTAAGGAGAAGTCTATCTAAAGTTCCATGCATAATAGTTGTATCTTTTATCAATGTTTATTATGAGTATTTCTGTAAATTGATGTGGCTCTCTGCAAAATCACCGGATGTGTTGGAACTACTAAACATAACGTGCCAATTTAAACTCAGATGTTTGGATATAAATATGAACTTTATCGAACAAAACATACATGTATTGTGTAACATGAAGTCCTATGATTGCCATCTGATGAAGATAAATAAAGGTTAGTGATTAATTTTACCTCTTTCTGCTTTTTGTGACTCCTCTCTTCTGGCTGGAAAAAATGGCTGTGTTTTTCTGTGACTAAATGCAGACCTAACATAATCGTTTGGTGTGCTTTCGTCGTAAAGCCTTTTTGAAATCGGACACTGTGGTGGGATTAACAACAAGTTTATCTTTCAAATGGTGTAAAATACTTATATGTTTGAGGAATTTTAATTAATGAGATTTCTGTTGTTTTGAATTTTGCGCCCTGCACTTTCACTGGCTGTTGTCATATCGATCCCGTTAGCGGGATTCAAGCCATAAAAAGTTTTAAGCTAGCCTCGGCGTTGAGCAGTCTCTCAGACGTTCAAAGTTCCTCCATATTAGGCGCTCCTCCATAGGTCTCTAGCTATTCTATAACGATGTAATTCAGTGAAGTAATGAGATATACCACTAATATCATAAACACATTATAATGCACGTCATATAATGATTCCTAGTGCTTCCATGTACAACACTCGCTTGTGCTCTCCCTACCCTGCTAAATTTCAGTCTCATCTCTCACCCTACACTTGTCTGTCCATCAAGCATGTAAACAACAGGTCCATATAAAGCTGCTCTATCTGCACTGATTGGTGGAGTAGTTCAATGAGCAATATTTTTTTAAAGGAACAGAAAGGAACGATATAAACCTGTACCTTTTTTCTGTTTCGAACCGGTTCAGAATTGTATTATGCTGGTTGGAACAGCAGAATATATATATAATTTGTAAGTCGCTCTGGATAAGAGCGTCTGCTAAATGACTTAAATGTAAATATATATTATTTATTTATTTTTTCCAATTCGGAACGAAATTGGAAAATAACTAATTACCATTTGGGTATTATAGGGTCATGTCCTCTGTGACACTGCTGGGTTTTATTTTTATAGGTACTAGCTAATTAGATAAATCCATTACATAAATGCTCATGTATTTTCAATCCGATTTGTAAAGGATTAAAAAACAGATGTAGAATAACATCCATTTAGTGGAAGATATTTATTTTCTTCTAAATTACAGTTTATTTATTTATTGAATATGCACGTGTCTATTTGTGTGTGTGTGTGTGCACCTCTTGATACCAACATTGACTCTTCCATTTTGCTCATTTAATATGAATATTCACATGAAAATGCCGACTGCCATTAGAATCCAAATCATGTCCCACTAGTCTCCCCTGTGTCTTCCTGAGATGAAGTCTGACAGATCAGAGCCCTACTGAGCCAGCCAGGTCAAAATGCCAGCACTACACAGAGAAGGGCTGCTGGCCAAGGTAGGCATGCATGTAGGCAGGCATGTAGGCAGGCAGGCAGGCAGGCAGGCAGGCAGACAGTCTGTCTGTCTGTCTGTCTGTCTGTCTGTCTGTCTGTCTGTCTGTCTGTCTGTCTGTCTGTCTGTCTGTCTGTCTGTCTGTCTGTCTGTCTGTCTGTCTGTCTGTCTGTCTGTCTGTCTGTCTGTCTGTCTGTCTGTCTGTCTGTCTGTCTGTGTAGCTGTCTGTCTGTCTTTGTAGCTGTCTGTCTGTCTTTGTAGCTGTCTGTCTGTCTGTCTGTCTGTCTGTCTGTCTGTCTGTGACAGCCCCTTGTGACGTGCTGTACAGATGCATATCAAATAATGCTGTCGATCTGAGGATTGTCTGGCTTAAAGCCAAAAGAAGAGTGCATGTATGGCCGACACAAGCTCCTTGACCGAGCCCTGCATCCATGCTACCCTGAGCCCTGCTTCCATGCTACCCTCAGCCCTGCTTCCATGCTATTCTGAGCCCTGCTTCCATGCTACCCTGAGACACGCTACCCTCCTACCTTCAGCCCTGCTTCCATGCTACCCTGAGACATGCTACCCTCATACCCTCAGCCCTGCTTCCATGCTACCCTGAGACACGCTACCCTCCTACCCTCAGCCCTGCTTCCATGCTACCCGGAGACACGCTACCCTCCTACCCTCAGCCCTGCTTCCATGCTACCCTGAGACACGCTACCCTCCTACCCTCAGCCCTGCTTCCATGCTACCCTGAGACACGCTACCCTCCTACCCTCAGCCCTGCTTCCATGCTACCCTGAGACACGCTACCCTCCTACCCTCAGCTTTGATTCCATTCTACCCTGACACCTGCTTCAATGCCACCCTCAACTCTGCTGCCCTGAAACCTGTTACCCTTTTACCCTGCTACCCTGAAACCTGTTACCCTGCTACCCTGAAACCTGTTACCCTGCTACCCTGAAACCTGTTACCATGCTACCCTGAAAGCTGTTACCCTGCAACCTGCTGCCCTGCTACTCTGAGCCTTGCTTCCATGCTACCCTCAACTCTGCTACCCTGAAACCTGCTGCCTTTTTGCCCCTCTACCCTGCAACTCTGAGCCTTGCTTCCATGCTACCCTGAGACATGCTACCCTCATACCCTCAGCCCTGCTTCCATGCTACCCTGAGACACGCTACCCTCCTACCCTCAGCCCTGCTTCCATGCTACCCGGAGACACGCTACCCTCCTACCCTCAGCCCTGCTTCCATGCTACCCTGAGACACGCTACCCTCCTACCCTCAGCCCTGCTTCCATGCTACCCTGAGACACGCTACCCTCCTACCCTCAGCCCTGCTTCCATGCTACCCTGAGACACGCTACCCTCCTACCCTCAGCTTTGATTCCATTCTACCCTGACACCTGCTTCAATGCCACCCTCAACTCTGCTGCCCTGAAACCTGTTACCCTTTTACCCTGCTACCCTGAAACCTGTTACCCTGCTACCCTGAAACCTGTTACCCTGCTACCCTGAAACCTGTTACCATGCTACCCTGAAACCTGTTACCCTGCAACCTGCTGCCCTGCTACTCTGAGCCTTGCTTCCATGCTACCCTCAACTCTGCTACCCTGAAACCTGCTGCCTTTTTGCCCCTCTACCCTGCAACTCTGAGCCTTGCTTCCATGCTACCCTGAGACATGCTACCCTCCTACCTTCAGCCCTGCTTCCATGCTACCCTGAGACATGCTACCCTCCTACCCTCAGCCCTGCTTCCATGCTACCCGGAGACACGCTACCCTCCTACCCTCAGCCCTGCTTCCATGCTACCCTGAGACACGCTACCCTCCTACCCTCAGCCCTGCTTCCATGCTACCCTGAGACACGCTACCCTCCTACCCTCAGCCCTGCTTCCATGCTACCCTGAGACACGCTACCCTCCTACCCTCAGCTTTGATTCCATTCTACCCTGACACCTGCTTCAATGCCACCCTCAACTCTGCTGCCCTGAAACCTGTTACCCTTTTACCCTGCTACCCTGAAACCTGTTACCCTGCTACCCTGAAACCTGTTACCCTGCTACCCTGAAACCTGTTACCATGCTACCCTGAAACCTGTTACCCTGCAACCTGCTGCCCTGCTACTCTGAGCCTTGCTTCCATGCTACCCTCAACTCTGCTACCCTGAAACCTGCTGCCTTTTTGCCCCTCTACCCTGCAACTCTGAGCCTTGCTTCCATGCTACCCTGAGACATGCTACCCTCATACCCTCAGCCCTGCTTCCATGCTACCCTGAGACACGCTACCCTCCTACCCTCAGCCCTGCTTCCATGCTACCCGGAGACACGCTACCCTCCTACCCTCAGCCCTGCTTCCATGCTACCCGGAGACACGCTACCCTCCTACCCTCAGCCCTGCTTCCATGCTACCCTGAGACACGCTACCCTCCTACCCTCAGCCCTGCTTCCATGCTACCCTGAGACACGCTACCCTCCTACCCTCAGCCCTGCTTCCATGCTACCCTGAGACACGCTACCCTCCTACCCTCAGCTTTGATTCCATTCTACCCTGACACCTGCTTCAATGCCACCCTCAACTCTGCTGCCCTGAAACCTGTTACCCTTTTACCCTGCTACCCTGAAACCTGTTACCCTGCTACCCTGAAACCTGTTACCCTGCTACCCTGAAACCTGTTACCATGCTACCCTGAAACCTGTTACCCTGCAACCTGCTGCCCTGCTACTCTGAGCCTTGCTTCCATGCTACCCTCAACTCTGCTACCCTGAAACCTGCTGCCTTTTTGCCCCTCTACCCTGCAACTCTGAGCCTTGCTTCCATGCTACCCTGAGACATGCTACCCTCCTACCTTCAGCCCTGCTTCCATGCTACCCTGAGACATGCTACCCTCCTACCCTGAGCCCTGCTATCCTACTGACCTGAGACTTCTGCTCCTCTACGACCTACACACACAGCTGGGTCGTCTCGCCCCTCTCTTCTACGACCTCTACATAACAAGGTTGAGCTCCTGGAGCATTAGCCTGAACTGAGGCTTAATCACACACACACACACACACACACACACACACACACACACACACACACACACACACACACACACACACACACACACACACACACACACACACACACACACACACACACACACACACACACACACACACACACACACACACACACACACACACACCATTAGGTTGATCCTCAGAGCCAGAGGTGCTGTCCTGTTCTCAGCAGCTAATCCCAACCAGGCTTTTCTACATGCAGTTGTTCGCTCCACAGATGTATGTGGCAGATGTTGCAGCATCATTGTTCAGATATTTGCAAATTAATGTGAAAGGAGATAAGGATGGAGGGAGGGGTGTAGGAGGGATGGAGGGAGGGATGGATGGAGAGAGGGAGGGAGGGAGAGAGGGATGGATGGAGGGAAGGAGAGGCATAGAGGGATGGATGGAGAGGAAGGGAGGGATGGAGGAGGGATGGGTGCCTCTACCCAAGGGAGGGATGGAGGAGGGATGTAGGGAGGGAGAGAGGGAGAGAGGGAGGGATGGAGGGGAGAGAGGGATGGATGGAGAGAGGGAGGAAGGTAGGGATGGATGGAGAGGAAGGGAGGGATGGAGGAGGGATGGGTGCCTCCACCCAAGGGAGGGATGGAGGAGGGATGTAGGGAGGGAGAGAGGGAGGGATGGAGGGGAGAGAGGGATGGATGGATGGATGGAGAGAGGGAGGAAGGTAGAGATGGGTGGAGGGATGTAGGAGGGAGGTAGAGAGGGATGGAGGGACGGATGGAGAGAGGGAGGGGAGATAATGAGGGATGGAGGGAGGGAGGGAGGGATGGAGGGGAGATAAGGAGGGAGGGAGGGAGGTCTAGGATATATACAGGTTAGAAGAGAAAATAGGGTATTTTCCTCTTTCCTTACAAATCAAATCAAATTGTATTATAATATTGTATAATTATCTTAGTGGTTAAAAAAGAGCAGGACAAACAAGATGAAATGCCATGTGTAAACACGAAAAGTTATTCATTACAGATCAAATTTTATTGGCCAAATACACGTGTTTATCAGATGTTAGTGTGGGTGTAGCGAAATGCTTGTGTTTCTAGTTCCGACAGTGCAGCAATATCTATAAGTAATATCTAACAATTTCACAACAAATACCTAATGCACACAAATCTAGTAAAGAAATGGAATTAAGAATATATAAATATATGGACGAGGAATGTCAGAGCGGCATAGACCAAGATACAGTAGAATAGTATAGAATACAATGTATACATATGAGATGAGCAGTCCAAGATATGTAAACATGATTCATTTGACATTATTAAAAGTGACTATTGTTCCATTTATTAAAGTGGCAGAGATTTCAAGTCTGTGTATGGAGGCAGCATCCTCTCTGTGCTAGTGATGGCTGTTTAACAATCTGATGGCCTTGAGATAGAAGCTGTTTTCAGTCTCTCAGTCCCAGCTTTGATGCACCTGTACTGACCTCACCTTCTGGATGGTAGCGGGATGAACAGGCAGTGGCTCGGGTGGTTGTTGTCCTTAATGTTATTTCCTGTAACATCGGGTGGTGTAGGGGTCCTGGAGGGCAGGTAGTTTGCCCCTGGTTTATGGAGACTGTTTAGTGCCAAAAAGAAGGGGTTGATCTTTCTTACGTCTCTTAGATATTGGACAGACACTTCAGAACTTCCTTTAGATTTTTTTGGAGGGGGACAATCTGTTGTTACATGTAGTGAATCTGTTGTTCAATTTGAATGGGTTAATAGCAGTAAGGCCCTAACATTTTTTTCATCATGTTGTATATATATTTGGGGGGATATTGCAAGGGGTCGGTCTTAAAATTCAAAATCTAATAGCAAAATTATCCTTGGTATGACCTTAATTAAAACAATTCCATATAGCTCTGTGTTTTGGAGGTGTCAGAATGGTTTGGCGGTGTCAGAACGGTTTGGCGGTGTCAGAACGGTTTGGCGGTGTCAGAGGTGCTTTGGCGGTGTCAGAAGTGCTTTGGCGGTGTCAGAAGTGCTTTGGCGGTGTCAGAAGTGCTTTGGCGGTGTCAGAGATGTTTTGGCGGTGTCAGAGATGTTTCGGCGGTGTCAGAGATGTTTCGGCGGTGTCAGAGATGTTTCGGCAGTGTCAGAGATGTTTCGGCAGTGTCAGAGATGTTTTGGCGGTGTCAGAGATGTTTTGGCGGTGTCAGAGATGTTTTGGCGGTGTCAGAGATGTTTTGGCGGTGTCAGAGTTGTTTTGGCGGTGTCAGAGATGTTTTGGCGGTGTCAGAGATGTTTTGGCGGTGTCAGAGATGTTTTGGCGGTGTCAGAGATGTTTTGGTGGTGTCAGAGGTGCTTTGGCGGTGTCAGAGATGTTTTGGCGGTGTCAGAGATGTTTTGGCGGTGTCAGAACGGTTTCGTGGTGTCAGAGAGTTTAGTGTGATTTCCGTTAATGTGACCGTCTGCTTTAGGTATAATGCCTTGAGTCATTTGTGGATTTGACCACTCTAATGCAGTTCCACCTCCAACACCGCCAAAACAACAACAACCGCCAAAACAACAACAACCACCAAAAACAACAACAACAACAACAACCGCCAAAACAACAACAACCACCAAAACAACAACAACAGCAACAACAACTGCCAAAACAACAACAACAACCGCCAAAACAACCGCTATGCGGATGTCAGCTAAAGCGGATCTGACTGAACAGAGGCCTTAATCTGTGTCAGTGAAAACTGCCTCATTGAGCGGTAAGAGACTCACCACACCTGTCGTGTCTGGACTATCATTAAATGTGAAGATTAATGAAAACATTAATCAACTAAAAAGTCAGGGCACCACGGAAAATGTTGAGATTTACAGAGTTATAATTTTCAGAATATAAATCAGATATTTTAATTGATTCACGACACACAGTGGATAATTATATTCATTGAGATGCTAATCCTTTGCACATGAACGGCCACTCATTCGAGAATAATTGCAATGTACTCTACTGTTCAAATGTTTGGGGTCACTTAGAAATGTCTGTGTTTTTGAAAGAAAAGCATTTTTTTTTGTCCATTAAAATAACATCAAATTTATCAGAAATACAGTGTAGGCATTGTTTATGTTGTGAATGACTATTGTAGCTGGAAACGGCAGATTTTTAATGGAATATCTACATAGGCATACAGAGGTCCATCACTCCTATGTTCCAATGGCACATTGTGTTAGTTAATCCAAGTTTATCATTTTAAAAGGCTAATTGATCATTAGAAAACCCTTTTGCAATTATGTTAGCACAGCTGAAAACTGTTGTACTGATTAAATAAGCAATAAAACTGGCCTTCTTTAGACTAGTTGAGTATCTGAAGCATCAGCACTTGTGGGTTTGTTTACAGACTCAAAATGGCCAGAAACAACGGCCTTTCTTCTGAAACTCGTCAGTCTATTTTTGTTCTGAGAAATGAAGGCTATACATTGCGAGAAATTGTCAAGAAACTGAAGATCTCGTACAACGCTGTGTACTACTCCCTTAACAGAACAGCGCAAACTGGCTCTAACCAGAATAGAAAGAATGGGAGGCCCCGGTGCACAACTGAGCAAGAGGACAAGTACATTAGAGTGTCTAGTTTGAGAAACAGATGTCCTCAACCGGCAGCTTCATTAAATAGTACCCGCAAAACACCAGTCTCAAAGTCAACAATGAAGAGGCAACTCCAGGTTGCTGACCTTTTAGGCAGAGTTCTTCTCTCCAGTGTCTGTAATCTTTTGCCCATTCTTAATCTTTTATTTTTATTGGCCAGTCTGAGATATGGACTTTTCTTTAGAACTCTGCCTTAAAGGCCAGCATCGCCTCTTCACTTTTGATGTTGAGACTGGTGTATGTTAAGTATATTTAAAACCAACTACGTTTCGAATTTTACCCAAGTAGAATTTTACTGGGTGACTTTCACTTGAGTCAATTTCTTTTAAGGTATCTTTACCAAAACCTGTCTTAAAGATGCAAAAAACAAAACTTAACAACAGGAAGCATAGTAATTGAATATGGCTTATTAGACTCAATGAGAATGACATTGTATAACTCACATTTCTATGTGAATTTTGTGTGGTCGCCCAAAAGGTTACATATTGCAGCTTTTTTTGGTTTGAATTTTACCCCCTTTTCTCCCAAATTTCGTGGTATCCAATTGTTAGTAGTTACTATCTTGTCTCATTGCTACAACTCCCGTATGGGCTCGGGAGAGATGTGCGGGAGTACGTGCGACCTCCGAAACACAACCCAACCAAGCCGCCCTGCTTCTTAACACAGCGCGCATCCAACCGCACCTATGTGTCGGAGGAAACACTGTGCACCTAGCGACCTGGTTTGCACTGTGCCTGGCCGCCACAGGAGTCTCTGGTGCGCGATGAGACAAGGACATCCCTACCGGCCAAGCCCTCCCTAACCCGGATGACGCTAGCTAGCGCTGCCCTAGACCACTGCGCCACCCGGGAGGCCCCATGCAGCTTTAAGTACAACACATTTGAATTGAACCAGACATTATAGCCTTCCGATGACAGTGATCGGGAAGAAACTGAGATAAACCGTGTTAGTGTTATTGTCACGGAAGAAGTTGACCAAGTTTTGAAATTAGTATAATGCCCGGTAGAAGAGTAGTATGAGAAGGAAGTAGACATTTTCTCTATGTTTGATTGTAAATGCGTGTCACGTTCTGACCTTAGTTCATTTGTTTTGTCTTTGTTTTAGTATGGTCAGGGCGTGAGTTTGGTGGGTTGTCTATGTTAGTTTTTCTATATTTTTCTGTATTTGGCCTGATATGGTTCTCAATCAGAGGCAGCTGTGTCAATCGTTGTCCCTGATTGAGAACCATATTTAGGTAGCCTGTTTTCAATTGTGTTTGGTGGGTGGTTATTTTCAGTCTTTGTGTGTCTGCACCAGATAGAACTGTTTCGGTTTTCACTTTGTTGTTTTGTATAAAAGAAAAGAAAAGATGAACACTTACCACTCTGCAAATTGGTCCTCCAATCCTTCTCGATACTCCTCCTCGTCCTCCCCTTCTGAGATCCGTTACAATGCGGAGGGAAAGGAAAAGAGAATGCAGAAGGCTGTTGTATAAAGCACCTACATCTTCAAACTAAGGGCAACCATGACCGCAAAGAATTCATCCATGTACACATGCAAGAGTCCAGCTACATTTTCAGATATTCTATGTTCCTCATTTTGTCAGAATGTCTTTTTTCATTGCAAGTTAAGGCATGCAAGCTAATTAGCTGTCTGGCTCGCTAGCTACGTGTATGATCGATAAGGGGGTAGCTGCATCCCAATATGCTAACCGGAGTATGAGCGAGTGGCTATCAAAAGGACTGGGTGTGTCAAAAGTGCTCTGCTATAGGTTAGAGTTAGACGTTTTGATTGAGCTGTTTTTCTTTCTTCGTTTCTTACCATGCAACTACTCAACATTGAGCTACCATACCGCCAGAGTTTGGACTTGTGTTTTGAAGGATGAGTTTTAATCATATTTCACTGAGAGTTTTACACAACCTTGTACATTTTTTAGTTTGTTATTAAACTGACAGTTGATTATTTTTTATGAAAAAGTACTGATGATGGGCGTACTGTTGCTTCTTGTGTTGTATGTGTGTGCTTACTGTGATTGTTACCCTGATATTGACTACTAGGTAGCTACTTCCCACACAGTTGCCGGACACTGGTGCTTGTCAAACGGAGCAAAGGGCACTGTGTCCCGGTGTTATCATTCATGCCCTCCCCATTGACTAGTAAACTGTATGTAGTCTATGTATCAAAGTGACATCTAGATGGTTATCAACAGTAGTTATTAGTTGTATAGGCTTCGATCCTACACAAAATGGCCATGTAGTTACCGCCGGCAACCCGACGATGATACCCAATATCTCAAACACTTGAAGTCGGCAGGCACAACACCGGAGCACTGGTCGCTGGCTTACTATCGCCTAGTGCAGCCCAATCAGCCACGCAAAAAAAGTATCGAGGGGCAACAAATCTGCCCGATTAGCTGATTCACTTTCCATTCATCCACGCTAAAACTTTTCAAGGGCCATTTGTATAAAGTGAGGTTACAAGTTTATCAACTTTCAGAGCAGCATTACTATCCCATTGTTCCTCCAATTGCAGTCTATTATATACCATTACATTACATTACATTACATTATATATATATATATATATATATATATATATACCATTTTGAAGCTCCAAGTCTGTACTTTTATCCAATGTTAAAAACAAAATGATTTTACATTTACATTACATTTAAGTCATTTAGCAGACGCTCTTATCCAGAGCGACTTACAAATTGGTGAATTCACCTTCTGACATCCAGTGGAACAGCCACTTTACAATAGTGCATCTAAATCATTAAGGGGGGTGGTGAGAAGGATTACTTATCCTATCCTAGGTATTCCTTGAAGAGGTGGGGTTTCAGGTGTCTCCGGAAGGTGGTGATTGACTCCGCTGTCCTGGCGTCGTGAGGGAGTTTGTTCCACCATTGGGGGCCAGAGCAGCGAACAGTTTTGACTGGGCTGAGCGGGAACTGTACTTCCTCAATGGTAGGGAGGCGAGCAGGCCAGAGGTGGATGAACGCAGTGCCCTTGCTTGGGTGTAGGGCCTGATCAGAGCCTGGAGGTACTGCGGTGCCGTTCCCCTCACAGCTCCGTAGGCAAGCACCATGGTCTTGTAGCGGATGCGAGCTTCAACTGGAAGCCAGTGGAGAGAGCGGAGGAGCGGGGTGACGTGAGAGAACTTGGGAAGGTTGAACACCAGACGGGCTGCGGCGTTCTGGATGAGTTGTAGGGGTTTAATGGCACAGGCAGGGAGCCCAGCCAGCAGCGAGTTGCAGTAATCCAGACGGGAGATGACAAGTGCCTGGATTAGGACCTGCGCCGCTTCCTGTGTGAGGCAGGGTCGTACTCTGCGGATGTTGTAGAGCATGAACCTACAGGAACGGGCCACCGCCATGATGTTGGTTGAGAACGACAGGGTGTTGTCCAGGATCACGCCAAGGTTCTTAGCGCTCTGGGAGGAGGACACAATGGAGTTGTCAACCGTGATGGCGAGATCATGGAACGGGCAGTCCTTCCCGGGAGGAAGAGCAGCTCCGTCTTGCCGAGGTTCAGCTTGAGGTGGTGATCCGTCATCCACACTGATATGTCTGCCAGACATGCAGAGATGCGATTCGCCACCTGGTCATCAGAAGGGGGAAAGGAGAAGATTAATTGTGTGTCGTCTGCATAGCAATGATAGGAGAGACCATGTGAGGTTATGACAGAGCCAAGTGACTTGGTGTATAGCGAGAATAGGAGAGGGCCTAGAACAGAGCCCTGGGGGACACCAGTGGTGAGAGCGCGTGGCGAGGAGACAGATTCTCGCCACGCCACCTGGTAGGAGCGACCTGTCAGGTAGGACGCAATCCAAGCGTGGGCCGCGCCGGAGATGCCCAACTCGGAGAGGGTGGAGAGGAGGATCTGGTGGTTCACAGTATCGAAGGCAGCCGATAGGTCTAGAAGGATGAGAGCAGAGGAGAGAGAGTTAGCTTTAGCAGTGCGGAGCGCCTCCGTGATACAGAGAAGAGCAGTCTCAGTTGAATGGCTAGTCTTGAAACCTGACTGATTTGGATCAAGAAGGTCATTCTGAGAGAGATAGCGGGAGAGCTGGCCAAGGACGGCACGTTCAAGAGTTTTGGAGAGAAAAGAAAGAAGGGATACTGGTCTGTAGTTGTTGACATCGGAGGGATCGAGTGTAGGTTTCTTCAGAAGGGGTGCAACTCTCGCTCTCTTGAAGACGGAAGGGACGTAGCCAGCGGTCAGGGATGAGTTGATGAGCGAGGTGAGGTAAGGGAGAAGGTCCCCGGAAATGGTCTGGAGGAGAGAGGAGGGGATAGGGTCGAGCGGGCAGGTTGTTGGGCGGCCGGCCGTCACAAGAAGCGAGATTTCATCTGGAGAGAGAGGGGAGAAAGAGGTCAGAGCACAGGGTAGGGCAGTGTGAGCAGAACCAGCGGTGTCGTTTGACTTAGCAAACGAGGATCGGATGTCGTCGACCTTCTTTTCAAAATGGTTGACGAAGTCATCTGCAGAGAGGGAGGAGGGGGGAGGGGGAGGAGGATTCAGGAGGGAGGAGAAGGTGGCAAAGAGCTTCCTAGGGTTAGAGGCAGATGCTTGGAATTTAGAGTGGTAGAAAGTGGCTTTAGCAGCAGAGACAGAGGAGGAAAATGTAGAGAGGAGGGAGTGAAAGGATGCCAGGTCCACAGGGAGGCGAGTTTTCCTCCATTTCCGCTCGGCTGCCCGGAGCTCTGTTCTGTGAGCTCGCAATGAGTCATCGAGCCACGGAGCGGGAGGGGAGGACCGAGCCGGCCTGGAGGATAGGGGACATAGAGAGTCAAAGGATGCAGAAAGGGAAGAGAGGAGGGTTGAGGAGGCAGAGTCAGGAGAAAGGTTGGAGAAGGTATGAGCAGAGGGAAGAGATGAAAGGATGGAAGAGGAAAGAGTAGCGGGGAGAGAGAGCGAAGGTTGGGACGGCGCGATACCATCCGAGTAGGGGCAGTGTGGGAAGTGTTGGATGAGAGCGAGAGGGAAAAGGATACAAGGTAGTGGTCGGAGACTTGGAGGGGAGTTGCAGTGAGGTTAGTGGAAGAACAGCATCTAGTAAAGATGAGGTCGAGCGTATTGCCTGCCTTGTGAGTAGGGGGGAAGGTGAGAGGGTGAGGTCAAAAGAGGAGAGGAGTGGAAAGAAGGAGGCAGAGAGGAATGAGTCAAAGGTAGACGTGGGGAGGTTAAAGTCGCCCAGGACTGTGAGAGGTGAGCCGTCCTCAGGAAAGGAGCTTATCAAGGCATCAAGCTCATTGATGAACTCTCCGAGGGAACCTGGAGGGCAATAAATGATAAGAATGTTAAGCTTGAAAGGGCTAGTAACTGTGACAGCATGGAATTCAAAGGAGGCGATAGATAGATGGGTAAGGGGAGAGAGAGAGAATGACCACTTGGGAGAGATGAGGATCCCGGTGCCACCACCCCGCTGACCAGAAGCTCTCGGGGTGTGCGAGAACACGTGGGCGGACGAAGAGAGAGCAGTAGGAGTAGCAGTGTTATCTGTGGTGATCCATGTTTCCGTCAGTGCCAGGAAGTCGAGGGACTGGAGGGAGGCATAGGCTGAGATGAACTCTGCCTTGTTGGCCGCAGATCGGCAGTTCCAGAGGCTACCGGAGACCAGGAACTCCACGTGGGTCGTGCGCGCTGGGACCACCAGATTAGGGTGGCCGCGGCCACGCGGTGTGGAGCGTTTGTATGGTCTGTGCAGAGAGGAGAGAACAGGGATAGATAGACACATAGTTAACAGGGTACAGAAGAGGCTACGCTAATGCAAAGGAGATTGGAATGACAAGTGGACTACACGTCTCGAATGTTCAGAAAGTTAAGCTTACGTAGCAAGAATCTTATTGACTAAAATGATTGAAATGAAACAGTACTGCTGGAGTAGGCTAGCTGGTAGTGGCTGCGATGTTGACACTACACTAATCAAGTCGTTCCGTCGAGTGAATAGTTTCTACAGTGCTGCTATTCGGGGGCTAGCTGGCTAGCTAGCAAGGTTGATTGCGTTCCGTTACTTTAAAAGAACGACAATAGCTGGCTGGCTAACCTAGAAAATCGCTCTAGGCTACACAATTGTCTTAGAAACAAAGACGGCTATGTAGCTAGCTAGCTACGATCAAACAAAACAAACCGTTATACTGTAATAGTTACTACAGTGCTGCTATTCGGGGGCTAGCTGGCTAGCTACGTTAGAAGAACGACAATAGCTGGCCAGCTAACCTAGAAAATCGCTCTAGACTACACAATTGTCTTAGATACAAAGACGGCTATGTAGCTGGCTAGCTACGATCAAACAAATCAAACCGTTGTAATGTAATGAAGTGAAATGAAAATGTGATACTACCTGTGGAACGACGCGGAATGTTGACCGGGTAGTTGGAGTTCAATTCGGTAGAGGTTGGCTAGCTGTTGGCTAGCTAGCTAGCAGCATTTCCTACGTTAAGGACGACAAATAGCTGGCTAGCTAACCTCGGTAAATTAAGATAATCACTCTAAGTCTACACACTCTAAACTGCACAATTATCTTGGATACGAAGACAACTATGTAGCTAGCTGACACTACGCTAATCGAGTCGTTCAGTTGAGTGTAATAGTTTCTACAGTGCTAGTGGACAGTGGATGTTAGCTAGCTGCTTAGCTAGCTGCTGGGCAGATACGTTAGGACGACGAAATACGATAATTATGCAATTGTCGTTGATACAAAGACGGCTATGTAGCTGGCTAAGAAGAAGTTGCTAAGATTAGACAAATCAAACCGTTGTACTATAACGAAATGTAATGAAAAGTTATAAAAAGTTATACTACCTGCGGACCGAAGTGTAGATGCGGCCGCTCGCTCCAACCGGAACCGGAAACATTTTATTATATTATCTATTATATACCATGTTATATACCACGTCACAATCATGACGAAAGCTTTTCCTACTAACTATGTGTTATTTTTTTTAAATGTTAATGTGTTTCCGAGCCAAATCCAAGTTGTATTGAGGTAGGCTAATATTAGCCAGGTAGCTAGCTAGCTAGTTAGGCATCTAGCTAGCTACTTGGTATACTGAATTCCAACCACTTATTACTCATGATAGGGTCCTTCGGCAGGACATGAAAACCATAGTTTTAAGCTTGTGCATCCTGCTGGAAACATGCATTGCGTGGTCAATCTGTATAGAGCTTTTCAGTCTCAAACACCCTTGATCCTTTGAAAGTGTTGGTTGGGGGCGAGGAAACAACAGAGCCCCATTCAGTGAAGGGAAGCGAGGTGGGCGGAAGGGCGATTTCCACGTGGTGGTTGGCAAAAGGGGGCATCATTTGTTGACATAATTGTAATCCAAACCCAACCTTCCATTTACTCGACACACTGAGGTTCCGAACTCCAATTTAGACGAGACTGACTTTACGAACAAAATTATCCTATTTTCACTTTGTAATCAATTGACACTAGAATAAATGTTTGAGTCATATCGATTCAACCGTTTTCAAAGGGATTAGTTGTTTTTGAGGGGCTGTCCCTCAATCTCAGACTGAAAACATTTGATTTGATAATGGCATTCATTTTGTTCAGCCTTGCATTTTTCCAGACTCTCGCAAGGATAAAAAGCTAAATCAATCCAGACACGAACGACAGGGATTTATGCCTCTACCCTGAGGTATTTCTAATACAGTAATGATGAAAAATAAAATTTGCAGTTTAATTCATCATAGATATTCAATCAGAGTTACTCTTGTTCACCTTTAGTATTGAATAAAAGTACACTTAATAGTGATGACATCATCGAAGAGCGCTGGATTATAAAGCCATTGGGATGACATCATCGAAGAGCGCTGGATTATAAAGCCATTGGGATGACATCATCGAAGAGCGCTGGATTATAAAACCATTGGGATGACATCATCGAAGAGCGCTGGATTATAAAGCCATTGGGATGACATCATCATCTACATGAAGGCAGCTGCCAATTCATTAAAGTCATTAGATGCAGTTTGCCATAGTGTACTACAGGTTCAGTACACATCACTGAATTCTTTACCAGAAAGTAGGCTGGCCTTCATTGAAGTCACGTAGATCGATACACCGCTCTCCTTTCATTCACAAAGCTCTTGTACAAAAAAAAGCTCGGTTTTCATTGGCTAATGTGTTGGACAGCATGAATGTTAAACATTCAACATCAACAGTAGCATAATTGACTAAAAGGACATTTGTATGTTTTTCTTTCCCTGTTAGTCTCTCTGTCCAAGCGGGAATCTTTCTTTCTCCTCTCTCCCTTTTACATAACCCTCTCATCTCATGTATATGGGCCACTGAGAACAGATGGGTAGCAAGGCCTTTTGAAGTCAGAAGGCAATTACACACTCATAACATTCATGGTCACCTGATAGCAAATGTGCTGAAGCTGTTTCATAATTAGACAATCATACCACTGCTCTGCTTCAGCAATACGGCACAGCACAGCACATAATCTCTGACTGGTTGGCTGGCTGGCTGACTGATTAAAAATGACTGGGTGGCTGACTGACTGACTGAAAATGACTGGCTGGAAATGACTGGCTGGCTGACTGACTGACTGAAAATGACTGGCTGGCTGGCTGACTGACTGAAAATGACTGGCTGGCTGACTGACTGACTGAAAATGACTGGCTGGCTGGCTGACTGACTGGAAATGACTGGGTGGCTGGCTGACTGACTGAAAATGACTGGCTGGCTGACTGACTGAAAATGACTGGCTGGCTGACTGACTGACTGGAAATGACTGGCTGGCTGGCTGACTGACTGGAAATGACTGGGTGGCTGGCTGACTGAAAATGACTGGCTGGCTGACTGACTGAAAATGACTGGCTGGCTGACTGACTGACTGGAAATGACTGGCTGGCTGGCTGACTGACTGGAAATGACTGGGTGGCTGACTGACTGACTGAAAATGACTGGCTGGCTGACTGACTGAAAATGACTGGCTGGAAATGACTGGCTGGCTGACTGACTGAAAATGACTGGCTGGAAATGACTGGCTGGCTGGCTGACTGACTGAAAATGACTGGCTGGAAATGACTGGCTGGCTGACTGGATAGATAGATGGATGTCTGAATAGCTGGCTATCTAGCTGGATGGCTGCTGTGATAGGTTGTGATGAAGACAGGCATTCAAATAGTATAAATCCTTTACCATATTCTTCATTGAGTTTGACTGGTTTAATGGAACCAATAAAATAGTCCCACAGCTGTGACCTCAACTGGCACTCCAGGTAGGATAGAGCCAAGGCTCAAAGTATTTGAAAGATGTCAAGTCATTTGCATTCGGGTCGCGAATGTCTCAAGCGCCAAATCCCAAGTGTGCCACTCTCCTTTCCCTCCTCGACCCTTGAGCAAGGATCAGTGATTGGATTGAACTAACAGAATAGGTCACTCAGGTACTCTAACCCTTATACAGATGTAAAAAGTTACTGCAGGCAGGTGAGAGCCCCCTGAGTTGAAGGGCTTTATAATGTAACAAAGACAAAGTCAGCCACAGTGTCATCAACAGAAAGGTGTTTGTGTGTATACAAGTCTACATATAAATAAACATCTACTCATGTCCTGGAAACCGGTCAGTGGTCATAGACAGAAGTGGACCCTTAGTTTTATCTCATATACAGGTACTTGTATAAACATGAATAGGACCCTTAGGCTGAATTATAAACTGGGTGGTTTGCACCCTGAACACTGATTGGTTGACAGCTGTGGTATATCAGACTGTATACCTCGGGCTTGTGGTATATGGCCAATATACCACGGCTAAGGGCTGTATCCAGGCACTCCGCGTTGTTTCGTGCGTAAGAACAACCCTTAGCCGTGGTATATTGACCATATACCGCACCCCCTCGTGCCTTATTGGTTAATTATAGAGCATCAACAAGCTTATGTCAGGTAATATAGTACCCATATGTAACGGATGTGAAACGGCTAGCTTAGTTAGCAGTGCGCCCTAAATAGCGCTTCAAATCGGTGACATCACTTGCTCTGAGACCTTGAAGTAGTAGTTCCCCTTGCTCTGCAAGGGCCGCGGCTTTTGTGGAGCGATGGGTAACGATGCTTCGAGGGTGACTGTTGTTGATGTGTGCAGGGTCCCTGGTTCGCGCCCGGTTATGGGCGAGGGGACGGTTTAAAATTAAACTGTTACACATACATCCAGTGTTCTGTACCTCTAAACGTCCCCAAGGGTGTTAGTAAACAATCAAACAATATGTGGTTTGGTGTAAGGGTAAAATAAAAGAATATTTAAAAAAAGGATCCCAGTGGCTGTACAGGGACTTACAGGCTTAGGCTGACACACAAAAATAATGGTTCCGTTGTTAAAAGAAGAGGAACAGAAATAGTTATATGAAGGACCAAGGTGAGAAAGGTCGACCTTTTGGGCTCTGCCTGGTAGTTGGACCTTATTTCACAGAACTAGAGTCTCAAACACTCTGGAGGGTTGTCTGACTGAGGTATCGCCATGGTGCATTGTGGGTTAATGCCTAGCCTCTGAGAGATGCATAAAAAAAACATGATTACATAATGTAGAATAGGAAGCAGAAGGAGGAGGGAAACAGACCCAACGGCTACACACACACACACACACACACACACACGTACATACACATATGCACACACCACACACACACACACACACACACACGCATTTACGTACACATATACACACACCACACACACATTCCCCCTAATCCATATTGATGTTGTATCCAGGGTGTTGCTACTCCCAGTTCAATGCTTTATTCATGACAGTTGAGGACTGTAAGTGTTCTGTATATTAAGAGAGTGTGTGTTGGTGGAGTGATATTTTATGTAAATTCCTACACTGTTAAGTGTGACCGTGTAATGGTGAAAACTCATGGCTGGAGTAACATGCAGTCCAAGCTGGCCCGGCTAACATCTAACACTAGCACATGTTCCACACTGTACAACAATGACTCTGAATCAGCCTAATAAAAACGACTCTATGAATCAACCTAATAAAACAATGACTCTATGAATCAACCTAATAAAACAATGACTCTATGAATCAGCCTAATAAAACAATGACTCTATGAATCAACCTAATAAAACAATGACTATGAATCAGCCTAATAAAACAATGACTATGAATCAACCTAATAAAACAATGACTCTATGAATCAGCCTAATAAAACAATGACTCTATGAATCAGCCTAATAAAACAATGACTATGAATCAACCTAATAAAACAATGACTCTATGAATCAACCTAATAAAACAATGACTCTGAATCAGCCTAATAAAACAATGACTCTTTGGATCAACCTAATAAAACAATGACTCTATGAACCAACCTAATAAAACAATGACTATGAATCAGCCTAATAAAACAATGACTCTATGAATCAACCTAATAAAACAATGACTCTATGAACCAACCTAATAAAACAATGACTCTATGAACCAACCTAATAAAACAATGACTCTATGAATCAACCTAATAAAACAATGACTCTATGAACCAACCTAATAAAACAATGACTCTATGAATCAGCCTAATAAAACAATTACTCTATGAATAAGCCTAATAAAACAATGACTATGAATCAGCCTAATAAAACAATTACTCTATGAATAAGCCTAATAAAACAATGACTATGAATCAGCCTAATAAAACAATGACTCTATGAATCAACCTAATAAAACAATGACTGATTTGATTTGATTTGAATCAACCTAATAAAACAATGACTCTATGAATCAACCTAATAAAACAATGACTCTTTGGATCAACCTAATAAAACAATGACTCTTTGGATCAACCTAATAAAACATGCATCTTTAGATCAGCCTAATAAAAGATGACTATGGATCAACCTAATAAAAACATTGTGTCAACTGGTTACAAGTAAATTAGTTAGGCTTTCTCTGTTGGAACCAAATATATGATTCAATGCCAACTGTTATTTGATTAACCTATATTTCAAGTTGCATCCTATTTCATTCAACACTCAACTTACTTTTTCCTTTTGGTTTAACAATAAATAACATCAATACTAACAGAAATAATAATAATAATAATAATATTATATATATATATATATATATATATATATATATATATATATATATATATAAAAAGTTTTTCTGTTTGGAATTATCTATCCAAATTTCTTCAATTGGGTTTTACTAGCAACGCAAGATACAGTATTAAGTTGGTTCCATAACATGAAATAATGATTCCAAACACCTTTACATAATACTTTCACATTAACTGGTTACGATATTGTAACCAAATGGTGACCATCTCACGTTACCTGGAATGACATTCACTCTCACGGGTGGCCAAAAATAACAAACTGAAAGCCATGCCCCCAACTCTTCTGATAGGCTGCCACCGCTACAGTGCACCCACCACTATACAATGGGAACGCGCATGAGGTGTTGAAAGCAATTAAGAAGCTTTCATTCAAATAAATAAAAAACATCACACTGATCTGTCAAATTGAATAGAATAGGTTAAACGAACAATAGCATCATACCACTCAGAAAAAGCACTTCAGATAAACAACTATAACTGCTTGTGGCGAACACAACTACTGTAGAACGTGTGTTTATTTAACCATTACAGAGTGGAAGGATGGCAAATTAGTGTTTCTACTGTGGCCATTCTAGCTTTACCACAGTTCTTAACACTCATATTCACTCGGAGAATTCAAGCAGGAAATCAAGATTCCATTGTAGCCAACCCTTGGTGCTCCAAAGGTCTTAATTTTTTTTTTAGAACTACACAGTCTAGACATCCCCTTTTCTGAATGTGTCTTTCACTACTGATAACAATCAAGCCATCTAACAGACAGTGTTGTTAGACCAAATTAGACCACACAAGAGCAGTTAAATCCAGACCTATAATCCTTAGACTTTTCGTCTTCTCCTCTGTCTGGCAGTCCCAACATAAAAGAGGAGGAGGAGACTATGAGTCATGGGGCTGCTGGGAGATGGGATGGGCGTTCCTGTGAGACCGAGTCTCTCTGAGGCTTATATTCTATTCTACCACAGCGAGGCAAGAAGCACGGATGGATCCACAGGCCCGGAGCTACACATTCATAACCATCACAGCCAGGCTGAACACAGATAGATTCTGGATCCACAGAGACACACAACTCTAGTCTGCAGCCCAGCTCCAATGATGACTGATTTTTAGGAAGGAAGAAAGATTTTTCCCAGACACTCTGTTTGGCAATTGATGCTCCTGTGAGATGAGCTTGAGAGAGAGACGGCGCTGGGCTGGTTGCTCCAGGCCCTATTTATTACCATAGTGAGGCCCAAGGCACAGATGGATTTTGGATCCATAGAGACCTAATGCTGCAGCTCACCCTCTACTCAACCTAACCCCTAAGACTGAAACAGCCTTTTCCTTGTGGGGACCGGTGAAATGTCCCCAGTTGGCTTTTTAGGACTTCTGGTCTCCACAAGGAAAGTAAAACCATATACACACACACACACACACACACACACACACACACACACACACACACACACACACACACACACACACACACACACACACACACCTTTGAAGTTTGGCAGGAGTGACAAATAGAGAAACACTGTATTGGTCTAAACTGAACTGGTCTAAACTGAACTGGTCTAAACTGGTGAGTTCATCAGAAAACCACCACATTTAATTTGACACTAGTTGCTGTGAGTGGAGAGAAAATCAATAAACCTTTTTCATTGCTAAAAATCCCCCCCCCCCCAAAAAAACCCCGCCAACAACATCATTGAAAGCTCTGGTAATACGGTCTTCTCCACTAAACAAAAAAAACCTTGGACTGTGTCCCAAATGGAACCCTATTCTCTACATAGTGCACTACTTTCATCCACGACCCATAGGGACTACATAGGGTACCACATAAGGTATTAATAGGCTGCTATTTGGGACACAGCCCTGGTGTAGTGGTGCATGGTCTCAGTTTTAGGCCCAGAAATTCACAGATACTGTAGGTCATCTCTGTCTACTGCCTCAGTACTAATATACTGTATGTGATGAGGCATATCAGCATCTCAAACCCTGTTGTCTCTATCAAAGGACATCATATGAGAATTGCCTGGAGAGGGGAGGTAGGGAGAGAGGGACGTGGAGAGTGGGGAGGTAGGGAGAGAGGGAGGTGGAGAGAGGGGAGGTTGGGAGAGAGGGAGGTGGAGAGAGGGGAGGTAGGGAGAGAGGGAGGTGGAGAGAGGGGAGGTAGGGAGAGAGGGAGGTAGGGAGAGAGGGAGGTGGAGAGAGGGGAGGTAGGGAGAGAGAGAGGTGGAGAGA
Organism: Oncorhynchus masou masou; assembly: GCF_036934945.1. Taxonomy (NCBI): domain Eukaryota; kingdom Metazoa; phylum Chordata; class Actinopteri; order Salmoniformes; family Salmonidae; genus Oncorhynchus; species Oncorhynchus masou. The sequence goes on along the minus strand of NC_088222.1, from coordinate 9,726,115 downwards.
GGGGAGGTAGGGAGAGAGGGAGGTGGAGAATGGGGGGTGGGAGGGGGAGGTGGAGAAGGAAGGTAGGGAGAGAGGGAGGTGGAGAGAGGGGAGGTGGAGAATGGGGGGGTGGGAGGGGGAGGTGGAGAGGGGAGGTAGGGAGAGGGGAGGTAGGGAGAGAGGGAGGTGGAGAATGGGGGGGAGGTGGAGAGGGGAGGTAGGGAGAGAGGGAGGTGGAGAGGGGAGGTAGGGAGAGAGGGAGGTGGAGAGTGGGGGGATGAGAGGGGAGGTGAAGAGGAGGGGGGGGGTGTAGAGGGAGGGACGGATGGATCTAGGGGAGCTCAAGGCAAGATACTCAGAACCAGAGTGGGTCTAGGAGAGGTAAGGCGAGATACTCAGAACCAGAGTGGGTCTAGGAGAGGTAAGGCAAGATACTCAGAACCAGAGTGGGTCTAGGAGAGATAAGGCAAGATACCTCTCCTAGATCCACTCTGGTTCTGAGTAAGGCAAGATTCCTAGAACCACTCTGGTTCTGGGTGAGGTAAGGCAAGATACTACTTTGAATTACATTGTCATATCAACACACAGGTCTAGATAGAGAGAGGAGCACACCTGGGTTCAAATACCTTTTTCAAATCTTTCCAATACTTTGTGTTTCTTTAGCCTGTCTGGAGTACCTGTACTTTTCCATTGATTCCATTGCAACAGACAAGTTCAATCAAGCGCAGATACAGTATTTTAAATCATTACAAATAGTAAATAAACCCAGGTCTGAGACCTAGAGAGACAGGCGCCATATATCAGCTGAGCCTGAAGAGGATAAGAGATCAAGAAAGAGAGAAGAGAGAGAGCTCTCATTGACTAGGATTGATGCCTTCAATTTCATATAGAATCTGCCTCAACCTGAGCCTGGTCTCTGTGTGAGTGTTGATCAGTGCCACACACATACACACACGGTTGGGTGTTGTTCAGATTCCCTGTCATGATTAGACGTCACTTTCTCCCTGACAGACCTGTTACACTTCAGCAACTTCAACACCCCCGCCCACACTCTGGCTGGTTGGCTGGCTGGCTGCGGCTAGGGGACACAGCCACAGAGACACACGGACACAGCCAATGGTGTGCCACAACATGAAGATGCTGCAATTTGATTGGAGGAGAAGAGGCCGGCGACGGTAGAAGCAGAAGAGGAGGGCCAGTCGAGGAGGGTGTGTGTGTGTGTGTGTGTGTGTGTGGTAGGTGGTCACCTCAAGGTCACTGCCGTGCTGAAGTAATTTTTATGGATCCAACCAGATTACTTGTCCTGTCTTCCTACACTAAATTATACTTTACCTACTGTGTCATCCACTCACACTGCCACTGAGCAGACACATTTATTCAAAGCTACTCGGTACAGTGAGCGTATCCATTTTTAGTTGGTGGTCACTACGGGGATTGAACCCTCTCCTATGGAACCAGTGAACTATTGAAGAGTAGGTGAAGATAGACTCTTGAAGAATTCTAATGACCCTGAGAAATCCTTATTAAGAGGTTGAGAGGGTTAACCTGGTAGCGTACTGAGAGAGTGAGAAGAGGGAGGGACTCCCAGAGAGAGAGGAGAGGGGAGAGAGGCAGAGAAGAGAGAAGTGAGAAGGAATTAATGCTGATCTGTGGATGTGCTATCCTCTCTTCCCTCACCTCCCTTCTCTCCTCCTCCTCTTCCCTCTTCTCCTCTCCCCTCCTCTCTCCTCCTCTCCTCCTCTTCCCCCTTCTCTCCCCTCCCTCTCTCTCCTCCTCTTCCCCCTTCTCTCCCCTCTCTCCTCCTCTCCCCTCCTCTCCTCCTCTTCCCCCTTCTCTCCCCTCCTCTCCCCTCTCTCTCCTCCCTCTCTCTCCTCCTCTTCCCCCTTCTCTCCCCTCTCATCCCTCTCCCCTCTCTCTCCTCCCTCTCTCCCTCCCTCTCCTCTCCCCTCCTCTCTCCTCCTCTCCTCCTCTTCCCCCTTCTCTCCCCTCCTCTCCCCTCTCTCTCCTCCCTCTCTCTCCTCCTCTTCCCCCTTCTCTCCCCTCTCTCCTCCTCTTCCCCCTTCTCTCCCCTCCTCTCCCCTCCTCTCCCCTCTCTCTCCTCCCTCTCTCTCCTCCTCTTCCCCCTTCTCTCCCCTCTCTCCTCCTCTCCCCTCTCTCTCCTCCCTCTCTCTCCTCCTCTCCTCTCCCCTCTTCTCCTCTCTCCTCTCCTCATCTCCCCTCCTCTCTCCTCCTCTCCCCCTCTCCCCTCTCTCCTCCTCTCCCCTCTCTCCCCAAGCAGTAGAGCTCCCACCATCTGTTCCACTAGCAGGAAGGGTAAAACCTGACGAATAAACTGAATTAAAAAGATTCACTGTATCTCCTGATTCTGTTAGCTGTGTGGATTGTGAATGAATAATGAGAGTGTGGAGTCATGCTTTCGGGGTTGATGAAGAGGCTCATCTCTACCCAGACGTTTAGAGAGAAACAGTCTTGATACCGGATCAGATATCACAAGATGTTTCATAACTGTCTGCCAACCACTGCTGCCTTTCATCTCTTCATGACTGATAAACCATGGATCCTAGTAATGCCTGTGTTATGTGTTGCATATTCTGATTTGCCTGGACAAAACCACTTCCAACATCTTCAAAATGATTTACAATACCTATACGTGCTCCCCAGGCCACCTACACACAATTGAGATTTATCCAACTACACACACAATCAAATGGCAACAAACTAGCATTGTTGATAAATCTCATGTTGGGTTTTGCGTCATTGCAGACAATTATTTCTACTGAACAAAGTACACATTTTATAGGAACATAATATCAATAAAGCAAACCCATTATTGTGAAAAGGCTGCCCCATTACGAGGATCTCATTTGTCAATATGAAATGAACTGGCAGGGTGAAACGGAAGAATCAGAGTTCAGTGGGCCTGTCACTCACCTGCATTTTTAACTCAACAGGGAGGGGTGTGAGTGAGACAGAGATAATTAATGAGGGGGGAGAATAGAGAGAATGAGAGAGAGAGAGGAAGATAGAGATAATGAAAGGGGGAGAATGAGAGAGGAAGATAGAGAGAGAGAATGAGAGGGGGATATAGAGAAGAATTAAGATGGAGAGAGATAACGAAAGAGGGAGAATGAGGGGGAGAACAGAGAGCATGAGAGAGAGAGAGAGAATGAAAGAGGGAGAATAGAGATGAGAGAGGGAGAATAGAGAGAATGAGAGGGGGAGAATAGAGTAGAAGAGAGAGAGAGAGAATGAAAGGGCGAGAATAGAGAGAATGTGAGAGGTGAAGAGAGAGAGAGAGAATGTGAGGCTGTAAAAGGCAGGCAGAGGGCCTAGCTGTTACAGATTCAAAGCTAGAGTTCAGAACAGAGGATATTGTATGCTCTGTACTCTCTGTGACATATATACCAGGCTATTCCCCTGGCTGATCAAACCCACACGTTCACACAGTCATGATCTGAGCTGCAGTGGAAAGCTGGAGCTCTGGATTGTCAAGCCACTGTTTTTCCCCAGCTCAAACCTTGCTTCGTGACACAGCAGTGAACCCGAGAGCAATAGCAACACTGTCACCCAGTGGCCATCCATGGAACCACAGTCTGTCATAATCCTTTATGCTGTTAGAGTGAGTCCCCCCCTCCAAGCCCAAGCTTGAATTATTCATAGCTACAGTTAAGTCTGGGCTTTCAAATCAAAGCAGTGTCACAGTCAGTCAACAGTGAAAAAAAGACAACCTTTTCAATCATACATCAGCGACAGTTAATAACTTCAGAGACCCAATCTCCACCGTGTCACGAAGGTTGTGCCGCTGTAGCTTACTGCCAATTAGCAACTCTTCTTGCCTAAATAATACATCCGTTTAAAAAAAATGAAATATCATGAAATATCAATATTTAAAAGAGTTGCTTCAAGGTATTGAAGGTTCACATTGGTACAGTCAAGGGATGTTAAGCCGGGCTGATCAAATCTTCCCTTGTGTCACCCTCTCTCTCATCCTCTTCTGGCATTCAAACAATTAGAAAACTTGTAAATGTATAATGTATTTGTATATTGCCAGTGGGTGTGTGTTCCCTGCTGGCCACACTAATCTATAGATGACACATCATCCTTCTCTCTTCTCACCTCTCTCTCTCTATCCTTCTCTCTTCTTACCTCTATCCTTCTCTCTTCTCACCTCTCTCTCTCTATACTCCTCTCCTCTCACTCTATCCTTCTGTCAGTCAGTCTCTCTATCCATATCTGTCTGTCTCTCCTCTCACTCTCTCTATCCTTCTCTCTTCTCACCTCTCTCTCTATCCTTCTCTCTTCTCACCTCTCTCTCTATCCTTCTCTCTTCTCACCTATCTCTCTATCCTTCTCTCTTAACTCTCTCTCTATCCTTCTCTCTTCTCACCTCTCTCTCTATCCTTCTCTCTTCTCACCTCTCTCTCTATCCTTCTCTCTTCTCACCTATCTCTCTATCCTTCTCTCTTAACTCTCTCTCTATCCTTCTCTCTTCTCACCTCTCTCTCTATCCTTCTCTCTTCTTACCTCTATCCTTCTCTCTTCTCACCTCTCTCTCTATACTCCTCTCACTCTATCCTTCTGTCAGTCAGTCTCTCTATCCATATCTGTCTGTCTCTCCTCTCACTCTCTCTATCCTTCTCTCTTCTCACCTCTCTCTCTATCCTCTCTTTCAGTCAGTCAGTCTGTCTGTCTCTCTCCTCTCACTCTGTCTCTCAGTCAGTCAGTGAGTCTCTATCCTTCTGTCAGTCAGTCTCTCTATCCATATCTGTCTGTCTCTCTCCTCTCACTCTCTCTATCCTTCTCTCAGTCAGTCAGTGAGTCTCTATCCTTCTGTCAGTCAGTCTCTCTATCCATATCTGTCTGTCTCTCTCCTCTCACTCTCTCTATCCTTCTCTCAGTCAGTCTGTCTGTCTCTATTCCTCTCTCTCTCAGTCTGTCTGTCAGTCTCTATCCCTATCTCTCCTTCTCTCAGTCTGTCTGTCTGTCTCTATCCCTCTCTCTCTCCTTCTCTCAGTCTGTCTGTCTGTCTGTATCCCTCTCTCTCTCCTTCTCTCAGTCTGTCTGTCAGTCTCTATCCCTATCTCTCCTTCTCTCAGTCTGTTTGTCTCTATCCCTCCCTCTCTCCTTCTCTCAGTCAGTCTGTCTGTCTGTCTCTATTCCTCTCTCTCTCAGTCAGTCTGTCTGTCTCTATTCTCCATCAGTCAGTCTGTCTGTCTCTATTCCTCCATCTCTCAGTCAGTCTGTCAGTCTATTCCTCCATCTCTCCTTCTCTCAGTCTGTCAGTCTCTATTCCTCCATCTCTCCTTCTCTCAGTCTGTCAGTCTCTATTCCTCCATCTCTCCTTCTCTCAGTCTGTCTGTCTCTATTCCTCCATCTCTCCTTCTCTCAGTCTGTCAGTCTCTATTCCTCCCTCTCTCCTTCTCTCAGTCTGTCAGTCTCTATTCCTCCATCTCTCCATTTCTCAGTCTTTCTGTCTCTATTCCTCCCTCTCACCTTCTCTCAGTCTGTCAGTCTCCATTCCTCCTTCTCTCAGTCTGTCTGTCAGTCTATTCCTCCATCTCTCCTTCTCTCAGTCTGTCTGTCTCTATTCCTCCCTCTCTCCTTCTCTCAGTCTGTCTGTCAGTCTCTATTCCTCCATCTCTCCTTCTCTCAGTCTGTCAGTCTCTATTCCTCCATTCTCTCAGTTCTCTCAGTCTGTCTGTCATTCCTCCATCTCTCCTTCTCTCAGTCTGTCAGTCTCTATTCCTCCCTCTCTCCTTCTCTCAGTCTGTCAGTCTCTATTCCTCCCTCTCTCCTTCTCTCAGTCTGTCAGTCTCTATTCCTCCCTCTCTCCTTCTCTCAGTCTGTCAGTCTCTATTCCTCCATCTCTCCTTCTCTCAGTCTGTCAGTCTCTATTCCTCCATCTCTCCTTCTCTCAGTCTGTCTGTCAGTCTCTATTCCTCCATCTCTCCTTCTCTCAGTCTGTCAGTCTCTATTCCTCCATCTCTCCTTCTCTCAGTCTGTCTGTCTCTATTCCTCCCTCTCTCCTTCTCTCAGTCAGTCTCTATTCCTCCATCTCTCCTTCTCTCAGTCTGTCTGTCTCTATTCCTCCATCTCTCCTTCTCTCAGTCTGTCTGTCATTCCTCCATCTCTCCTTCTCTCAGTCTGTCTCTCTATTCCTCCATCTCTCCTTCTCTCAGTCTGTCTGTCTCTATTCCTCCATCTCTCCTTCTCTCAGTCTGTCAGTCTCTATTCCTCTCCTCTCTCCTTCTCTCAGTCTGTGTCTCTATTCCTCCCTCTCCTTCTCTCAGTCTGTCTGTCTCTATTCCTCCCTCTCTCCTTCTCTCAGTCTGTCTGTCTCTATTCCTCCATCTCTCCTTCTCTCAGTCTGTCTGTCTCTATTCCTCCATCTCTCCTTCTCTCAGTCTGTCTGTCTCTATTCCTCCATCTCTCCTTCTCTCAGTCTGTCTGTCTCTATTCCTCCATCTCTCCTTCTCTCAGTCTGTCTGTCTCTATTCCTCCATCTCCTTCTCTCAGTCTGTCTGTCAGTCTCTATTCCTCCATCTCTCCTTCTCTCAGTCTGTCAGTCTCTATTCCTCCCTCTCTCCTTCTCTCAGTCTGTCTGTCTCTATTCCTCCATCTGTCTGTCTCCTTCTCTCAGTCTGTCTGTCTCTATTCCTCCAGTCTCTCCTTCTCTCAGTCTGTCTGTCTCTATTCCTCCCTCTCCTTCTCTCAGTCTGTCAGTCTCTATTCCTCCATCTCTCCTTCTCTCAGTCTGTCTGTCTCTCTATTCCTCCCTCTCTCCTTCTCTCAGTCTGTCAGTCTCTATTCCTCCCTCTCTCCTTCTCTCAGTCTGTCTGTCAGTCTCTATTCCTCCCTCTCTCCTTCTCTCAGTCTGTCAGTCTCTATTCCTCCCTCTCTCCTTCTCTCAGTCTGTCAGTCTCTATTCCTCCATCTCTCCTTCTCTCAGTCTGTCTGTCTCTATTCCTCCATCTCTCCTTCTCTCAGTCTGTCTGTCTCTATTCCTCCCTCTCTCCTTCTCTCAGTCTGTCTGTCATTCCTCTCTATTCCTCCATCTCTCCTTCTCTCAGTCTGTCTGTCTCTATTCCTCCATCTCTCCTTCTCTCAGTCTGTCAGTCTCTATTCCTCCATCTCTCCTTCTCTCAGTCTGTCTGTCTCTATTCCTCCCTCTCTCCTTCTCTCAGTCTGTCTGTCAGTCTCTATTCCTCCATCTCTCCTTCTCTCAGTCTGTCTGTCTCTATTCCTCCCTCTCTCCTTCTCTCAGTCTGTCAGTCTCTATTCCTCCATCTCTCCTTCTCTCAGTCTGTCTGTCTGTCTCTATTCCTCCATCTCTCCTTCTCTCAGTCTGTCTGTCTCTATTCCTCCCTCTCTCCTTCTCTCAGTCTGTCTGTCAGTCTCTATTCCTCCATCTCTCCTTCTCTCAGTCTGTCAGTCTCTATTCCTCCATCTCTCCTTCTCTCAGTCTGTCAGTCTCTATTCCTCCATCTCTCCTTCTCTCAGTCTGTCAGTCTCTATTCCTCCATCTCTCATTCTCTCAGTCTGTCAGTCTCTATTCCTCCATCTCTCCTTCTCTCAGTCTGTCAGTCTCTATTCCTCCCTCTCTCCTTCTCTCAGTCTGTCTGTCTCTATTCCTCCCTCTCTCCTTCTCTCAGTCTGTCTGTCTCTATTCCTCCATCTCTCCTTCTCTCAGTCTGTCAGTCTCTATTCCTCCATCTCTCCTTCTCTCAGTCTGTCTGTCTCTATTCCTCCCTCTCTCTCTCAGTCTGTCAGTCTGTTCTCTCCTCTCAGTCTCTCCTTCTCTCAGTCAGTCTGTCTGTCAGTCTCTATTCTGTCTCCAACCTCTCTCCTTCTCTCAGTCTGTCAAAGTCTCTATTCCTCCAGGTCTCTCCTTCTGCTCAGTCTGTCTAGTGTTTATCCTGGGTCTATTCCTCCTAATGAAAACAAGTCTCCTTCTCTTTATCCTGGGTCTGTCAGTAATGAAAACAAGTCTATTCCTCCAGGCTAGTGTTTATCCTGGGTCGTCTAATGAAAACAAGTCTTATTGGTTCAGAGAGACTCTAGTGTTTATCCTGGGTCGTGTTCTACCTCAAGTCTTATTGGTCTATTGAGGCTAGTGTTTATCCTCCATCTCTCCTTCTCTCAGTCTGTCTGTCTAGTCTCTATTCCTCCTAATGAAAACTCTCCTTCTCTCAGTCTGTCAGTCTCTATTCCTCCTATTGGAGGCTCTCCCTGGGTCGGGTTCTCTCAGTCTGTCAGAGAGACTCTAGTGTTTATCCTGGGTCGTATTCCTCCATCCTCAAGCTTCTTGGTCAGTCTGTTGAAGGCTGTGTTTATCCTGGGTCGTCAGACCTAATGAAAACAAGTCTTATTGGTTCAGAGAGACTATTGGAGGCTAGTGTATCCTGGGTCGTGTTCAGACCTAATCAAGTCTTATTGGTTCTATTGGAGGCTCATCTGTCTGTCAGTCCTATTCCTCCTAGTGTTTATCTCTCAGACCTAATTCTCTCATCTGTCAGTCTCTATTCCTCCCTGAAAACAAGCCTCCTTCTCTCAGTCTGTCCTGGTCTCTATTCCCCATCAAGTCTCCTTCTCTCAGTCTGTCAGTCTCTATTCCTCCATCTCTCCTTCTCTCAGTCTGTCAGTCTCTTATTGGTTCAGAGAGACTATTCTATGTTTATCCTGGGTCTTCAGTCCTATTCAAGTCTTATTGGTTCTATTGTCAGTCTTTATCCTATTCCTCCTCTGAAAACAAGTCTTCTTGGTTCAGAGAGACTCAGTCTGTCTGTCTAATGAAAACAAGTCTTATTCCTCCATCTCTCCTTCTCTCAGTCTGTCAGTCTCTATTCCTCCACTCTCCTTCTCTCAGTCTGTCTAGTCTTTATCCTGGGTCGTATTCCCTCCATCAGAGAGACTCTCCTGGGTCTCTCAATGAAAACAAGTCTGGTTCAGAGAGACTATTGGCTAGTGTTTATCCTGGGTCTGTCAGACCTAATGAAAACAAGCCTTATTGGTTCAGAGAGACTATTGGAGGCTAGTGTTTATCCTCGTGTTCAGACTTCTAATGAAAACAGTCTGTCTGGTTCAGAGAGACTATTCCTCCCTGGGTCTTCAGACCTCAAGTCTTATTGTCAGAGAGACTCTATTCCTGGGTCTGTCTGTCAAACAAGCCTCATTGGTTCAGAGACTATTGGAGGCTAGTGTTTATCCTGGGTCCTTCAGACCTAATCTCTTATTGGTTCAGAGAGACATTGGAGGCAGTGTTTATCCTGGGTCTGTTCTCCTAATCAAGCAGAGAGACTATTGGAGGCCTGTCTGGGTCGTGTTCAGACCTAATGAAAACAAGTCTTATTGGTTCAGAGAGACTTTTGGAGGCTAGTGTTTATCCTGGGTCGTGTTCATACCTAATGAAAACAAGCCTTTTGGTTCAGAGAGACTATTGGAGGCTAGTGTTTATCCTGGGTCGTGTTCAGACCTAATGAAAACAAGTCTTATTGGTTCAGAGAGACTAATGGAGGCTAGTGTTTATCATGGGTCGTGTTCAGGCCTAATGAAAACAAGTCTTATTGGTTCAGAGAGACTATTGGAGGCTAGTGTTTATCCTGGGTCGTGTTCAGACCTAATGAAAACAAGTCTTATTGGTTCAGAGAGACTATTGGAGGCTAGTGTTTATCCTGGGTCGTGTTCAGACCTAATGAAAACAAGCCTTATTGGTTCAGAGAGACTATTGGAGGCTAGTGTTTATCCTGGGTCGTGTTCAGACCTAATGAAAACAAGTCGTATTGGTTCAGAGAGACTATTGGAGGCTAGTGTTTATCCTGGGTCGTGTTCAGACCTAATGAAAACAAGCCTTATTGGTTCAGAGAGACTATTGGAGGCTAGTGTTTATCCTGGGTCGTGTTCAGACCTAATGAAAACAAGTCTTATTGGTTCAGAGAGACTATTGGAGGCTAGTGTTTATCCTGGGTCGTGTTCATCCTAATGAAAACAAGCCTTTTGGTTCAGAGAGACTATTGGAGGCTCAGTTTATCCTGGGTCGTGTTCAGACCTAATGAAAACAAGTCTTATTGGTTCAGAGAGACTATTGGAGGCTAGTGTTTATCCTGGGTCGTGTTCAGACCTAATGAAAACAAGTCTTATTGGTTCAGAGAGACTATTGGAGGCTAGTGTTTATCCTGGGTCGTGTTCAGACCTAATGAAAACAAGTCTTATTGGTTCAGAGAGACTATTGGAGGCTAGTGTTTATCCTGGGTCGTGTTCAGACCTAATGAAAACAAGCCTTATTGGTTCAGAGAGACTATTGGAGGCTAGTGTTTATCCTGGGTCGTGTTCAGACCTAATGAAAACAAGTCGTATTGGTTCAGAGAGACTATTGGAGGCTAGTGTTTATCCTGGGTCGTGTTCAGACCTAATGAAAACAAGTCTTATTGGTTCAGAGAGACTATTGGAGGCTAGTGTTTATCCTGGGTCGTGTTCAGACCTAATGAAAACAAGTCTTATTGGTTCAGAGAGACTATTGGAGGCTAGTGTTTATCCTGGGTCGTGTTCAGACCTAATGAAAACAAGTCTTATTGGTTCAGAGAGACTATTGGAGGCTAGTGTTTATCCTGGGTCGTGTTCAGACCTAATGAAAACAAGTCTTATTGGTTCAGAGAGACTATTGGAGGCTAGTGTTTATCCTGGGTCGTGTTCAGACCTAATGAAAACAAGTCTTATTGGTTCAGAGAGACTACTGGAGGCTAGTGTTTATCCTGGGTCGTGTTCAGACCTAATGAAAACAAGCCATATTTGTTCAGAGAGACTATTGGAGGCTAGTGTTTATCCTGGGTCGTGTTCAGACCTAATGAAAACAAGCCGTATTGGTTCAGAGAGACTATTGGAGGCTAGTGTTTATCCTGGGTCATGTTCATACCTAATGAAAACAAGCCTCATTGGTTAAGAGACTATTGGAGGCTAGTGTTTATGCTGGGTCGTGTTCAGGCCTAATGAAAACAAGTCTTATTGGTTCAGAGACTATTGGAGGCTAGTGTTTATCCTGGGTCGTGTTTGAACCTAATGAAAACAAGCCTTACTAGTGTTTATCCTGTTAGACCTTTACGTCTTATTGGTTCAGAGAGACTAATGGAGGCTAGTGTTTATCATGGGTCGTGTTCAGAAATGAAAACAAGTCTTATTGGTTCAGAGAGACTATTGAAGGCTGGGTTTATCCTGGGTCGTGTTCAGACCTAATGAAAACAAGTCATTGGTTCAGAGAGACTATTGAAGGCTAGTGTTTATCCTGGGTCGTGTTCAGACCTAATGAAAACAAGTCGTATTGGTTCAGAGAGACTATTGGAGGCTAGTGTTTATCCTGGGTCGTGTTCAGACCTAATGAAAACAAGTCTTATTGGTTCAGAAGACTACAGGCTAGTGTTTATCCTGGGTCATGTTCATACCTATGAAAACAAGCCATATTTGTTCAGAGAGACTATTGGAGGCAGTGTTATCCTAGTCCAGACCTAATGAAAACAAGCCGTCTAACCACTAAGGCTACCCTGGGTCATGTTCATACCTAATGAAAACAAGTTGGTTAAGAGACTATTGGAGGCTGTGTTTATGCTATTGTCCAGGCCTACAGTACAGAGGTTTTATCCTGGGTCGTGTTCAGACCTAATGAAAACAAGTCCAGAGAGACTATTGAAGGCTAGTGTTTATCCTGGGTCGTGTTCAGACCTAATGAAAACAAGTCTTATTGGTTCAGAGAGACTATTGGAGGCTAGTGTTTATCCTGGGTCCACTTCAGACCTAATGAAAACAAGTCTTATTGGTTCAGAGAGACTATTGGAGGCTAGTATCCTGGGTTGTTCATATTTAATGAAAACAAGCCTTACAGAGAGACTATTGGAGGCTAGTGTTTATCCTGGGTCGTGTTCAGACCTAATGAAAACAAGTCAGAGACTATTGGAGGCTAGTGTTTATCCTGGGTCAGACCTAATGAAAACAAGATTGGTTCAGAGAGACTGGAGGCATAAGTGTTTATCCTGGGTCGGTTCAGACCTAATGAAAACAAGTCTTATTGGTTCAGAGAAATTGAGGCTAGTGTTTATCCTGGGTCGTGTTCAGACCTAATGAAAACAAGTCTTATTGGTTCAGAGAGACTAAGGCTAGTGTTTATCCTGACGTGTTCAGACCTAATAAAACAAGCCTTATCAGAGAGACTATTGGAGGCTAGTGTTTATCCTGGGTCGTGTTCAGACCTAATGAAAACAAATTGGTTCAGAGAGACTATTGGAGGCTAGTGTTTATCCTGGTCGTGTCAGACCTACAAGTTCATTGGTTCAGAGAGACTATTGGAGGCTAGTGTTTATCCTGGGCGTGCAGACAAAAACCAAGTCTTAAGAGAGACTATTGGAGCTAGTGTTTATCCTGGGTCGTGTTCAGAAATGAAAACAAGTCCAGAGACTTTGGAGTTGACCTGGGTCTAACAATGAAAACAAGCCTTTGGTTCAGAGAATTGGAGGCTGTGTTTATCCTGGGTCGTATTCAGACCTAATGAAAACAAGTCTTACTGGTTCAGAAGAAAGGCTAGTGTTTATCCTGGGTCGTGTTCAGACCTAATGAAAACAAGTCTTATTGGTTCAGATACTATTGGAGGCTAGTGTTTATCCTGGGTCATACACTAATGAAAACATTTCAGAGACTTACCTGGGTCGTGTTCAGACAATGAAAACAAGTCTTACCTATTGGAGGCTAGTGTTTATCCTATGTTCTAGACCTAATGAAAACAAGCCTGGTTCAGAGAGACTATTGGAGGATCCTGGGTCGTGTTCAGACCTAATGAAAACAAGTCTTATTGGTTCAGAGAGACTTGTTTATCCTGGGTCGTGTTCACCCATGAAAACATATTGGTTCAGAGAGACTAATGGAGGATACCCACAATGAAAACAATCTTATTGGTTCAGAGAGACTATTGAAGGCTAGTGTTTATCCTGGGTCATCAGACCTAATGAAAACAAGTCTTGGTTCAGAGAGACTATTGGAGGCTAGTGTTTATGGGTCGTGTTCAGACCTAATGAAAACAAGAAGAGAGAATATTGGAGGCTGTTTATCCTGGGTCTTCAGACCTAATGAAAACAAGTCTCAGAGAGACTATTGGAGGCTAGAGAGACCTAATGAAAACAAGCCTTTTTGGTTCAGAGACCTGACTGTGTCTTATCAGAGCGTGACCTAATGAAAACAAGTACCAGAGAGAAGCTAGTCCATCCTGGGTCGTGTTCTGTATGCAGAGCGGAGGCTCGTGTTTATCCATGTACCAGAGAGAAGCTTCCAGCTGACCGTTATTGGTTCAGAGAGACTATTGAAGGCTAGTGTTTATCCTGCGTGTTCAGACCTAATGCAAGTCTTATTGGTTCATGTACAGACCTAGAGAAGCTTCAGCTGACCGTTCTGTCATGCAGAGCGTGCTGGGTCATGTACCAGAGAGAAGAGACTTCCAGCTGACAAGCCATATCTGTTCATGCAGAGCTAGTGCTACATGTACCAGAAAACAAGCCGTTCCAGCTGACCTGGGTCATGTTCATGCAGAGCATGCTACATGTACCAGAGAGAATGCTGGGTCTGTCCAGCTGAAAACAAGTCTTATTGGTTCAGAGACTATTGGAGGCTAGTGTTTATCCTGGGTGTTCACCTAATGAAAACAAGTCTTATTGGTTCAGAGAGACTATTGCTTCCAGCTGACAAGTCTTATTGGTTCTGCATGCAGGCTAGTGTTTATCATGTACCAGACCTAATGAAAACAAGCGTATTGGTTCAGCTGACCGTGTTTATCCTGCATGCAGAGCTAATGAAAACAAGTCATGTACCAGAGAGAAGCTATTGGAGGCTAGTGTTTATCCAGCTGACCGAAAACAAGTCTGCATGCAGAGCTAGTGTTTATCCTGGGTCATGTTCAGACCTAATGAAAACAAGTCTTATTGGTTCAGAGAGACAGAGGCTGTGTTTATCCTGGGTCGTGTTCAGACCTAATGAAAACAAGTCTTATTGGTTCAGAGAGACTATTGGAGGCTAGTGTTTATCCTGGGTTGTGTTCAGACCTAATGAAAACAAGTCTTCCAGCTGACCGTTGGAGGCTGTGTTTATCCTGGGCGTGTTCAGACCTAATGAAAACAAGCGTATTGGTTCAGAGACTATTGGAGGCTAGTGTTTATCCTGGGTCGTGTTCAGACCTAATGAAAACAAGATTGGTTCAGAGACTATTGGAGGCATGTTTATCCTGAGAGAAGCTGTTCAGACCTAATGAAAACAAGTCGTATTGGAGGCTGTGTTTATGCAGAGAAAACAAGTCGCTATTGGTTCATACTGGAGGCTAGTGTTTATCCTGGGCTGTTCAGACCTAATCAAGTCTTACTGGTTCAGAGAGACTATTGGAGGCTAGTGTTTATCCTGGGTCGTGTTCATACCTAATGAAAACAAGCCTTATTGGTTCAGAGAGAGATTGGAGGCTTGTTTATCCTGGGTCGTGTTCAGCCTAATGAAAACAAGTCTTATTGGTTCAGAGAGACTATTGGAGGCTAGTGTTTATCCTGGGTCGTTCAGACCTAATGAAAACAAGTGTACCAGAGAGACTATTGGAGGCTAGTGTTTATCCTGGGTCGTGTTCAGACCTAATGAAAACAAGTCGTATTGGTTCAGAGCATTGGAGGCTAGTGTTTATCCTGGGTAGACCAATGAAAACAAGTCTTTGGTTCAGAGAGACTATTGAGGCTAGTGTTTATCCTGGGTCATGCAGAGCTAATGAAAACAAGTCTTACTGGTTCAGAGAGACTATTGGAGGCTCGTGTTTATCCTGGGTCGTGTTTTTTTTTACATGTAACCAGGCAGTCAGTTAAGAACAAATTCTTATTTTCAGACTGGGAACAGTGGGTTAACTGCCTGTTCAGGGGCAGAACGCAGATTTGTACCTTGTCAGCTCAGGGGTTTGAACTCACAACCTTCCAGTTACTAGTCCAACGCTTAACCACTAGGCTACTCTGCTGTTCAGACCGAAAACAAGTCTTTCTTATTGGTTCAGACAGTACCACCAGGTTTCCTTTCATCTTCATAATCACAAGCCAGGATTATACCCAGCTCTAGAAGAAGCTTCCAGCTGACCGTTCTGCATGCAGAATATTATTATCTAGCGTTGACTTAAAACATAAATTATATCCATTTCCATTGATATATTGATGGTTCTATTTATACAGCTGATGACTAAACAGTCCACTCCATCCCAGCTGCTCTACTAGGTTACTTTACTGGTGACTCAGGGATTTCTGAGAAGCCTGCTCGGCTGCACGGCACACAGAAAACAGATGGGCAATAAGGTCACGCAGAGAAAGAACAGAAGATGTAGCATTACCTCTCTCTGCAGCAGCAGACAAAATCACATCACAGACGAGATATACACCTACAGCTGTGCCAGAGTAATACAAATTAGTGCTGGTTTCCACATTCAGCCTCGTCCTGGGCAACAAACACCTTTAAAGGGAGAGCTGTGTCCGAGAAAACAGCCCTTTATGACGATACTAACAATGACAATTTGTATACAATTGGTGTGTATTGAGCTATACATATTCTACTAAAAAAAAAACAGCAAAAAAAATGAATAAAAAAACCCCAGATACCTTTACTGTATACAACACTACATTAAGATTACCAGACATTACCTCAGCTCAGTTATCTAACGTCCAGCTGACTCTTTCCCTACCCATGATTCATAGCAGCGCTTTAGCCCATAATCTCCATCATCTTCCTCTTCTCTCGTCTCTGCAGACCATTCATCAAATGACAGATCATCCAGCTGACCGTTCTGCATGCAGAGCATGCTACATGTACCAGAGAGAAGCTTCCAGCTGACCGTTCTGCATGCAGAGCGTGCTACATGTACCAGAGAGAAGCTTCCAGCTGACCGTTCTGTATGCAGAGCGTGCTACATGTACCAGAGAGAAGCTTCCAGCTGACCGTTCTGCATGCAGAGCGTGCTACATGTACCAGAGAGAAGCTTCCAGCTGACCGTTCTGCATGCAGAGCGTGCTACATGTACCAGAGAGAAGCTTCCAGCTGACCGTTCTGCATGCAGAGCGTGCTACATGTACCAGAGAGAAGCTTCCAGCTGACCGTTCTGTATGCAGAGCATGCTACATGTACCAGAGAGAAGCTTCCAGCTGACCGTTCTGTATGCAGAGCGTGCTACATGTACCAGAGAGAAGCTTCCAGCTGACCGCCAGAGCTGCATGCAGAGCGAAGCTACATGTACCAGAGAGAAGCTTCCAGCTGACCGTTCTGCATGCAGAGCGTGCTACATGTACCAGAGAGAAGCTTCCAGCTGACCGTTCTGTATGCAGAGCGTGCTACATGTACCAGAGAGAAGCTTCCAGCTGACCGTTCTGTGCAGAGCATGCTACATGTACCAGAGAGAAGCTTCCAGCTGACCGTTCTGTATGCAGAGCGTGCTACATGTACCAGAGAGAAGCCTCCAGCTGACCGTTCTGTATGCAGAGCATGCTACATGTACCAGAGAGAAGCTGACCGTTCTGTATGCAGAGCGTGCTACATGTACCAGAGAGAAGCTTCCAGCTGACCGTTCTGTATGCAGAGCGTTGTACCAGAGAGAAGCAGCTGACCGTTCTGCATGCAGACATGTACCAGAGAGAAGCTTCCAGCTGGCCGTTCTGCATGCAGAGCGTGCTACATGTACCAGAGAGAAGCCTCCAGCTGACCGTTCTGCATGCAGAGCGTGCTACATGTACCAGAGAGAAGCTTCCAGCTGACCGTTCTGTATGCAGAGCGTGCTACATGTACCAGAGAGAAGCTTCCAGCTGACCGTTCTGCATGCAGAGCGTGCTACATGTACCAGAGAGAAGCTTCCAGCTGACCGTTCTGTATGCAGAGCGTGCTACATGTACCAGAGAGAAGCTTCCAGCTGACCGTTCTGTATGCAGAGCGTGCTACATGTACCAGAGAGAAGCTTCCAGCTGACCGTTCTGCATGCAGAGCGTGCTACATGTACCAGAGAGATTTCAGCTGACCGTTCTGCATGCAGAGCGTGCTACATGTACCAGAGAGAAGCTTCCAGCTGACCGTTCTGCATGCAGAGCGTGCTACATGTACCAGAGAGAAGCTTCCAGCTGACCGTTCTGCATGCAGAGCATGCTACATGTACCAGAGAGAAGCTTCCACCTGACCGTTCTGTATGCAGAGCGTGCTACATGTACCAGAGAGAAGCTTCCAGCTGACCGTTCTGTATGCAGAGCATGCTACATGTACCAGAGAGAAGCTTCCACCTGACCGTTCTGTATGCAGAGCGTGCTACATGTACCAGAGAGAAGCCTCCAGCTGACCGTTCTGTATGCAGAGCGTGCTACATGTACCAGAGAGAAGCTTCCAGCTGACCGTTCTGTATGCAGAGCGTGCTACATGTACCAGAGAGAAGCTTCCACCTGACCGCTCTGCATGCAGAGCGTGCTACATGTACCAGAGAGAAGCCTCCAGCTGACCGTTCTGTATGCAGAGCATGCTACATGTACCAGAGAGAAGCTTCCAGCTGACCGTTCTGTATGCAGAGCGTGCTACATGTACCAGAGAGAAGCCTCCAGCTGACCGTTCTGTATGCAGAGCGTGCTACATGTACCAGAGAGAAGCCTCCAGCTGACCGTTCTGTATGCAGAGCGTGCTACATGTACCAGAGAGAAGCTTCCAGCTGACCGTTCTGTATGCAGAGCGTGCTACATGTACCAGAGAGAAGCCTCCAGCTGACCGTTCTGCATGCAGAGCGTGCTACATGTACCAGAGAGAAGCTTCCAGCTGACCGTTCTGTATGCAGAGCGTGCTACATGTACCAGAGAGAAGCCTCCAGCTGACCGTTCTGCATGCAGAGCGTGCTACATGTACCAGAGAGAAGCCTCCAGCTGACCGTTCTGTATGCAGAGCGTGCTACATGTACCAGAGAGAAGCCTCCAGCTGACCGTTCTGTATGCAGAGCATGCTACATGTACCAGAGAGAAGCTTCCAGCTGACCGTTCTGCATGCAGAGCGTGCTACATGTACCAGAGAGAAGCCTCCAGCTGACCGTTCTGTATGCAGAGCGTGCTACATGTACCAGAGAGAAGCTTCCAGCTGACCGTTCTGCATGCAGAGCGTGCTACATGTACCAGAGAGAAGCTTCCAGCTGGCCGTTCTGCATGCAGAGCGTGCTACATGTACCAGAGAGAAGCTTCCAGCTGCACTAAATTAAGCAACCGTGAGATGTTATGGTTGGGACCGGAGAATGGAGGGATTAATTATATACATGGTCTGTATAACACTTCATTTCACAATGAATGTAAATAATATATTGACATAAAAAAATGTACTTTTTAGTGATATATTTTCAGTTTTCCTGTCAAGTATTGAAGAATATGATATCAGAATAGAATACTGCAGTGTGGTCACACTGGTGCAGTGGACACACCTTGAAAAGCCGACATTCTACAAGACAGTGATGCTCGTATCACCAAAATACAGCCTGACCAAAAACAGCGACGGGGGCAGGTCTGTCAAATGTCTAGTTATTTTCCTGATTCCTAGAAAAGATGGAAAGGACTTCCTTGCATTAAGGTAGAACATAGAATTAGAATGTCTCCCCATTCTAGAAGCAGAATACAGAACACTTTATTTTACAACCCAGCCTGAAAAGGGTCTGGAGTAACTGATTTGCTGGGAAGTCTGGGAATTGTCCAAATAAAGTCTTAACGATTTCAAAAGAAAACTGGGAACCTGTGACACCAGGGTCAGTCTAATTATAATAGAAGACTTCAACTGTCGATCCACGGCTTATCAAGAGGCCAGCATTGAGACTGAAAAAATTAAATAAAATGACACCAACGTTCATATTTAATCACATGGTTTAATCTACATAATACCGCCTGCTCTTAACTGAGACAGTCCAACAGAAAAATTATTTGTATATCATTACTCCCCACCTTTAATACTAAATACAACAAATGTTATAGCTATCAAATCAAAACATTCAAAACTAGGCTATATCATCACAGCACATCTATGGAGAAACATCATTTATTATTTTCATATAGCTTCAGATCCTCTTAATTGAGGATTGCTGTTATTGTGAAAGTGTTGCACAGTTCGTCCCTGAAAGAGTGGTATTGCAGGTTCTCATCTTATCGACATTTAGACTAGACGATTTGATGTGGCATGAGGAACAAGTTACACTCCAGTATTCCAGGGGGTGAGGAACAGGATATTTAATTATGATTTTCTGCAAGAAATCCCCTTTAATATATTTTCTTTGCACAAGCAACAATGTATACAGGTCTATAAAGTGCAAAAACATCACAACAACCAATCATGACACCTTTTTATTTAACTTTTTAGTTTAAATCATGTTTTCTTTATCCCCGAAGATCTTCTTAACGGAGTCCCAAGCTTTACAACGATGCTCCTCGAGTCCAAAATCTTTAAGGGAAGAAACACCTTAAAAAGTAGAATAATGTAGCTATATGCTCCTGTAATCCACAGCACACAGTCAGTAGTTCACTGACGCCTTGCCCTCGACATACAAGTCTGGGTGGTCTCTCTCCAAGAGTCAGAAGTCTGGGATGGTCTCTCTCCAAGAGTCAGAACTCTGGGTGGTCTCTCTCCAAGAGTCAGAGGTCTGGGTGGTCTCTCTCCAAGAGTCAGAAGTCTGGGATGGTCTCTCTCCAAGAGTCAGAAGTCTGGGTGGTCTCTCTCCAAGAGTCAGAAGTCTAGGTGGTCTCTCTCCAAGAGTCAGAAGTCTGGGTGGTCTCTCTCCAAGAGTCAGAAGTCTGGGATGGTCTCTCTCCAAGAGTCAGAAGTCTGGGTGGTCTCTCTCCAAGAGTCAGAACTCTGGGTGGTCTCTCTCCAAGAGTCAGAACTCTGGGTGGTCTCTCTCCAAGAGTCAGAACTCTGGGTGGTCTCTCTCCAAGAGTCAGAAGTCTGGGTGGTCTCTCTCCAAGAGTCAGAAGTCTGGGAGGGTCTTTGTCTCTCTCCAAGAGTTCATGCGCTAGTGTTTTGGGCCAAGCAAAAAAAAAAACTAAAGCATGTAATTCAGAACACTACATTAGTGGTCTGTCTAAATCTTTGACCTATGCGTTTCAAAAACCTACCATCGCATCCCTGTACTTTGTTTCAGGGAGAAAGCACTGCAATTTAATACACTACACTTTTCACAAACTGCAAAAAAAAACACAAACCCATTTATAAATACGCAGCAACATAGTACAGTACAGTTCAAGTTTGGCAAATGTTTAAATCTGTCGAGTGCATTGTTCATTAGGTGGCATTACATTCATCCAAGACAATACATGAGTGGGGACTCTATATGGACAGATTGAGGCTTGTTTTGGGACTCTGACTTAGTCTCCATCCCAAATGGCATCTATATAGTACACTACAGGTCAAACCAAGTGCACTAGAAAAGGGAATAAGGTGCCATTTGGGACTCCATTATTATTAACCATTAAGGCCCGAGGAGGTGTGGCATATGGCCAATATACCACGGCTTAGGGCTGTTCTTATGCACGACACAACGTGGAGTGCCTGGACACACCCCTTAGCTGTGGTATATTGGCCATACACCACAAACCCCTGAGGTTCCTTATTGTTATTATAAACTGGTTACCAACGTAATTAGAGCAGGGAAAATAAATGTTTTGTCATACCTGTGGTATACGATCTGCTATACCATGGCTGTCAGCCAATCAGCATTCAGGGCTCGAACCAGCCAGAGTATAATCATAATTTCATCGTCTCTGTTCTCTCTCTCTCTCTCTCTGACACAGCTCTGACAGTAACTTTACTTAAAAATACTCTGGGCAATAGAGTATTAGCTATACATCTTAATGTAGGCTACATTTCAATATCCAGTCAGAATGCAGGCCCAATACATTGCTTCATTGTAAATGGTGTGCTAGTATAGACATCTGAACAGAGCCCTAACAGCTAGCCTACCCACTACTAGAGTAACATTTCCCAGCAAGCCAGACAGCCAGCCAGACAGACAGACAGCCAGCCAGACAGCAGTCCACTGGCGGTTTAGAGCACACCAGATCAAACCAAATAAAGCTAGCTAGCTAACACCATATGTGTGCATATGTAACTCACTCAAGCCAGGAAGCTACGGTATCATCGTCTGAATGAAAGATGCCAACTTTGAACTATTATTAATTATTATTCACAGACCTTTTCTTTCTGCCTACAACAGTCATATTACGCATACTTCCTGTAGCATAAAGGTTATTCAGCCGCTTAATGCAACAAGGTTTATCCTACAATACGCCTCAGTAGATTATACGCTCTCTTTAAACTAAGTTGTTCTTCTTTAACAAATATTCTATACCGTGCAGAAACTGTGAATTCAAAACAGAAGGCTTGAAAAACTAAAAATGTTTCTCTCAGAGCGAGCGATAAGAGTGATCACCTCATTCAGCCAGTCATTCATTCATTCAGCCAGTCATTCATTCAGCCACATAGAGCCCGGAGCCAGAGGCTAGCACCGACTATTGTACCAAAGAAAAGTTCAAATAAAGATATGAGGAAGAAGAAGAAATGACATGACAAACGCTGTGAGCTTTCAAGTAATGTTGAGCCATGTTGTTGTTATTGTTGTTATTGAGCAGGGGGTCTCATCAGTACTATCAACACCACCAGTATTATTACTATCAGCATCACCAGTATCATCAATACTCTGTGTCGGATCCGTCGACCGGGTCGGTGTTTCGAGACAGCATGTAGTTGTCCATGTCGATGGAGGGACAGTTGTGGATGGAGTAACGCAGCCTCTCGGCCAGGATGGCCTGGCTGGTGTAGGGAGGCAGACGCAGCTGGAAGAAACACGTCTGGGCTGTGGGGAGCCCGTTCACAGGCTGGGGGGGAGGGGTTCACAGTGAAGGAGAAGAGGGGTTCACAGGGAAGGAGGAGAGGTTCACAGGGAAGGAGAAGAGGGGTTCACAGGGAAGGAGGAGAGGGGTTCACAGGGAAGGAGAAGAGGGTTCACAGGGAAGGAGGAGAGGGGTTCACAGGGAAGGAGAAGAGGGGTTCACACAGTGAAGGAGAAGAGAAGGGGTTCACAGGGAAGGAGAAGAGGGGTTCACAGTGAAGAGAGAAGAGGGGTTCACAGTGAAGGAAGAGGGGGAAGAGGAGGAGGTTCACAGGAAGGAGAAGAGGGGTTCACAGAAGGAGAAGAGGGGTTCACAGTGAAGGAGAAGAGGGGTTCACAGTGAAGGAGAAGAGGGGTTCACAGTGAAGGAGAAGAGGGGTTCACAGTGAAGGAGAAGAGGGAAGAGGGGTTCACAGGGAATGAGGGTTATTTTTGACCTTTTATTAAGTAGTGAAAAAACTGCTGAGAGTGGAGTACACAGATGACCCAAATATTGTATGTTTTATATACAACACAACTAGCTTGATTAATTAGCCTGGTCCCAGATCTGTTCGTATCATCTTGCCAACTCTTATGGTCATTGGCGAGACAGCACCCCTGGATCTGGGACCAGGCTAGGGATTAATGTCACTCAAACTGAAATAAAAACTGAGTACTTACCCTGTCAACCTTGATGATCTGGAACTTCTGAGTGATGTCAGCGGGGTTGGAGGGCAGTCTGGACCTTCCGGACACGAAGCGCAGGAATAGAACCCGCTCCTCATTGGCAAACTCCTCCAGACTCTGCCACAGCCAGCCAATCAGCTGGTGACTGTCTGTGATGTCGCGGTATCGGACTACTTTCTTGAGCATCTCCACGGAGACCTCGGGCAGACCGCAGACCAGCTGTTCTAGCTGGCGCGCCGTGAGAAGGGAGAGGAGAGGCACCGGGATGATGGAGGACATCCCCTCTCTCACCGCTGCTACCTACAGGTAAACAACAACGTGACCGAGCGCAGACCAGCTGGAACCATCACAACAGCCAGGACAGACACAGCACAACGACGATACAGCAGTGTACAACAGCACTACCTGTCTGTCCATCTCGTGCAGACGGTAGTCCAGAGTCCTCTCTACGTAGTCACTCTTGTTGGAGAAGGTGAGAGAGATGTTGTGTCCCCCAGGGACCACCGGCACCAGCTTCCCATCTGCACTGTGGGCCATGAACGAGTCCAGGGGAATCATCTGGAGACAGACAGACAGACAGACAGACAGACAGACAGACAGAACACAGTGACAGATGTGATCCCTTTTTATGGTGTATGAAAACAAACTGAAAAGAGAAATCGCTAAGCAGTCTGGAAAAATGTCTGGGGGGGGAGAAAAAAAGAATCAGGAAAAATGACATCCCTGCAGCAGGAACCTGGTGATGCAGGTCAGTTTGAACATGCCGCTGGCTGAAGCAAAGAGCGGGATCTAGCTCTATAAACCAGTTTCCCGGGAACAGATTAAGCCTATAGTCATGGACTAAAAAGCAATGTTCAATAGAGAACACCCATTGGGTTCAATAGAGAACACCCATTGCGAAAACACCCATTCAATAGAAAACACCCATTGCGTTCAATAGAGAACACCCATTGCGTTCAATAGAGAACACCCATTGCGTTCAATAGAGAACACCCATTGCGTTCAATAGAGAACACCCATTGCGTTCAATAGAGAACACCCATTGCGTTCAATAGAGAACACCCATTGCGTTCAATAGAGAACACCCATTGCAAACGAATAGCTTGTCAGTCCAGAACTAGCTAAGGTTAATCTCTGTCTGGGAAACAGCCCCTGTATGCATCATATCCTCCCTCACCACGTGGAAGTTGTCCTCTGTGATGCCGCTGTTGTCCAGGTGCCGGATGCCGTGCAGGGAGCGGTAGGTAAGCAGGTCCACCTCCTCCAGGTCCGGCCCACCCAGGGGAATACAACACAGCTGCTTCCAAACCCAGGGGGCCAGGTGCAGGTCCAGGGGCTTCTTGGTACGGATGGCCACCGCCATCAGGATGCCTAGGAAACGGAACTGGACCATGTGGTCTTCAGAGACTGCCGCTGGGTTCAGCAGGAACCTGACAGGGGGAATTAGAATCGGATTGTTTAACCAAAACTCCAGGAGAAACACAAGACAGGAAAGGCCTATTGGTTCACTTCACACACAGTCGGAGCTTTCGCAGCAGGCAAAGGGGGCTGAAATGATGTCATTACGTCACATAATCCAATCAAACCCCGGGAGACACCAGACCCCAGCGGGCAAAGCCGATGTAAAGTACGTCATCACAAGCAGAACATTTCCCAGGGACAGGGCCTGGTTGCAGAAAACATCTTAAGTGTTTCCCTTAAGGAATACTTTTCCCTTTACCCGAGGAAATGTTTTTACGGGTGTTGCATAGAGCCCTCTAAAACATGTCCTTAGGTAAGGTCATCATTTAAGGGTTTTTACGGTGGTTTGAAGGCATGTGCGGCAGAAAGAGTCACTTGGTTACCGTGGAGACAACCTTCACTGACTGAATCTCTCGTCAAAGAGATAATATTTATTTGGGGAGATCGCAAAAATAGAGCTTCTACATTCAAGACATGAAAAACAAATTGATTCACATCAAACTAGACTACAGAGTAGGTTATCCTGCAAATGATGTGTGAAACTTTAAGGGAAAGGGAAGGATTTAACTTTAAGATGGTTAATGCATCCAGCCCCAGGTCAATTGCTTCACTATGCACATGGTAGGCAGAGCTTAGATTTACAGGAACTCACAGCTGGTAAGATCGATGGCTTTACCAGGAAAAGGAAAATCAAGACAAAGAATATGAGACCGTGTGTGGAGAGCAAAGAGAGAATATGAGACCGTGTGTGGAGAGCAGAGAGAGAACATGAGACCGTGTGTGGAGAGCAGAGAGAGAACATGAGACCACGTGGAGAGCAGAGAGAGAACATGAGACCGTGTGGAGAGCAGAGAGAGAACATGAGACCATGTGGAGAGAACATGAGACCACGAGAGAGAACATGAGACCACGTGGAGAGCAGAGAGAGAACATGAGACCACGTGGAGAGCAGAGAGAGAACATGAGACCACGTGGAGAGCAGAGAGAGAACATGAGACCACGTGGAGAGCAGAGAGAGAACATGAGACCACGTGGAGAGCAGAGAGAGAACATGAGACCGTGTGGAGGAGAGCAGAGAGAGAACATGAGACCGTGTGTGGAGAGCAGAGAGAGAACATGAGACCGTGTGGAGAGCAGAGAGAAAACATGAGACCGTGTGTGGAGAGCAGAGAGAGAACATGAGACTGTGTGTGGAGAGCAGAGAGAGAACATGAGACCGTGTGTGGAGAGCAGAGAGAGAACATGAGACCATGTGGAGAGCAGAGAGAGAACATGAGTCCATGTGGAGAGCAGAGAGATAACATGAGACCATGTGGAGAGCAAAGAGAGAACATGAGACCGTGTGGAGAGCAGAGAAAGAACATGAGCCCATGTGGAGAGCAGAGAGAGAACATGAGACCACGTGGAGAGCAGAGAGAGAACATGAGACCATGTGGAGAGCAGAGAGAGAACGTGAGACCACGTGGAGAGCAGAGAGAGAACATGAGACCACGTGGAGAACAGAGATAACATGAGACCATGTGGAGAGCAGAGACAATATGAGACCATGTGGAGAGCAGAGATAACATGAGACCATGTGGAGAGCAAAGTCTCATGACGTACCTGTCGTGTTACTTCCCACGTCAGTAGAGCTGTTGGGGGTGTGAATGAGCAGATCAACCACACCAGACTGCAACTCCTGAGAATGTCACAGCAAGACATACATATTCATCTTTTCACATCAAACATGCACGTACAATGAGCAGTGTCCATTTCATATCAACAAATCCAGAGCAGAAATTCAGAAAATGAACATGAGACGTGTGTGGAAGCATGAAACATGGGTTCCATGAAAAAAAAACCTCAATAAAATAATTATAATTTCAGTTTCTGAATATACAGAGTAGAAATTGAATTAGCATCTTTGTTAAAAAAACAAGCTGACCTTGAACCAGGGTCCTACCTGACACATCTCCGTGATGGTATCATCAAACACGCCCCCTGCGTCGTCAGCCCCCTCCCCCACCAGCTTGACCTTCCAGGCCCTGGAGGGCAGCCTCAGCTCCAGGGGGTTCAGAGAGACCACCTGCTTGGCGATCTGCACAAAGATGGGCTTGCTGGAGCGCCCCCTGTGGTGTGGGGGACAATGGGCATCGTTACTGTTAATCATTGAAAAGTACTAATACCAATCAGCATCGGAAACTAAAATGCAGCCTTGCATGGGGGACTAACCCAAAGGTAATGTACTGTCAATCATCTTCAACTAACATGTTACAGTACGATGCATGGGGGACTAACCCAAAGGTAATGTACTGTCAATCACCTTCAACTAACATGTTACAGTACGATGCATGGGGACTAACCCAAAGGTAATGTACTGTCAATCATCTTCAACTAACATGTTACAGTACGATGCATGGGGGACTAACCCAAAGGTAATGTACTGTCAATCATCTTCAACTAACATGTTACAGTACGATGCATGGGGGACTAACCCAAAGGTAATGTACTGTCAATCATCTTCAACAAGCAGAGGATCAATCATGAGAACCCCAGGGGATCAGGATCCACTATGTAACCTCAGTATGGAACCCCAGGGGATCAGGATCCACTATGAGACCATGTGGAACCCCAGGGGATCAGGATCCACTATGTAACCTCATGGGAACCCCAGGGATCAGGAGACCAGTATGGAACCAGGGGATCAGGATCCACTATGAACCTCAGTATGGAACCCCAGGGGATCAGGATCCACTATGTAACCTCATGATGTATCCCAGGGATCAGGATCCACTAGTAACCTCAGTATGGAACCCCAGGGGATCAGGATCCACTATGTAACCTCAGTATGGAACCCCAGGGGATCAGGATCCACTATGTAACCAGTATGGAACCCCAGGGGATCAGGATCCACTAGCAACCTCAGTATGGAACCCCAGGGGATCAGGATCCACTATGTAACCTCAGTATGGAACCCCAGGGGATCAGGATCCACTATGTAACCTCAGTATGGAACCCCAGGGGATCAGGATCCACTTGTAACCTCAGTATGGAACCCCAGGGGATCAGGATCCACTATGTAACCTCAGTATGGAACCCCAATCAATCCACTATGTAACCTCAGTATGGAACCCCAGGGGATCAGGATCCACTATGTAACCTCAGTATGGAACCCCAGGGGATCAGGATCCACTATGTAACCTCAGTATGGGAACCCCAGGGGATCAGGATCCACTATGTAACCTCAGTATGGAACCCCAGGGGATCAGGATCCACTATGTAACCTCAGTATGGAACCCCAGGGGATCAGGATCCACTATGTAACCTCAGTATGGAACCCCAGGGATCAGGATCCACTATGTAACCTCAGTATGGAACCCCAGGGGATCAGGATCCACTATGTAACCTCAGTATGGAACCCCAGGGGATCAGGATCCACTATGTAACCTCAGAATGGAACCCCAGGGGATCAGGATCCACTATGTAACCTCAGTATGGAACCCCAGGGGATCAGGATCCACTATGTAACCTCAGTTGGAACCCCAGGGGATCAGGATCCACTATGTAACCTCAGTATGGAACCCCAGGGATCAGGATCCACTATGTAACCTCAGTATGGAACTTGCAGGGGATCAGGATCCACTATGTAACCTCAGTATGGGACCCCAGGGGATCAGGATCCACTATGTAACCTCAGTATGGGAAATCAGGATCCACTATGTAACCTCAGTATGGAACCCCAGGGGATCAGGATCCAGTAACCAATCAGGATCCATGGAACCCCAGGGGATCAGGATCCACTATGTAACCTCAGTATGGAACCCCAGGGATCAGGATCCACTGTAACCTCAGTATGGAACCCCCCAATCAGGATCCACATGTAACCTCAGTATGGAACCCCAGGGGGGGATCCACTATGTAACCTCAGTATGGAACCCCAGGGAATCAGGATCCACTATGTAACCTCAGTATGGAACCCCAGGGATCAGGATCCACTATGTAACCTCAGTATGGAACCCCAGGGGATCAGGATCCACTATGTAACCTCAGTATGGAACCCCAGGGGATCAGGATCCACTATGTAACCTCAGTATGGAACCCCAGGGGATCAGGATCCACTATGTAACCTCAGTATGGAACCCCAGGGGATCAGGATCCACTATGTAACCTCAATGGAACCCCAGGGGATCAGGATCCACTATGTAACCTCAGTATGGAACCCCAGGGATCAGGATCCACTTCAACCTCAACCCCAGGGGATCAGGATCCACTATGTAACCTCAGTATGGAACCCCATGGGATCAGGATCCACTATGTAACCTCAGTATGGAACCCCAGGGGATCAGGATCTGTCAATGTAACCTCAGTATGGAACCCCAGGGGATCAGGATCCACATGTAACCTCAGTATGGAACCCCAGGGGATCAGGATCCACTATGTAACCTCAGTATGGGACCCCAGGGGATCAGGATCCACTATGTAACCTCAGTATGGGACCCCAGGGGATCAGGATCCACTATGTAACCTCAGTACCCCAGGGGATCAGGATCCACTATGTATGGGACCCCAGGGGATCAGGATCCACTATGTAACCTCAGTATGGAACCCCAGGGGATCAGGATCCACTATGTAACCTCAGTATGGAACCCCAGGGGATCAGGATCCACTATGTAACCTCAGTATGGAACCCCAGGGGATCAGGATCCACTATGTAGGAACCCCAGGGGATCCCACTATGTAACCTCAGTATGGAACCCCAGGGGATCAGGATCCACTATGTAACCTCAGTATGGAACCCCAGGGATCAGGATCCACTATGTAACCTCAGTATGGAACCCCAGGGGATCAGGATCCACTATGTAACCTCAGTATGGAACCCCAGGATCAGGATCCACTATGTAACCTCAGTATGGAACCCCAGGGGATCAGGATCCACTATGTAACCTCAGTATGGAACCCCAGGGGATCAGGATCCACTATGTAACCTCAGTATGGAACCCCAGGGGATCAGGATCCACTATGTAACCTCAGTATGGGACCCCAGGGGATCAGGATCCACTATGTAACCTCAGTATGGAACCCCAGGGGATCAGGATCCACTATGTAACCTCAGTATGGAACCCCAGGGGATCAGGATCCACTATGTAACCTCAGTATGGAACCCCAGGGGATCAGGATCCACTATGTAACCTCAGTATGGGACCCCAGGGGATCAGGATCCACTATGTAACCTCAGTATGGAACCCCAGGGGATCAGGATCCACTATGTAACCTCAGTATGGAACCCCAGGGGATCAGGATCCACTATGTAACCTCAGTATGGACCCCAGGGGATCAGGATCCACTATGTAACCTCAGTATGGAACCCCAGGGGATCAGGATCCACTATGTAACCTCAGTATGGAACCCCAGGGGATCAGGATCCACTATGTAACCTCAGTATGGAACCCCAGGGGATCAGGATCCACTATGTAACCTCAGTATGGAACCCCAGGGGATCAGGATCCACTATGTAACCTCAGTATGGAACCCCAGGGGATCAGGATCCACTATGTAACCTCAGTATGGAACCCCAGGGGATCAGGATCCACTATGTAACCTCAGTATGGAACCCCAGGGGATCAGGATCCACTATGTAACCTCAGTATGGAACCCCAGGGGATCAGGATCCACTATGAAACAATGGATGGCGTGTCTGTAAAAAAACATTTCACCCCCCCCCCCCAAAAACAAGTTACCTGGTTGAGATCCTCTTGACAGTGATCTGGGGTCCATAGGTCTTGCCCTGGGTCATGGTCCTCCCTATTGATCTGACCAGGGGTAGGGTGTTGACCTTGGGGGACAGGAGGCCTCTCAGCTGGCCCTGGACGATGGCCGCTGTCCCTGAGCTGTAGCGAGATGAAGACACCTGGAGGCAGGTAGAGAAAGAGAGAAAGAGAGAGAAAGAGAGGGAAAGAGAGAGAGAGAGAAAGAGAGAGAAACATCAAGTCAGGTTAAACAGTTTTTTGATATGCATCATCGCAAGGTCTCAATGTACTTCACAGAAGACATCTCAATCTAGATCGACACAGTAAACATCAGCTGTGTGTGTGTGTGTGTGTGTGTGTGTGTGTGACAGAAAGACCGGGTAACGGGTAAGACATGAGATTTACGGTAAGACCGTGTGACTCATTCCCTGACATCGATCAGAGATAATATGAGGTTGACAAGATACACTGAGAGCAGCTTGTTCATTACCTGGTTCCTGGGGTGGAGGTTGAGTAGCCTCCAGGACTTGTACATGAGGTCAGAGAAGTGGTAGAGCACCCGGAGGCGGGTGTTGAGGACGTCAGGGCTGCAGTCTTTCAGAGCGTTGTACTGGGGAGGGATAGACTGGGGCAGACCCAGCTGCAGGTTGGCTGAGGCACCTGGAAAAGAGAGGTCAGCAGACACTGTTTATGGAAGATGAACAAGAGGTCAGACTGGGTAACAGTCCTGGGATATGTCCAACCCCAGGAGACATTATGGATAACATCTGCTCTCCAAGCACAGAGAGCTGAGGCATGCCATCAGTGTGTGTGTGTGTGTGTGTGTGTGTGTGTGTGTGTGTGTTTACCTGAGGCTTTGACAGAGGGTGTGGTCCAGGCTGAGCTGTGTGTTTACCTGAGGCTTTGACAGAGGGTGAGGTCCAGGCTGAGCTGTGTGTTTACCTGAGGCTTTG
This sequence comes from Oncorhynchus masou masou, assembly GCF_036934945.1. NCBI lineage: Eukaryota > Metazoa > Chordata > Actinopteri > Salmoniformes > Salmonidae > Oncorhynchus > Oncorhynchus masou. The sequence goes on along the minus strand of NC_088222.1, from coordinate 9,695,420 downwards.
ACAGGGTGAGGGTGTGGTCCAGGCTGAGCTGTGTGTTTACCTGAGGCTTTGACAGGGTGAGGGTGAGGTCCAGGCTGAGCTGTGTGTTTACCTGAGGCTTTGACAGAGGGTGTGGTCCAGGCTGAGCTGTGTGTTTACCTGAGGCTTTGACAGAGGGTGAGGGTGAGGTCCAGGCTGAGCTGTGTGTTTACCTGAGGCTTTAACAGAGGGTGAGGGTGTGGTCCAGGCTGAGCTGTGTGTTTACCTGAGGCTTTGACAGGGTGAGGTCCAGGCTGAGCTGTGTGTTTACCTGAGGCTTTGACAGAGGGTGAGGGTGAGGTCCAGGCTGAGCTGTGTGTTTACCTGAGGCTTTGACAGAGGGTGAGGTCCAGGCTGAGCTGTGTGTTTACCTGAGGCTTTGACAGAGGGTGAGGGTGAGGTCCAGGCTGAGCTGTGTGTTTACCTGAGGCTTTGACAGAGGGTGAGGGTGTGGTCCAGGCTGAGCTGTGACAGCGACCAGCAGAGATCTGTCTGACATTGTTCCCCTGTAGGCCTGTCACCAGGGTGGGCTCCTTCACTGGGCTTGAGTGACCCAGGCCAAGCTGAAAGACAGATCAACACAAAACAAAGACTGACTTCAGTGGAAAGTCACATTCTGAATGAGAGGACAAATCCATACACCACCCCCACTAGTCTTAGGCTCCATCTCAGTCTTTTTTACATATTTTTTTTTTTACCTTTAGCCAAATTCTTATTTTCAATGACGGCCTAGGAACAGTGGGTTAACTGCCTGTTCAGGGGCAGAACGACAGATTTTGTACCTTGTCAGCTCAGGGATTTGAACTTGCAACCTTTCGGTTACTAGTCCAAAGCGCTAACCACTAGGCTACCCTGCCTCCTCTACACTCTAACCACTAGGCTACCCTGCCACCCCTTTCCTCACGTCTTATCTAGTTACCACCTCCTCATTGGAGGAAAAGGTCCACGCTCCACACCCTCAGCTCCACACCCTCAGCTCCACACCCTCAGCTCCACACCCTCAGCTCCACACCCTCAGCTCCACACCCTCAGCTCCACACCCTCAGAGGCGAGGAGAGGATGCAAGAAATTGAGGAAAGCTGAATGAAGAAGTCATGTAAGAAGCTATGTTCCTACCTGTCCCTCACAGTTACAGCCCCAGGCATAGACATCTCCGGTAGAAGACAAAACCAGGACATGCTCACAGCCCACAGCTATGTCCTCTACAAACACCCCCTCCAGGGCTGGCACCACCTGGGGACGGTTGTGGTTCTTCAACAGAGAGTCTGGCAGGCCGATCAACCGCTCTGAGGGGAGAGGAAGGAAGGAAGGAAGGAAGGAAGAAAGGAAGGAAGAAAGGAAGAAAGGAAGAAAGGAAGAAAGGAAGAAAGGAAGGAAGGAAGAAAGGAAGAAAGGAAGAAAGGAAGGAAGGAAGAAAGGAAGGAAGGAAGAAAGGAAGGAAGGAAGAAAGGAAGGAAGGAAGGAAGGAGATACAAGACAGCTTGAAATAGGTCTTAAAGTTCTGTCAATTAAAAAAATAATAATCTAGCTCAAGCACCACATAATCAATGCACATGACACCACTTTGATATGGATGTTTTACAATAGGTGGGGGAACTGACAGATATGATTATGTAGCTGCTGTGCCACCACAAAAACAGAACAGCTGAGGGTCCATTAAAAAGACAACAAGTTAGCCCACTACTGTAGTCAAGTCTGCTGTGTGGAGCTTCACATGATAAACTACATTCATTACCTTGTCCAAAGGTGTAAACAAGCCCATCTTTGGCGAGGACAACAGAGAACTGGGTCCCACAGCCAACCTTCTTGATTCCCTTGTTACACAGTTGCTCCACTTTCTACAAAGAAAAGAATAATGAAAAAGATGAATAATAACCCATTGTGGAAGTTATGTTGTTGAAACGTGAGAGGAGCACTTGTAGCCTACCTGAGGATAAGACTTCACAGTGCAGGGACCGGTCCCCAGCTTCCCATAGTCCCCGTCACCAAAGGACCAGACACTCATCCCATCGGAGGACAGCACCAGGGTGTGGTTGATACCACAGGACACCTAGTCACAATGGGAGAAAGACATTGTCAACACATAGGTGACCGTTGACCGAAGCTGACAGAGATCCAATGGCAATAGGAATAAGATATACATCTGGGGGCCAATAGGAATTAGATATACATCTGGGGGCCAATAGGAATAAGATATACATCTGGGGGCCAATAGGAATAAGATATACATCTGGGGGCCAATAGGAATAACATATACATCTGGGGGCCAATAGGAATAACATATACATCTGGGGGCCAATAGGAAGCAGAGCAGGGGGCCCGATTGAATTCAATAAAGGTTATTAATAGGGCTCCCGAGTGGCGCAGTGGTCTAAGGCACTGCAATCTCAGTGCAAGAGGCGTCACTACAGTCCCTGGTTCGATTCCAGGCTGTATGACATCCGGCCGTGATTGGGAGTCCCATAGGGCGGCGCACAATTGGCCCAGTGTCGTCTGGGTTTGGCCGGTGTAGGCAGTCATTGTAAATAAGAATTTGTTCTTCACCGAATTGCCTAGTTAAATAAAGGTAGAAAAATATATATATATTATCCTGCGAGGGGAAATTGGATGTAACCAGCAGGACTTATGCAGCATGCATACACCATGCCCTGACTGAGACCCCCTGCTTTAAAACACCATGCCCTGACTGAGACCCCCTGCTTTAAAACACCATGCCCTGACTGAGACCCCTGCTTTAAAACACCATGCCCTGACTGAGACCCCTGCTTTAAAACACCATGCCCTGACTGAGACCCCCTGCTTTAAAACACCATGCCCTGACTGAGACCCCCTGCTTTAAAACACCAGCCCTGACTGAGACCCCCTGCTTTAAAACACCATGCCCTGACTGAGACCCCCTGCTTTAAAACACCATGCCCTGACTGACACCCCCTGCTTTAAAACACCATGCCCTGACTGACACCCCCTGCTTTAAAACACCAGCCCTGACTGAGACCCCCTGCTTTAAAACACCATGCCCTGACTGAGACCCCCTGCTTTAAAACACCATGCCCTGACTGAGACCCCTGCTTTAAAACACCATGCCCTGACTGAGACCCCCTGCTTTAAAACACCAGCCCAGACTGAGACCCCCTGCTTTAAAACACCATGCCCTGACTGAGACCCCCTGCTTTAAAACACCAGCCCAGACTGAGACCCCCTGCTTTAAAACACCATGCCCTGACTGAGACCCCCTGCTTTAAAACACCAGCCCAGACTGAGACCCCTGCTTTAAAACACCATGCCCTGACTGAGACCCCTGCTTTAAAACACCAGCCCAGACTGAGACCCCCTGCTTTAAAACACCATGCCCTGACTGAGACCCCTGCTTTAAAACACCATGCCCTGACTGAGACCCCCTGCTTTAAAACACCATGCCCTGACTGAGACCCCTGCTTTAAAACACCATGCCCTGACTGAGACCCCCTGCTTTAAAACACCAGCCCTGACTGAGACCCCCTGCTTTAAACACCATGCCCTGACTGAGACCCCCTGCTTTAAAACACCAGCCCTGACTGAGACCCCCTGCTTTAAAACACCATGCCCTGACTGAGACCCCTGCTTTAAAACACCAGCCCAGACTGAGACCCCAGTCTGCTTTAAACACCATGCCCTGACTGAGACCCCCTGCTTTAAAACATTTTTCTCCTTAGGCAACATTGGCAGCATCAAAGGACAGAAAATCGACACATGGGCCACCAGTCTGACACGATGGACGTTACCACCTGTCTGACACATGGACGTTACCACCAGTCTGACACGATGGACGGTACCACCAGTCTGACACGATGGACGATACCACCTGTCTGACACGATGGACGGTACCACCAGTCTGACACGATGGACGTTACCACCAGTCTGACACGATGGACGTTACCACCTGTCTGACACGATGGACGTACCACCAGTCTGACACGATGGACGGTACCACCAGTCTGACACGATGGACGGTACCACCAGTCTGACACGATGGACGGTACCAGTCTGACACGATGGACGTTACCAGTCTGACACGATGGACGGTACCACCAGTCTGACACGATGGACGGTACCACCAGTCTGACACGATGGACGTTACCACCAGTCTGACACGATGGACGGTACCACCAGTCTGACACGATGGACGGTACCAGTCTGACACGATGGACGTTACCACCAGTCTGACACGATGGACGGTACCACCAGTCTGACACGATGGACGTTACCAGTCTGACACGATGGACGGTACCACCAGTCTGACACGATGGACGGTACCAGTCTGACACGATGGACGTTACCAGTCTGACACGATGGACGTTACCACAGTCTGACACGATGGACGTTACCAGTCTGACACGATGGACGTTACCAGTCTGACACGATGGACGTTACCAGTCTGACACGATGGACGTTACCCAGTCTGACACGATGGACGTTACCAGTCTGACACGATGGACGTTACCAGTCTGACACGATGGACGTTACCAGTCTGACACGATGGACGTTACCACCAGTCTGACACGATGGACGTTACCACCAGTCTGACACGATGGACGTTACCAGTCTGACACGATGGACGTTACCAGTCTGACACGATGGACGTTACCACCAGTCTGACACGATGGACGTTACCAGTCTGACACGATGGACGTTACCAGTCTGACACGATGGACGTTACCACCAGTCTGACACGATGGACGTTACCACCAGTCTGACACGATGGACGTTACCAGTCTGACATGTCTCTGACACGATGGACGTTACCACCAGTCTGACACGATGGACGTTACCAGTCTGACACGATGGACGTTACCAGTCTGACACGATGGACGTTACCAGTCTGACACGATGGACGTTACCAGTCTGACACGATGGACGTTACCAGTCTGACACGATGGACGTTACCAGTCTGACACGATGGACGTTACCACCAGTCTGACACGATGGACGTTACCAGTCTGACACGATGGACGTTACCACCAGTCTGACACGATGGACGTTACCAGTCTGACACGATGGACGTTACCAGTCTGACACGATGGACGTTACCACCAGTCTGACACGATGGACGTTACCAGTCTGACACGATGGACGTTACCAGTCTGACACGATGGACGTTACCAGTCTGACACGATGGACGTTACCAGTCTTGACACGATGGACGTATCCCTATATTTCTGATTAAGGTGTTTTCTCTCCGTTATGGTCCTGCGCACAGTCGATGGAAGGACCACCAGTCAATGGCACCATGTATGGACGGTACCAGTCTGACACGATGGACTTACCACCAGTCTGACACCCTGGACGTGTACCAGTCTGACACGATGGACGTTACCAGTCTGACACGATGGACGTTACCAGTCTGACACGATGGACGTTACCAGTCTGACACGATGGACGGTACCAGTCTGACACGATGGACGTTACAGTCTGACACGATGGACGAATGTACCAGTCTGACACGATGGACGTCTACCAGTCTGACACGATGGACGTTACCAGTCTGACACGATGGACGTTACCAGTCTGACATCGATGGACGTTACCAGTCTCTCCCTGACACGATGGCCTCATCTACCAGTCTGACACCTCCTCCTCTCCCTGCAGAGCGATGGAGCGTTACCAGTCTGACACGATGGACGTTACCAGTCTGACCTGTACGATGGACGTTACCAGTCTGACACGATGGACGTTACCAGTCTGACACGATGGACGTTACCAGTCTGACACGATGGACGTTACCAGTCTGACACGATGGACGGTACCAGTCTGACACGATGGAGCGTTACCAGTCTGACACGATGGACGTTACCAGTCTGATATGATGGATGTTGCCTCTTCCAGTCTGTGGGCAGAGCCTATCCCAGTCCTAATGGAGCCTCATCTCCAGTCCTATCCTCCCCACCTCCTCTCCCTGCAGATCATCTCCAGTCCTATCCTGTGTTTTCAGAGCCTCTCCAGTCCTATTAGTATCCCTATATTTCTGTTATTAAGGTGTCCAGTTTCTCTCCAGTCCTAGCAGTCCTGCGCAGCAGAGCCTCATCTCCAGTCCTATCCTCCCCACCTGGCCTGAGTGCAATGGCAACCGTGTAGTGTGCTAATACGGTTTGGTATGTCTGATATGATGGGTCTTACCTGTCCAATGTGATATCCCTCCAGTGCCGTGACTCCCTCAGGCAGCATCTTGTTGGCCGTTGATCTTTGACCCAGACGACCAGAGTCTCCACTCCGAAGGCAGAACAGCTTCCCGTCTGTTGTAATCACAGCTGAGTGTTTGAACCCAGACCTCAACTCCAGTCCTGAAGGAATGATACTGTTGTGTCCTCTCCCTGCAGAGCCTCATCAGAGAAACTTGAAACCAAGAATGTTTCCATGCTGGCCTACCACTTAGAATGAAGCATTATACATCTAATGTAAATGCAATGAAGGGTATGCAATCAGTAAGAGTAAGAGGGATTCAATGAAACCATAATGTCATTTAACATCCCAGAAATGTTAGGTGTGATCCTCATCTCCAAATGAGCCCTCATCTCAGTCCTAGAGTCCCCACCTCCTCTCCCTGCAGAGCCTCATCTCCAGTCCTATCCGCCCCACCTCCTCTCCCTGCAGAGCCTCATCTCCAGTCCTATCCACCCCACCTCCTCTCCCTGCAGAGCCTCATCTCCAGTCCTACCTGCCCCACCTCCTCTCCCTGCAGAGCCTCATCTCCAGTCCTATCCACCCCCTGCAGAGCCTCATCTCCAGTCCTGCAACCCACCTCCTCTCCCTGCAGAGCCTCATCTCCAGTCCTATCCTCCCCACCTCCTCTCCCTGCAGAGCCTCATCTCCAGTCCTACCTGCCCCACCTCCTCTCCCTGCAGAGCCTCATCTCCAGTCCTATCCTCCCCACCCCCCTCCTCTCCCTGCAGAGCCTCATCTCCAGTCCTATCCGCCCCACCTCCTCCTCTCCCTGCAGAGCCTCATCTCCAGTCCTACCTGCCCCACCTCCTCTCCCTGCAGAGCCTCATCTCCAGTCCTATCCTCCCCACCTCCTCTCCCTGCAGAGCCTCATCTCCAGTCCTAACTGCCCCACCTCCTCTCCCTGCAGAGCCTCATCTCCAGTCCTATCCTCCCCACCTCCTCTCCCTGCAGAGCCTCATCTCCAGTCCTACCTGTACTCCCCCTCCCCCCAGAGCCTCCTCTCCCTGCAGAGCCTATCTCCAGTCCTACCTGCCCCACCTCCCTCCCTGCAGAGCCTCATCTCCAGTCCTATCCTCCCCACCTCCTCTCCCTGCAGAGCCTCATCTCCAGTCCTATCCTCCCCACCTCCTCTCCCTGCAGAGCCTCATCTCCAGTCCTATCCTGCCCCACCTCCTCTCCCTGCAGAGCCTCATCTCCAGTACTATCCTCCCCACCTCCTCTCCCTGCAGAGCCTCATCTCCAGTCCTATCCTCACCACCTCCTCTCCCTGCAGAGCCTCATCTCCAGTCCTATCCTCCCCACCTCCTCTCCCTGCAGAGCCTCATCTCCAGTCCTATCCTGCCCCACCTCCTCTCCTACCTGCCTCCTCTCCCTGCAGAGCCTCATCTCCAGTCCTATCCTCCCCACCTCCTCTCCCTGCAGAGCCTCATCTCCAGTCCTATCCTGCCCCCACCTCCTCTCCCTGCAGAGCCTCATCTCCAGTCCTATCCTCCCCACCTCCTCTCCCTGCAGAGCCTCATCTCCAGTCCTACCTGCCCACCTCCTCTCCCTGCAGAGCCTCATCTCCAGTCCTATCCTCCCCACCTCCTCTCCCTGCAGAGCCTCATCTCCAGTCCTATCCACCCCACCTCCTCTCCCTGCAGAGCCTCATCTCCAGTCCTATCCGCCCCACCTCCTCTCCCTGCAGAGCCTCATCTCCAGTCCTACCTGTACCACCTCCTCTCCCTGCAGAGCCTCATCTCCAGTCCTATCCGCCCCACCTCCTCTCCCTGCAGAGCCTAATCTCCAGTCCTATCCTCACCACCTCCTCTCCCTGCAGAGCCTCATCTCCAGTCCTATCCTCCCCACCTCCTCTCCCTGCAGAGCCTCATCTCCAGTCCTACCTGCACCACCTCCTCTCCCTGCAGAGCCTCATCTCCAGTCCTACCTGCCCACCTCCTCTCCCTGCAGAGCCTCATCTCCAGTCCTATCCTCCCCACCTCCTCTCCCTGCAGAGCCTCATCTCCAGTCCTATCCACCCCACCTCCTCTCCCTGCAGAGCCTCATCTCCAGTCCTATCCTCCCCACCTCCTCTCCCTGCAGAGCCTCATCTCCAGTCCTATCCGCCCCACCTCCTCTCCCTGCAGAGCCTAATCTCCAGTCCTATCCGCCCCACCTCCTCTCCCTGCAGAGCCTCATCTCCAGTCCTACCTGCACCACCTCCTCTCCCTGCAGAGCCTCCACCTGTTTGGGTCGTCTCTGTCTCTCACTGTTCCCATGTCCCAGCTTCCCATAGTCCCCGTCACCCCAGCTGAACACCTCCCCCGTCTCCGTCAGGGCCAGGGAGTGACCGTCAGAACCGCAAGAGGTCACCAGCTGGGTCACCACGTAGCCTGGGGGGGGGGGGTCAACAAGTGGACAAAGGTGTCAAAGGTGTCCAAGGTTATAGATCAACCTGAGATAAAGATGTTACCTTGCAAGGCTGAGATAACTGTGGGGGTATATAGGTCATCAGAGTTGCCCTGGCCCAGTCTCCCATAGCTACCCTCTCCTACAGCCAGCACCGTACCGTTCGCCTGTACCAGAAATGTACAGTTCTGCCCACACACAACCTGCAGAGAGGAGAGTATCACAGGTCAACAACAGAGAATCTTCGGGCTCAAAATGTAAGAAGCCTAAGTACAATCTGGAGCTGCCTGATCAGAGATGCTCACGACGTGTGCTGTAATGTAACGTGACCCTGGTGTATTAGTGGGTTATGAACTCTACCTGATGTGTCTGGGACAGAGACGGGGCGATGGTAGGCACCATCAGGTTGGTCCCTGCGTCTGCCAGCTGGCCGTGACGCCCGTTGCCCCACAGAAACACCTGACTCTTCCCTCCCTGCTGCCAGTCCTGTCAAATACAGTAAGAGGAGGTGGGAAAGCCTGTGAAAGGAGCTTAAAGTAGCCTGGTTTCACAGACAGGATATCGTTATGGGAACAGTCATAACACTGAACAGTGTGAACAATAGCTAGTGATACAGCTATCTGAACATGAAGTGATGGAGCAGTGTCATTAGGCTGGCCTGACCCAGGGTGTGGGTTCCCAGAGCTGCTGAGGGTATGTCAAGTGATACAGTAATGACATTAAGAGAATAGAATATATGGTTTTACAGACAGAAATCTTACCTCAAGAGATATGGCCTGCATCAGAAATGGCACCCTATTCCCTATATAGTGGACTTATTTTGACCTGAGCCCTGTGTAGGCCCTGGTCAATAGTAGTGCACTATATAGGGAATAGAGCCCTGTGTAGGACCTGGTCAATAGTAGTGCACTATATAGGGAATAGAGCCCTGTGTAGGCCCTGGTCAATAGTAGTGCACTATATAGGGAATAGAGCCCTGTGTAGGCCCTGGTCAATAGTAGTGCACTATATAGGGAATAGAGCCCTGTGTAGGCCCTGGTCAATAGTAGTGCACTATATAGGGAATAGAGCCCTGTGTAGGCCCTGGTCAATAGTAGTGCACTATATAGGGAATAGAGCCCTGTGTGGGCCCTGGTCAGTAGTAGTGCACTATATAGGGAATAGAGCCCTGTGTAGGCCCTGGTCAATAGTAGTGCACTATATAGGGAATAGGGTGCCATTTGGGATGTAGATATGGTATTAGAGACAGACATCTTACCTCAGGTCTGGTGGTGGCCCAGGACATGAGTTGTTCGTCCATCATGAAGCTCCACTTACTATTGTCCTGAGAAAGAGGAGAGAAGAAGAGAAGCGAAGAAGTGAATTGAAGTGAGTGCATCAACAAACTGTGTGAGCCGCCATACATCACAGTAAATGGAAAGATGAACAAATAACACTAAAAGTAAAAAGAAAAAAAAAAAAACTGTTGAATGAACACCATAATTGGTGTTAGCCTGTTTCTCCAATAACTCAACCCCACACACTCCCAAGTGCCCTATTCTCTATGCAGCACACACTAATAGGGAATAGGGTGTCATTTCAGACACCATCCTAGTCTGAGGAAGCTTCTACTTTCTGCTCACCAGGGGCTTGGTGAGTTCTGTGGTTCCTGCCTGCTGGAACTCTGGGACAGTGAAGGATTCTGGGAACGCTGTTCCCCTGGCGATGGCCTCCGCGCTCTTCACAGTGGTGGAGAAGGTTTGGAGCCAGCTCCACTCCATGGGGCAGGAGTGTGTGTGGTCGAGGCTGAGGCTGGCAGCATGGTGGTGGGGGGGTCGGCAGGGACGACACAGGTACTGTTCCAGGGAAAGACCGACGGTCAGAGAGGCCAGACTCTGGAGGAAGGCACTGTGGACCAACTGGTCACCCGCTGTCACGTGACTCTATAGAGAGAGAGAGAAGAGAGAAGAGAAAAAGAGAGAGAAAGAGAGAGAGAGAGAGAGAAAGAGAAAGAGAGAGAGAGAGAGAGAGAGAGAGAGAAAGAGAAAGAGGGAAGAGAAAGAGAGAGAAAGAGAGAGGAAGAGAGAGAGAGACAGAGAGAGAGAGAAAGACAGACACACAGAGAGAAAGAGAGAGACACACACAGCCAGCCAGCCAGACAGACAGAGAGACAGACAGAGACACACAGACAGACAGAGACACACAGACAGACAGAGACACACAGACAGACAGAGACACACAGACAGACAGACACACAGACAGACAGACAGACAGACAGACAGACAGACACCACACACACACAAACACCCCACACAGACACACGGATTAATCCTCAAGATCCAATGAGGTGGAAAACTACTGTATTAGCCGATGTTCCTCTGGGCTCAATAACCTTGCAGAGAGACGGGACATTTGTCTGTAAATTGGCCTTCAGTGACAGTTTGTTGAGGTCAGCAGCATTAGCGAAGGCTGGATTATATCCGCCAAGTTCCCTGTAGTAAAACTTGCATAAAGTTACAACCTCTGGAATGCACCGAAATCACAAGTCACAAGCTGTTAGGCGAGAGCCTCTACAGAGTAAGTGTAGGAATGTAAATCCAAGCAGCCTCCTGCAGCAGTGTGGGAAGTCTCTCCAGGAAGACGGCCAAACTAACAAACTAACCAAGTAGATAACTAACCAAGCAGATAACGAACCAGGTAGATAACTAACCAGGTAGATAACTAACCAACTAGATAACTAACCAAGTAGATATCTAAATAAGTAGATAACTAACCAAGTTGATAACTAACCAAATAGATAACTAACTAAGTACATAACTAACCAAGTAGATAACTAACCAGGTAGATAACTAACCAAGTAGATAACTAACCAAGCAGATAACTAACCAGGTAGATAACTAACCAGGTAGATAACCAACCAACTAGATAACTAACCAAGTAGTTATCTAAATAAGTAGATAACTAACTAACTAGATAACTAACCAAGTAGATATCTAAATAAGTAGATAACTAACCAAGTAGATAACTAACCAAGTAGATAACTAACCAAGTAGATAACTAACCAAGTAGATAACTAACCAAGTAGATAGCTAACCAAGTAGATTACTAACTAGATAACAAACTAAATAGATAACGAGATAACTAACTAACTAGATAACTAACCAAGTAGATATCTAAATAAGTAGATAACTAACCAAGTAGATAACTAACCAAGTAGATAACTAACCAAGTAGATAACTAACCAAGTAGATAGCTAACCAAGTAGATTACTAACTAGATAACAAACTAAATAGATAACGAAGTAGATAACTAACTAACTAGATAACTAACCAAGTAGATATCTAAATAAGTAGATAACAAACTAACTAGCTGCACTGCTGTATGGAACTAACCCTCTCGTAGCTGTACTGTTCCTGCAGCAGTGTGGGAAGTCTCTCCAGGAAGACGGCCATGCACGGTGCACGGTTCAGACCCAGAATGCCCTGTGTTCTGAGGACGGTGCGGCAGGATGCCAACACGTGGTTCTGGGAGATCCAGTCTGACGTACAACGGATCAGCAGAGAATCCTGTTGGAGGGGAGGTCAGACATCAGACCCTGTTCATTAGGTCTCTTTCTCAGTCTAAAAAGCTGTCCTCTCATCTCCTCCCCTCTCTTTCAACTGCACTGATCTGAAAGAAGTGACCAAGTGAAAGACAGCCTAATGATGATCTCCCACCATTCTGTTTCCACCTGCCAAGTCTGTTCCAATCAGTGGAGATGACGCGGGAGACGAGAACAGACGAGGACAGATCGTAAAGAGATCGAGCCTGAGGCCTAGTGCAGTGAAAGGCATACTGGACTAACCTTCGACCTCCCGGAGCAGGCAGCCACCCCTACATTTGGTATCCAGGTGGTACTGACCACTGAGCCTAGGCCTGTCACCACTGTCTGTAGGATGGAACCATCCTGTAGGAGGGGAGAACCGGGATAAGATTAGAACACACGGCACTGATAATAGACAGGGGATATTGTATTGATAAGGAGTTTGGATGACTCGATGACGTTATCTTTAAGATAATCTTTACTATGAGAAAACAGCGCATTATTAGTAGCGTAGTCCATCATGCTACAGCTCTCACCTGTAGAGACCAGATGTTGAGTAGTCCTCCTATACCTCCAGACACCAGGGCCAGACCACTGGGGCAGAAGGACAGGGTCTTCACCGCTGTGATGTGACCACTCAGTCTGAACACACACTTGGCACTGCCACGCTAGAGAGGCCAAACGCCACATAGATCAGGACACAGTGAATAAAAGAGTAACTGCAATTGAATTGACAAATACAGTAGTTATTAGAAGAATCCAAAAAGGATAAGAAGAAGAAAAAGAATAGAATAATAGAAAATGATGACTTTCTGTTCCTCCACAAAGACAACTGACGATTTTCTACTTCCCATTTTAGGTGTCAGAGGAAATGGGGGAAATAAAGGAGACACAACCGAAGCCGCTTATCTCAGCCATAACTGAGCGTTACAGAACACACTGACTGTACTGACCTTGATGCCACTGTTGTTCTCCTGACTGGATGAGCTGCCCAGGAACTTAGGAACTCTCCTGACTGGATGAGCTGCCCAGGAACTTAGGAACTGACACATTAGTGCCTCCCTGTGGCAGAGTCCACACATTCAGAAGACCATTCTGGCTCCCTCTAAAAAGACAGAGGAAATATAGGGAATAACTAAATCTAATGTCTACAGGGACTACATTTGACCCAAATACAGAAATGTTGATCAATTTGCATTGCCACCGTCAAATATAGCTAATAATGTACTAATTACTCAGTGTACACAACTCACATTCTCCCCTTACTCCCTGGTACTCACACTCTCCCCTTACTCCCTGGTACTCACACTCTCCCCTTACTCCCTGGTACTCACACTCTCCCCTTATTGCCTGGTACGCACACTCTCCCCTTATTCCCTGGTAATAACACACTCCCCTTATTCCCTGCTACTCACACACTGCACTTATTCCCTGGTACTCACACAGCCATCATAAGGCGTGGTTCGGGACCTCTGCCAGGCAGCGGGCACCACTCGGCCGTGTTGACGGTGCCTGTGTGGAACAGGGAGTGGAGGGTGATCCAGGTGCCTCCCGCCCGCCCCCAGATCTTCACCACCTCAGAGCGGCCCGTGGAGAGGAGGAGGTGGCCCGTGGGGTCCCAGCGCAGGATGCTGACACTCTCCTGGAGAGAGGTAGGGAGGATTGCGAGGGAGGGAGGGAGGGAGGGAGAGAGATGGAGGGAGAGAGATGGAGGGAGGGAGGAGAGAGATGGAGGGAGGGAGAGAGAGATGGAGGGAGGGAGAGAGAGATGGAGGGAGGGAGGGAGAGAGAGATGGAGGGAGGGAGAGAGAGAGAGATGGAGGGAGGGAGAGATGGAGGGAGGGATGGAGGGAGGGAGGGATTCAATTCAATGTATCCTTATTGGGCGCTGGTGAAGATTTGGTCTAGAGTGCCTTCCTGTGGCTTGAAAACAAGATGACATTTCTACGAGCAAATAAACTAAGCAAAAAAAGAAATGTCCCTTTTTCAGGACCGTCTTTCAAAGATAATTAGTAACAATCCAAATAACTTCACAGCTCTTCATTGTAAAGGGTTTAAACACTGTTTCCCATGCTTGTTCAATGAACCATAAGCAATCAATGAACATGCACCTGTGAAACGGTCATTAAGACACTAACAGCTTACAGACGGTAGGTAATTAAGGTCACAGTTATGAAAACTAGGACACTAAAGAGGCCTTTCTGTTGACTCTGAAAAATGCCCAGGGTCCCTGCTCATCTGCGTGAACGTGCCTTAGGCATGTGTTCAAGGAGGCATGAGGACTGCAGATGTGGCCAGAGCAATAAATTGCAATGTCCGTACTGTGAGACGCCTAAGAATGTGCTACAGGGAGACAGGACGGACAGCTGATCGTCCTCGCAGTGGCAGACCACGTGTAACAACACCTGCACAGGATCGTTGCTTATTGGCACAAACCCACCGTTGCTGGAGCAGACAGGACTGGCAAAAAGTGCTCCTCACTGATGAGTCGCGGTTTTGTCTCACCAGGGGTCATGGTCGGATTCGCGTTTATCGTCGAAGGAATGAGCGTTACACCGAGGCCTGTACTCTGGAGAGGGATCGATTTAGAGGTGGAGGGTCTGTCATGGTCTGGGGCGGTGTGTCACAGCATCATCGGACTGAGCTTGTTGTCATTGCAGGCAATCACAACACTGTGCGTTACAGGGAAGACATCCTCCTCCCTCATGTGGTACCCTTCCTGCAGGCTCATCCTGACATGACCCTCCAGCATGACAATGCCACCAGCTATACTGCTCGTTCTGTGCGTGATTTCCTGCAAGACAGGAATGTCAGTGTTCTGCCATGGCCAGCGAAGAGCCTGGATTTCAATCCCATTGAGCATGTCTGGGACCTGTTGGATCGGAGGGTGAGGGCTAGGGCCATTCCCCCCAGAAATGTCCAGGAACTTGCAGGTGCCTTGGTGGAAGAGTGGGGTAACATCTCACAGCAAGACCTGGCAAATCTGATGCAGTCCATGAGGAGGAGATACACTGCAGTACTTAATGCAGCTGGTGGCCACACCAGATACTGACTGTAACTTTTGATTTTGACCCCCCTTTGTTCAGGGACACATTATTCCATTTCTGTTAGTTACAAGTCTGTGGAACTTGTTCAGTTTATGTCTCAATTGTTGAATCTTATGTTCATACAAATATTTACACATGTTAGGTTTGCTGAAAATAAATGCAGTTGGCAGTGAGAGGACATTTCTCTTTTTTGCTGAGTTTAATTAGTAGAAAACCTTTTTGTCGTCATTTTGATGTTGCCAGATTGACTTTAGTATAATACTAGCTAGCTAAGATTTAGATTGAGAGACCTCCAGATTTTAGCGAGCTAATGTTAGTATTGCGAGCTATTTTTGACAAACTTTGCTTGCTAATGACGTCACCAACTGTCTAAAGTAAATTTGACAACATGATCATGACGAACAAAGTTGCTTCCTACTAAAATCGTGTCATATTCCGAAGCCCATATCGTGTAAATTAAAGGAAAGAGTCATTCTTTGTTCTACTTTAGGACATGGCTGCAGCGTCTGGAGAACGGTGATAACCATGGTGACGACACGACCGAGTTGGTTGAAGAGTGGCCTGTAAACGACTACACAATTATGTGGATGTAAAAGTCTGCGTTGACTTACAGGGAAGGCAGACAGTAGTAAGGGCTGTTCAGTCTCGTAGGATTCAGCGGTAGCCAGTAGGATCTTCCCATCAGGGTAACCCACAGCAAAGGGCTTGTCCACACTGTGCCACGCCACACACTGAGGAGCTGGGAGGGGAGCGAGAGGAGCAAGATATCACACATCAACCAGTCCATGACCACTGAGAACACTACATATTGTCGTAAACAAAGCCACTCCTGACTTAACGGCAACTTGTCTTGGACTCATGTTGTGGCTGCTGGCAGCTATATTTGACCACTTGTTTCCTCTACATAATAATAATAAACAATAGCCACTTAATAGATCATCAGTCAGTCGGTATAACTGTAACTCACATTCTTTCCTGTGGCAGCGGGTGAGCTCGGTGCTCTCAATGGAGAAGTCTTCAGTGACCTGCAACCAGCAGAGTGATCCGTCCAGACGCCCCACCAACAGGCTCTCTGGCTGGGGATCCTTCCCGGCGATGCCCCCCTGGGTGGGGAAGGGGCTGGAGGTCTGCACCCAGGAGAGGGCTGTCACCCAGGACGGCTGGGCCTCCACATGGCCCTGGGCTCCTGAATGAACCACAACAGAGAGATTATAAATTAATGATAAAGTTTGGGATTTAAATTTTTTTCAACATATGAAAACCTTTTTTTTGGGGGGGGGCAAGCTTTCGGTCACAGTTGACCTTCATCAGAGCATCCGAACATATGAAAACACAGCTGAACTGCACACAATGTTAAAAGGTTTGAGGACCAGTTACTACGGTACATACCGTTGACAGTCCAGATGTTGATGATCTTGTTTTGGAAGGCAGCGAGGAGGGTACCTCCAGAGCTCCAGTAGACAGGAGACACCAAGTGAGCTGCCTCAGAGCCCCGTCTGTCATCACTGGAGCAATAGGACAGGATTGGCATTAGCTCTACTCCCAGCAGCGCCACATCTTTCATGTCCCTGTTCCAATACTTTAGAAATACATCCTTCTTTCCAACCTTGGTTTCATTGGTGGCAGTAATAGGGTGGTAACCGTGCATTTATGTGAGCTGTGCTTTACCTCAAGGCAACAAAGACGGAAACATTTCTGAAGTATTGGCCCATACTGTATATCATGATGATACCTGATGCTACAGGAGTGTGTGCACTGCAGGTCAGCAGTGTTCTGGTTGACGTCCCACAATCTGACTGTCCCGTCCTGAGCTCCAGTGGCCAACAGACCCTGCTCATTGTTCCAAGTACAGCTAGTCACCTACAACAACAACAACCGGGTCAACATCAGTATCCAACAAACAGGAAATGATCATAGGAACCTCATTAGTAAGCATCATTTTCACTAGGGCTTTTTCAAGTAGTCTTTCCTCTCTCCTCAAACCGCATTGGAAGAGATAGTCCAAGGTCCCTTCCCTCAGACCGTCTCCGTCAATGCGTTTTGAGAAGAATGTGAGGAGAGAGGATACGAATATTCGAGCATAAATATCTTAGTCCCGTACCCTGCCGTGATGTCCCTCTAGCTTCTTCAGAGGACACTTCCTCAGGTCTCCAGCCATGTCGCTGTAGGTCTGAGGCCGGATGGGGTTGTCCCTCTCCCTCTCTGAGGCTGCCAGGGCCTGGACCAGCTGCTGGGCTGCCCACTGACGGTGTTTACTGGTCAGTCTGGCAGACAGGGCACAGGCAGCCAGGGCGTTGGCCAGCTCCAGAGGGCCCACTCTCGCCCCCACCTGGGGAGGAGGTACTGCAGCAGACGGGCTACCAGCCTCTGGACCTGGACCAATCGGGGGAAACACCACAGCTGTCATGAGGTAGCACCAACCAATCAAACCTCTCTACAGGATTGTGTCCAGTAGGGGGGAAATGCTAGAGTGCAATGTGGATGTACTACCTGAAAAATATGTACCATACCAAACATAACTTATTCTGTGACTTTGGCATAAAAGGTACCTCCCTCTCACCTTTAGACTCGTGCTGCTCGGTAACGGTTCTGTCTGGAGAATAGCGGTAGCGGATGCCCTTCTCTGTGAGCAGGGAGACCAGACTCTGTGTGACCAGGAAGGTGGGAGGTGTGAGGGGTGTGACATCTTGTTGTGGCGCCCTCTTCAGGGTGGAGGTCAGACGAACTCTCTGTGCAGGATCACTGATGGCACCAAGGTTCATCCCTGTGGCAGCCGCCATCAGATCCTAGAACCGGACCAAGGGGTGACAGTGTAAGTAGAGAAAGATTACAGTTACAAGAACATTCTACAGACGGTGATGGAAAAATGTAGACACCAAGGTTGGAGTCAATTCAAGAAGAAAACCAAAATTCCATATCCTGCCGACTACGCCAAACGTAAGACATTTGTAAGACATACAATTGTTGAGAGTTGGAATTTGAAGTTCACTTCCTGAATTGAAACAGAATTACCCAACCTTGGTTAACAGTCTAAGACATATGGAGCCAGCGAGTACAGACTCACACACCTGAGTGCAGATGTCCACCAGCTCCCTGTATGCTGTGGGGCTGTGTGAGACCAGGCTGCCTATAGCTGAGCTAAGGAAGGAGAGGAAGGCAGAGCTACTGCTCTCTGTAGCCCCACCACAGCCTCTGCTACCCCCTGCTACCCCCTGCTGGTCAACACTGGTATGGACCCGGCCTGCCGCCGCGAGGCACATCAGACGCACCAGGATACGGATGTCTGCCAGGCCCAAGCCCTCCAGACCACTAGAGGCACTGCACACTGACACACTGGGCAAGAGAGGGAAAGAAGTAGAAAGAAAGAAAAAGAAGAGAGGGAGGGAGGGAGGGAGAGAGAGGAGGAGAGATATATGTGTGATATGAGGGGAACACAATTATATTCCCATTTTCTACACAATTGGGGACCAAAGGAGTGTAACAGATTACAACCTAGCCCTGTAGTGTTCTACAGTAACATATCACAGCCCTGTAGTGTTCTACAGTAACATATCACAGCCCTGTAGTGTTCTACAAGTAACATATCACAGCCCTGTAGTGTTCTATAGTAACATATCACAGCCTTGAAGTGTTCTACAGTAACAGATCACAGCCCTGGGTGTTCTACAGTAACAGATCACAGCCCTGTAGTGTTATACAGTAACACATCACAGCCCTGTAGTGTTCTACAGTAACAGATCACAGCCCTGTAGTGTTCTACAGTAACATATCACAGCCCTGAAGTGTTCTACAGTAACATATCACAGCCCTGAAGTGTTCTACAGTAACATATCACAGCCCTGAAGTGTTCTACAAGTAACACATCACAGCCCTGTAGTGTTCTACAGTAACATATCACAGCCCTGAAGTGTTCTAACATATCACAGCCCTGAAGTGTTCTACAGTAACATATCACAGCCCTGTAGTGTTCTACAGTAACATATCACAGCCCTGTGTTCTACAGTAACATATCACAGTTGTTCTACAGTAACATATCACAGCCCTGTAGTGTTCTACAGTAACATATCACAGCCCTGTAGTGTTCTACAGTAACATATCACAGCCCTGTAGTGTTCTACAGTAACATATCACAGCCCTGAAGTGTTCTACAGTAACATATCACAGCCCTGAAGTGTTCTACAGTAACATATCACAGCCCTGAAGTGTTCTACAGTAACATATCACAGCCCTGTAGTGTTCTACAGTAACATATCACAGCCCTGTAGTGTTCTACAGTAACAGATCACAGCCCTGTAGTGTTCTACAGTAACATATCACAGCCCTGTAGTGTTCTACAGTAACATATCACACAGCCCTGTAGTGTTCTACAGTAACATATCACAGCCCTGTAGTGTTCTACAGTAACATATAACAGCCCTGTAGTGTTCTACAGTAACATATCACAGCCCTGTAGTGTTCTACAGTAACATATCACAGGTAGTGTTCTACAGTTAACAGATTACAACCCTGTAGTGTTATACAGTAACATATCACAGCCCTGTAGTGTTCTACAGTAACATATCACAGCCCTGTAGTGTTCTACAGTAACATATCACAGCCCTGTATGTTCTACAGGAAACAGATCACAACCCTGTAACCGTAACATCACAATCAACCGTAACATATAAACCACTTTATCACTAGAACAACGGCACAGGAATTGTTTGATGAATACTCTGACATTTGGCCTGTCAGAATAACAATAACAGAAGCTTCCAGCTCAATGTTTTCAGACCAATTTAAAACGTTTCATAAGACGTTTTGGAGGTGAAATAACAAGCTACTTCTCAGAGTAGCAAATGTGTATTGAAATACCTCATCAGAGGAGGAGCCTGGAATGTAGCCACTGTACAGTAGAATGGAATATGCTGTTGATGGACTCTCTGAACAATAGACTAGCCCACATCTCTCTGAACATTAGACTAGCCCACATCTCTCTGAACAATAGACTAGCCCACATCTCTCTGAACAATAGACTAGCCCACATCTCTCTGAACATTAGACTAGCCCACATCTCTCTGAACAATAGACTAGCCCACATCTCTCTGAACATTAGACTAGCCCACATCTCTCTGAACATTAGACTAGCCCAACATCTCCCACATCTGAACATTAGACTAGCCCACATCTCTCTGAACATTAGACTAGCCCACATCTCTCTGAACATTAGACTAGCCCACATCTCTCTGAACATTAGACTAGCCCACATCTCTCTGAACATCTAGACTAGCCCACATCTCTCTGAACATTAGACTAGCCCACATCTACCACATCACATCTCTCTCTGAACATTAGACTAGCCCACATCTCTCTGAACATTAGACTAGCCCACATCTCTCTGAACATTAGACTAGCCCACATCTCTCTGAACATTAGACTAGCCCACATCTCTCTGAACATTAGACTAGCCCACATCTCTCAATGACTAGCCCACATCTCTCTGAACAATAGACTTCTCTGAACATTAGACTAGCCCACATCTCTCTGAACATTAGACTAGCCCACATTAACATTAGACTAGCCCACATCTCTCTGAACAATAGACTCTCTCTGAACAATAGACTAGCCCACATCTCTCTGAACATTAGACTAGCCCACATCTCTCTGAACATTAGACTAGCCCACATCTCTCTGAACAATAGACTAGCCCACATCTCTCTGAACATTAGACTAGCCCACATCTCTCTGAACATTAGACTAGCCCACATCTCTCTGAACATTAGACTAGCCCACATCTCTCTGAACAATAGACTAGCCCACTCTCTGAACATTAGACTAGCCCACATTGTGAGATACCGATCCAATTAAACAAACCAACCTAGAGGATGTTTGGGAGAGTGCTCTCATCACCATGCTGTATGCCAGTAGTATCTGGGCTGTAGAGGTGACTCTCCTAAGAGCCTGCAGTCTGTCCTGAGGGTCTCTCAGCGATGCAGCCTGCTCCCCCAGAGTCAGAGGGCCGGAGGAACCTAACCCCTTAGTGTCAGTGCTGACCACACCTGTATACCAGAGATACACAAAACATTACAACATCTGTGTGAGCATTTGAAAATATTTCACAGTATGTTTGAGTTAGTTTGAAACTTTCCCACGAATTCTCTGATTTTTTCAGAAATTCCAGTTGAAGATTTGTAGGTCGCAGGACTTCCTTGCAACTTATTCCCTGTTGATTCCAGAAATTCTCCAACCGTGGAGTTTTGGTATAATTTGGGGATTCTGCAATCCTAGTTTGCTGCATAATGCTTTATGTGAAGTACAGTACCTTTCTGGATCATTGATCCGTCAGGGTTACTGGTGCTGTTGACCAGCGCTCCCAGCGGGTCGTTTTCTGTGAAGGGGATGGGGTCTGGCACCAGCTTCTTCTCACTCAGGCCCAGAGGTCTCAGCAACACCCCAAAGTCCTCCAGCCCAGTCAGCCGGTCTGGGTCAGAGTCGTCTAGAGGGCCCAGCTCCCAGTCTTCTGGTTGGAAGAAGCAGATATCGTCATGAGTCATCTTTTTATTTATTTTAAATGTATTTATTCATATTTTCATTTAGTCTTTATTTAAGACCCATGAGGTTAGAAACCTCTTGTGAGGGGGACCTGAATGTGATTCACCAGATGATTCGCTGTCTCCGAGCACATGGTGAATTTATTATAAGAAAACATTGGTTCACTGGGAGTCACTTAAACATATGATTCACAGAGCAGAAGAAACCGTGACAAATAGAGGGTCAAATCCTTACCATCGGAGGTGCTGTCCAGTCGTCCAATTAAATCAGAAGCAAGCCCTTTCATTCTGAGGAGAGACAAACAGTATGCCTGGGAGTAACTGACAGACTCAAATGTTGTAGTACTTTTAACAAGTATATACAGTGTTACTATGCAGCTCGAAGGACTATGAAAAAGTGCATATTCGTGTGTGACTCCTGCACAAATAAGGCTTAAGCATAAAGTGCATATCTTACTCACCGGTCATGTTTGGATCCAATCTCCCCCAGGTTAGCTGCCAGGTACTTCTCTCTACAGGTGCTACAGAGCAGGTAGTAAGGGCTACCGGACCCACACTCCCCTCCGAACCACCCGTCCACGTATGCCCCAGTAGAGCGGTACCCTCGCCGCCCAGCGCTCTGGCCACAGCCCGGGTGATGCCTCTTCATGTGGTTGTTGAACTGCAGAGTCAGGGTGTTACACAGCTCACACTGTACCATGTCATGGGGCTGGTGCTCCTCGCCCCCCTGAGGGAAACAACAGCCATATCAACTGAACCGAACCAGGGTGTTGGGATCAATTCAACTTTTACAGTTACCTGCCTGAAATTGACTGATTTGAAATGGAATTGATTCCAACCCTGGCCTAAACCTTTTTTTCTAGTCCTATCCTACTGTTTGTCCTTTTTAATGAAGGCCGTTTGGAAGCCAAAACGTCATGTTTTTAAACTAAAAGTCATTGCGCTGATATATATTTCCCGGATCTGTGATTGTGAAATGTGATGTAGTACCTCGACCATCCAGAGGGTGTCTCTCTCCGAGCTGATGAACTCTCTAAACTGTAGCTCCTCATAGGGCTCTTCATGGTAGGGGTCATCCATGTACCCCAACTCTGACTCCTCCTCAGCAGAAAACGGGTGCGTCTCCGCCCTCTCCGGCCACTCAGACACCCCTGGGTCCTGCCTGTACAGCGGTGGGATGGGGTTGGGGGACGGAGAGTCTGGTTGAAGAAAGGATGGTGGTGGAAATATAGTAGGTTAGCAAGAAGAAAATAGTCACAATGAACAGTACATGACTGTCTCTTTCTAATCTTTTCCCACTTCTTTTTTACACATAAAAACGACAGATAGCCCTCCAGAGGATAACATATGAAAGACAGATAGCCCTCCCAGAGGATAACACATGAAAGACAGATAGCCCTCCCAGAGGATAACACATGAAAGACAGATAAAGGATAACACATGAAAGACAGATAGCCCTCCAGAGGATAACACATGAAAGACAGATAGCCCTCCCAGAGGATAAAAAGACAGATAGCCCTCCCAGAGGATAACACATGAAAGACAGATAGCCCTCCCAGAGGATAACACATGAAAGACAGATAAGAGGATAACACATGAAAGACAGATAGCCCTCCCAGAGGATAACACATGAAAGACAGATAGCCCTCCAGAGGATAACATATGAAAGACAGATAGCCCTCCCAGAGGATAACACATGAAAGACAGATAGCCCTCCCAGAGGATAACCATGAAAGACAGATCCCTCCAGAGGATAACACATGAAAGACAGATAGCCCTCCCAGAGGATAACACATGAAAGACAGATAGCCCTCCCAGAGGTAACACATGAAAGACAGATAGCCCTCCCAGAGGATAACACATGAAAGACAGATAGCCCTCCAGAGGATAACATATGAAAGACAGATAGCCCTCCAGAGGATAACATATGAAAGACAGATAGCCCTCCCAGAGGATAACACATGAAAGACAGATAGCCCTCCCAGAGGATAACACATGAAAGACAGATAGCCCTCCCATAGCAGATAGCCCTCCCAGAGGATAACACATGAAAGACAGACAGATAGCCCTCCCAGAGGATAACACATGAAAGACAGATAGCCCTCCCAGAGGATAACACATGAAAGACAGATAGAGAGGATAACACATGAAAGACAGATAGCCCTCCAGAGGATAACACATGAAAGACAGATAGCCCTCCCAGAGGATAACACATGAAAGACAGATAGCCAGAGGATAACACATGAAAGACAGATAGCCCTCCAAATAACACATGAAAGACAGATAGCCCTCCACATGAAAGACAGAGGATAACACATGAAAGACAGATAGCCCTCCATGAAAGACAGAGGATAACACATGAAAGACAGATAGCCCTCCCAGAGGATAACACATGAAAGACAGATAGCCCTCCCAGAGGATAAGAGGATAACACATGAAAGACAGATAGCCCTCCAGAGGATAACACATGAAAGACAGATAGCCCTCCAGAGGATAACACATGAAAGACAGATAGCCCTCCCAGAGGATAACACAGAGGATAACACATGAAAGACAGATAGCCCTCCCAGAGGATAACACATGAAAGACAGATAGCCCTCCCAGAGGATAACACATGAAAGACAGATAGCCCTCCCAGAGGATAACACATGAAAGACAGATAGCCCTCCCAGAGGATAACACATGAAAGACAGATAGCCCTCCCAGAGGATAACACATGAAAGACAGATAGCCCTCCCAGAGGATAACACATGAAAGACAGATAGCCCTCCAGAGGATAACACATGAAAGACAGATAGCCCTCCAGAGGATAACACATGAAAGACAGATAGCCCTCCCAGAAAGACAGATAGCCCTCCCAGAGGATAACACATGAAAGACAGATAGCCCTCCCAGAAAGGATAGCCCTCCAGAGGATAACACATGAAAGACAGATAGCCCTCCCAGAGGATAACATAACACATGAAAGACAGATAGCCCTAACCAGATAGCCCTCCCAAAGACAGATAGCCCTCCCAGAGGATAACATGTGAAAGATAGCCCTCCCAGAGGATAACACATGAAAGACAGAAAGACAGATAGCCCTCCCAGAGGATAACACATGAAAGACAGATAGCCCTCCCAGAGGATAACACATGAAAGACAGATAACACATGAAAGACAGATAGCCCTCCCAGAGGATAACACATGAAAGACAGATAGCCCTCCCAGAGGATAACACATGAAAGACAGATAGCCCTCCCAGAGGATAACATGTGAAAGACAGATAGCCCCCCCAGAGGATAACATGTGAACAACAGATAGCGTTTTTCAACCACTCCACAAATTTCTTGTTAACAAACTATAGTTTTGGCAAGTCGGTTACGACATCTACTTTGTGCATGACACAAGTCATTTTCCAACAACTGTAACAGACAGATTATTTCACTTATAATTCACTGTATCACAAATCCAGTGGGTCAGAAGTTTACATGCACTAAGTTGACTGTGAATTTAAACAGCTTGGAAAATTCCAGAAAATGATGTCATGTCTTTAGAAGTTTCTGATAGGCTAATTGACATCATTTGAGTCAATTGGAGGTGTACCTGTGGATGCATTTCAAGGCCTACCTTCAAACGCAGTGCCTCTTTGCTTGACATCATGGGAAAATCAAAGAAATCAACCAAGACCTCAGAAAAAAAAATTGTAGACCTCCACAAGTCTGGTTCATCCTTGGGAGTAATTTACAAACCCCTGAAGGTGCCACGTTCGTCTGTACAAACAATAGTACGCAATAGTATGCAACTATAAACACCATGGGACCACACAGACGTCGTTCTGCCCCTGAACGAGGCAGTTAACCCACTGTTCCTAGTCCGTCATTGAAAATTTGAATTTGTTCTTAACCGACTTGCCTAGTTAATAAATAAAGGTAAAATATTTTTTTATAAATAAAATACTGCTCAGGAAGGCGACACGTTTTGTCTCCTAGAAATGAACATACTTTGGTGCGAAACGTGCAAATGAATCCCAGAACAACAGCAAAGGACCTTGTGAAGATGCTGGAAGAAACAGGTACAAATGTATCTATATCCACAGTAAAACGAGTCCTATATTGACATAACCTGAAAGGCCGCTCAGCAAGGAAGAAGACACTGCTCCAAAACCACCATTAAAAAAAACAGACTACAGTTTGCAACTGCACAAGGGGACAAAGATCGTACTTTTTGGAGAAATGTCCTCTGGTCTGATGAAACAAAAATATAACTGTTTGGCCATAATGACCATCGTTATGTTTGGAGGAAAAAGGGGGAGGCTTGCAAGCCGAAGAACACCATCCCAACAGTGAAGCACAGGGGTGGCAGCATCATGTTGTGGGGGTGCTTTGCTGCAGGAGGGCTGGTGCACTTCACAAAATTGATGTCATCATATTGAAGCAACATCTCAAGACATCAGTCAGGAAGTTAAAGCTTGGTCGCAAATGGGTCTTCCAAATGGACATTGACCCCAAAATGGCTTAAGGACAACAAAGTCAAGGTATTGGAGTGGTCATCACAAAGCCCTGTGCTCAATCTTATAGAACATTTGTGGGCAGAACTGAAAAAGCACGTGTGAGTAAGGAGGCCTACCAACCTGACTCAGTTTCACCAGCTCTGTCAGGAGGAATGGGCCAAAATTCACCCAATTTATTGTTGGAAGCTTGTTGAAGGCTACCCAAAACATTTGACCCAAGTTAAAGAATTTAAAGGCAATGCTAACCAAATACTAATTGAGTGTATGTAAACTTCTGACCCACTGGGAATGTGATGAAAGAAATAAAAGCTGAAATAAATAATTCTCTCTAATATTATTCTGACATTTCACATTCTTAAAATAAATTGGTGATCCTAACTGAAGTAAGACAGGGAATTTTTACTAGGATTAAATGTCAGGAATTGTGAATTTGGCTCAGGTGTATGTAAACTTCCGACTTCAACAGTATGTGACTCTTTTCAGGAAACAAGGTGTATGTTGCGCGTCACTACTTCACAGGAGAGACATTTGAACTTAAACTTTTTTTTATTCTTATGTATGCGTTTTTTGGCAGTAATGTCTCGTGGAACGTGAACTTTCATGTGCCTTAATAACAAACTCGTATGCTGTTTGTAAATACAAATAACATTGTTAAATTACGAGCCTAGTTGGATTAGCCACGGAAAAAGCGGGCAACCTTCCCGCTAGCCATGATTGGCTGAGATAATGAGTGGGCAGGACATGCCACGAGATGAGTTCGGATTGGTCTGCCATGAAGCACGCTTCTGTCTATAACATGAGCTGGTCAGTATGTGTCGGTAATCATTTCTAATGCAGCTTTTTTGAAAGATATCACGTAGTAGAACTGCATAAGTATTGCTCTCAACTTTCTGGAGGACCAAGTTTTGAAATCAGTAGAATTAGAGTATTATAGCTAAGGAGATGGAGAAAATTCTGGCGTTTGATTGCAAATATGCAGACTGAGTCGAAAAGAGAACACAGAAGGCTCCGGATTACATCTTCAAACTAAGGGCAACCATGGCATCCGTGAAAGAGAGGGAGAAGCGTCCATCCATATATACGGGTAAGAGAGTCTAGCTGGCTACGTTTTCAGATATTACACGTTTCTAATTTTGTCAGAAAGTAGTTTTCCTTTCAAGGTAAAGTGTTAGCTAGCATGCTAACGTTAGCTGGCTGGCTAGCTAGCTAACATTACATGAATGATCTGTGTAGTAATATTATTTGTCTCTCAAAGCCATTTGCATTGCTAGTTATAGCCTAATGTTAGCTAGCTAACATTGACCCTGGTTGGTTAGCTTCCTGCAGATTCATGCAGGGTACTAACGTTATGAGTTTATGGTTCATTGTTTAGCAAGCTAGCAACATGTAAACAAAAGACTCCACTATGCAAGTAACTATTTCAATAGAATGTTTACGATGTCACTGCGACAACTGTCTATAGACGTCGCTAGTAAATTCGCTCTGGCTATCTGCTCCGATTTCAGAGCACTCTCGTCTCATCGCAGAATAACTGACGAATCTACAAATGCTCAACACCCGTTGAATATGGCCGGTGTCAGTAAACATTGGCAAAAAAAATTGTAATTATATTGTTGCCAGCAGCACAGTTGCAGTCACCGATGCTCTGGATAACATAAAAACAGCCTTACCAGCTTTGCTGGGACAAGTAAAATGGTCAGTTCTCTAATTTGTGTCTGGAAGTAGCTCGCAAGCTAGCCAACGTTAGCCAGAAAGTTAGGTCAGAACGCTCGGATCAAACCTACTTTTCGGGCCAAAGCGTCCAGTGGGTGCTCCGAGAGCGACAACGCTCTGAGTTTACTAACGGCCAATCTGACAACGCTCTGAGTTTACTAACGGCCAATCTGACAACGCTCTGAGTTTACTAACGGCCAATCTGACAACGCTCTGAGTTTACTAACGGCCAATCTGACAACGCTCTGAGTTTACTAACGGCCAATCTGACAACGCTCTGAGTTTACTAACGGCCAATCTGACAACGCTCTGAGTTTACTAACGGCCAATCTGACAACGCTCTGAGTTTACTAACGGCCAATCTGACAACGCTCTGAGTTTACTAACGGCCAATCTGACAACGCTCTGAGTTTACTAACGGCCAATCTGACAACGCTCTGAGTTTACTAACGGCCAATCTGACAACGCTCTGAGTTTACTAACGGCCAATCTGACAACGCTCTGAGTTTACTGACGGCCAATCTGACAACGCTCTGAGTTTACTAACGGCCAATCTGACAACGCTTTGAGTATACTAACTCTCCGAGCACACTTAGGCACTCC
This sequence comes from Oncorhynchus masou masou, assembly GCF_036934945.1. Classification (NCBI taxonomy): domain Eukaryota; kingdom Metazoa; phylum Chordata; class Actinopteri; order Salmoniformes; family Salmonidae; genus Oncorhynchus; species Oncorhynchus masou. The sequence continues at coordinate 9,666,869 of NC_088222.1, read as the reverse complement.
AGATTAAATTTCTGAACACACCCGTAGTATAAACCAGCCTTTTGTTTTGAAATCTTTGGATGTTCAGTACATGGCCTCACATGTGAATCCTTAAAAATATGAAAACATTGTACTGCACTTTGCTTAATGCCCCTCAATCCACACGGAATCATTTCCTAACACCAGCAAGGCAGAGTTGTCTGCATTACAGCAGGAGTTTACATTTCACTGCTGCTGGAATTTCATTTACATGTAACAGGAACAGTAGAGGTCCTAGTATGAGCCCCGAGGGACACCACATGATATCCCCTTAGTCTCAGATAGAATCCCATCAATGTCACAGACAGAGAGCTTCAGGTCAGCTACCCAAATATCTTCCTGTTGGAGGTTGTGCTGACCTGCTCTCCTAAAGGATGTTCTGTGCCCCAAACTGGAGCGCTGGCGTCTGGCCGGGGGAGGCCTGTTCCTGGTCAGGTGGACATCTAGGAAGTTCTCCCTCTCCACCAGGTCCAGGCCCGCCAGCAGACTGCAACACAATAACATAACAGTAACTAATCATCCAACTCAACCAAGCCAATACAATCTTTGTTGCTGTGAATAATCTATTGATCTCATCTTTAATTTTTCTTGAAACAATTATATTGAATTTATGACTGATGAATCGACACAGCTCTACTACCCTTAACTCAATTGATTAAAAAAAGAAAACAAAAAAGATTGTTTCTGTGTCTGACCTTTCGTTGGGTTCGCTGGTAGGGGCCTCGGGGCACTGTACGGTCTCCGGTCCGTCAGGGGACGGGGTTTCAGTGGTGGAGGCTCCTGCTGGCTGGCTCTCCATCTGTAGCTCCTCAGTCAGGGGGTGCTCCAACATCCAGCTAGCCAGCACCTCGATGGTCCGCGAGTCTACTTCACCTGCCACACCTGGGGTCAAAGGTCAAGGAGAGGTAAGAGATCAAGTCCAAGTGGGGGGGGGACACAGGCCCTTTTTTTAAAGGGGGATGACAAGCAATGACAATAGAAGTCAAAGTCAATCATTTGAAAAGGGACACATTATACAGAGTGTTAGATTGGAAAGTTTGTGATGGAAGTACACTCAATCCAAACTAATATGGGGAAGAAAGACGACAGTACTAGCCAAGGAGTAAAGAAACAAAAGTGTGAGAGACGGAGAGTGAGGGTCCTATTCAATCTAATTCAACGACTAGGTTTATAGTAGAAGTATAAAATAGAATTTGTATTGAAAACATGCACGTGCGGATTCATGTGCTTAACCAAACAGTGGTGTTTACTAACCTGAACTGTATATGAATCGATATCAATATCTAAAATGCTTTCTCACTATACAGAAACTTTAGGTAAAGTAGTCCAGAAACCTGGTTAACAGGGCTTTAATTGAGAGGAGCCAGACAGATTTGAGTGGGGTACAGTATGCCAAGGAGAGGGAACAGAAAATTACTATTTGTATCACCATGAGCCTATCATTTCACATATTTGCTGGCTGGTTTGAAAAAGTTAAATTCTTGAATCACGATATATAATTTTTTGATTATAATCTAATGAAAAAAATGCCTAACAACATCTATGTCTATTGTAAGTCAGGAGTTGGAACCAGTTCAGGGAACAAAATCAAAACCCAGAAAATAACAGAATCAGAACCGGGAATGAAAGTGATCGATCCTGTTCCCGGAACAGAACTGTTTTTTTTAAAGAATGGGAACCGGTTAATAACGTTATTTTATGTTTTCAAGTCCACAAAAAAAATGCAATAAAGCGCCTATGCAAAGCCCTCACTCTGTCACTCAAACTTCTTTCAGTGTCTGCCTGCCAGCTGAAAATCTTTGCCAGTGTGTGTGCGTGTTACCTGCCCCTCCCTCTCCGAAGCATAGGCTACTGTATCCTACTGACGTAGCAGCGTGATTCAGAAATTAGAGAGAGATTCTTTTGTAGAGAAGAACGGAATTAACTTTCTCAATGCTCGTTAAGGATACTATAGTTATCACGTTTCACATTGGATTTATTAACTACAAAAGGGTAAGATGTGTTTTTAATTGTGGTGCCGCTCTGCACAGACAAGCTTGTTAGCTAGCTACAGTAGCTCTTGTCCAACATTTAGCCAACTCTCGGGAGTTCAAAGACATTTTAAAGTTCCTCCATAGAAGTCGCTCTTCCATAGGTATTATGCTGCGGGCCAAATTCATATAATGCATATCATAACAAGATGCCCAGCGCGCCAAGCCTTCTCCTCCAACCTCTCTCGCTCTCTCCCCACCAGAAAAAAGTTCAGTCGCATCTCGTGCCCTGCACTTGTCTATCTATCATGCACGTAAACAACTAGAGCTGGCCCGCACCATAGCAAGCTGCTCTATCTGCACTGATTAGTTAAGTAATTTAAGGTTTAAAAAAAAACAATATAAACTAACTTTTTTGGGGTCCGAAACGGTTCAAAACGATCTTTTCCTTGTCAGAACAGTGGAATGGAATTAATAAAACAATAGTTCTTTTCAGAATGAAACAATTGGAAAATAATTTTGGTTCCAACCCCTGATTTGTAAAATACTAGTGTCTATACTTCGACCCGTTTCGATAGAACGCATGCAAAGAGGAAAGACATAGGAGTAGGCCTAAAAGAAAGAAACCCAGACCCCTCTGGAAAAGCAGGAACAAGTCTACAACACAGAAAGCGGATGGAGCACAGTACACACCACACTTAACACACAGAGCGCAGCGACAGCAATACCTGCTGCCTCCATGGCCTTGTAGATATGTCTCATAGAGAAGCCCATTTCTAGTAAGCGGACTGGGACAAACATTTGAGGCCGTTCTAGAAATTGAGGAGAAAAAAAGGTAAAAGAAAAACAAGCGCCAACAAATCTGTCATCGACAGTAAAATGTTTGACATGTCATCATACAATGAAGGCAACAACAACTTCCTATCGGGCTGAAATGCAAAAGTCTTACAGTAGTAATATAATGTAAATAAGCTTTTTTTTTTTTTTTTTTTGAATACTTTTGCAAAAAATTTATAAAAACCTGGATTTGCTTTGTCATTATGAGGTATTGTGTGTAGATTGATGAGGGGAAAAAAATATTTAATCCATTTTAGAATAAGGTTATAAAGTCACAAAACGTTGAAAAGGGGAAGGGGTCTGAATACTTTCCGAATGCACTGTAAGTACTATTGCAGTAACAGCACTCAAAGTCCTTACAAACAAACAAAAGTTTACTTATTTTACCACAGGAAGTCCCTAAATTGATTTGCAGAACAGTGTGAACTCATTGAGCAGGCTGCACCTTTCCCAAAACAATTGTCACCATCCTAAAAAATGATTTTGGTTTTTAATACAGAAAGAACTGGATGAATTCTCTATGTAAGACGGCTTCCTGTTGCTCTATTTAGGACTGTCCATTTTCAACACAAATTCATGGTTCCATTCAAGCAATGTGAGTAGATGACAAACTGATTTCATGCATGCAATCAATCAACTCTTCATATACAAATACACAAGCTCTGGTTGTCAAAATCAAGCACCCATAACAGACATAACCAGCTGGACAATGAACACTAGCCAGACATGTCATTCAACATGCCATAACATGCAACAGGCTGACATAAAGTTCCCCGTGAGCAACACAGTATCTTTTCTGTCTTGTTATTGACGGAGCGGAGTTGATCTATAGCCTGCTCTCAGATCTGTCTGCTCTGTATAGCCACCTGCAAACATATCTGGGACCAGGCTAGTTGGTCCGTGTCGCTGTGTGACTGGTTCTCTTATTGAATGAGATGGGCAGCACACCATAAAAGGCTGTTTACACATGCAGAACAATTCTGATCTTTTGCCACTAATTGGTCTTTTAACCAATCAGATCAGATCTTTTGCCACTAATTGGGCAAAAAAAAATCAGAATTGGGCTGCCTGTCTAAACCCAGCCAAATTGCCTTCAATCTTCCATGTATTTCTCTACGAGCGTTTTTCTTACCCGCGCCACGGCTCCTGGCCTGAGAATTAGCGCAGGGCTCCATGAAGCTGGTCTGCTGCTCTGTGAAGCCCTCACAGGAAGACGAGGTGGCAAGGCCGAAGCCTGGGCCAGGACCGTGCAACATGGGGGGGTTATTAACCAGGCCAGCCAGGGTAGGGAACCGTGCTAACACCATCCGCCTAGAGGAAGCCAAGCCAACAACACAGTGGTAGTGGGCTGCATTTAGCACAAAGACAGCTGAGACACAGAGGCACCACTGGTTGTGTGTTAGGACTAGAAGTTCCTGGACAGAGGGAGCCCACAGAATGGAGTACAGTGACAAATAGAGGCTTCCAATTCTCTTCATAGCCTCATCATCAGAGGTAGAAAACGTTGTTTTTTTTAAACATGTTTTTAACATGTAGGGCTGATTGCTCCATTGAAAATGTCCAGGTAACCGCCTCATAGAGTTGAACTGTGCTGTAAGTCTGCTCGTCTTTGGGAAGCCAGCAGTTAGATCAGAACCAGGAGGAGTTGCAGCAGAGCTGAAGCCTTGGGAGGGTTAGACAGAGCACAGTCTCATTTCACACACTCACCACCACTCTGAGTCTTCTGTGTCTCAGACGAGCTGCCAACTGATATGGATCTGGAGCAGGAACATCAACAACCCAGGCTGTCAATGGAAAGTGTGTGTGTGTGTGTGTGTGTGTGTGTGTGTGTGTGTGTGTGTGTGTGTGTGTGTGTGTGTGTGTGTGTGTGTGTGTGTGTACCCTGAAAAGGACTAAGAACTATTGTGATTCCGACATTAACCTTCATACTGACTAAACGTACCATAACATAGAAATAGAATGACATAGAAATAGAATCTATGTATGGATCTGTACTCACTGCAGGAGGTTGATGGGGAGGAAGGGGTTAAAGTTCTCCAGGCCATCGGCCTGCAGCGCAGAGAGCAGAGAAGCAGCCAGGTCATTGGTGGAGGACGAGGCAGAGGCTCCGTTTGATTGACCGAAGATGGCGGTGCCCTCTGACCCCGTGCTGTAGAGAGACACAGAGCTGGAAGTCTTTGACAGCGGCTGGGACGAGGAGTGGTGACCAGGCTCTACAGGGAGAAATTAGAGATAAATTACTTTAAATTATTCTTCAGCGGCAACAACAAGCTAAATTGCAAGAACTTCAATTTTGAAAAAAATAAATAAAATAAAATTCGTACCACTCGTTAAGTTTAACCTTTCACACAATAACCCAGAGAGAAATACGAAGCCATATTGGACTGGCCAAAACAGAGGACTATACGTCTATTCTGAGCATTACATTTTCTATAACCCAATAATAACAGTACTAGTACCCTTCCGGTCTTTGGTTCCTTTGTCCTCCTGCAGTCTGTTGAGAGTTCCTTTGAAGATGAGGACCTGAGCTCTCTCCAGGTCTGACAAGGACACACTCTGTTTGATAGGGCAGGGTCGCACAGCCCACTTCACCATGCTCCGCACCATAAACTGTAGCACAGACCTAGGAACACCATCATGGAAATACTGGAATTCAACGACAGAGTTATGCTAGATATTTTTATTTTATTTTAAATAATTGCTTGTTTTTAACTGTATAAGTCATTTTATTTGGGTATTTGAAAAGCACTATATGAATCATATATGTATATATATATATATACACAGTGCCTTGCGAAAGTATTCGGCCCCCTTGAACTTTGCGACCTTTTGCCACATTTCAGGCTTCAAACATAAAGATATAAAACTATTTTTTTTGTGAAGAATCAACAACAAGTGGGACACAATCATGAAGTGGAACGACATTTATTGGATATGTCAAACTTTTTTAACAAATCAAAAGCTGAAAAATTGGGCGTGCAAAATTATTCAGCCCCTTTACTTTCAGTGCAGCAAACTCTCTCCAGAAGTTCAGTGAGGATCTCTGAATGATCCAATGTTGACCTAAATGACTAATGATGATAAATACAATCCGCCTGTGTGTAATCAAGTCTCCGTATAAATGCACCTGCACTGTGATAGTCTCAGAGGTCCGTAAAAAGCGCAGAGAGCATCATGAAGAACAAGGAACACACCAGGCAGGTCCGAGATTGTTATGAACTTGAGTGAAGACCCAAACGCGGTTTTAACAGAAAACAGAGTTCTTTAATAAAAAACAGGAATGGCATAAATCCTCTTCCAACGTAGTCAATGGAACAAAAGAACGTAGTATAATGCAGGTTGCACCTGCCATGCAGACTCCGACAGGACAGGACAAGGTGGAAGCAAACGAGACGACAGCTTGCTTCTGGCATCAAAAAACACAAACAAGAATCAGACACTGAAAGTAGCAGGAACAGAGAAAGAAATAGAGACCTAATCAGAGGGGGAAGAGAGAACAGGTGGGGAAAGAGAGAATGAGCTAGTTAGGGGAAATGTAGAACAGCTGAGGGATGAGAGACAGAGAAGGTAACCTAAAAAGACCAGCAGAGAGAGAGAATGAAGAGAAAGGACAGGAACAGACATAACAAGACATGACAGTACCCCCCCACTCACCGAGCGCCTCCTGGCGCACTCGAGGAGGAAACCTGGCGGCAACGGAGGAAATCATCGATCAGCGAACGGTCCAGCACGTCCCGAGAGGGAACCCAACTCCTCTCCTCAGGACCGTACCCCTCCCAATCCACTAGGTACTGATGACCACGGCCCCGAGGGCGCATGTCCAAAATCTTACGAACCCTGTAGATGGGTGCGCCCTCGACAAGGATGGGGGGAGGGACGAGCGGGGCGCGAAGAACGGGCTTAACACAGGAGACATGGAAGACCGGGTGAACGCGACGAAGATAGCGGGAGAAGAAGTCGCACTGCGACAGGATTAATGACCTGGGAAATACGGAACGGACCAATGAACCGCGGGGCCAACTTGCGAGAAGCTGTCTTAAGGGGAAGGTTCTGAGTGGAGAGCCATACTCTCTGACCGCAACAATATCTAGGACTCTTGGTCCTACGCTTATTAGCGGCCCTCACAGTCTGCGCCCTATTACGGCAAAGTGCCGACCTGACCCCTTCCAGGTGCGCTCGCAACGCTGGACAAAAGCCTGAGCGGAGGGGACGCAGGACTCGGCGAGCTGAGATGAGAACAGCGGAGGCTGGTACCCGAGGCTACACTGAAAAGGGGATAGACCGGTAGCAGACGAGGGAAGCGAGTTGTGGGCGTACTCTGCCCAGGGGAGCTGTTCTGACCAAGACGCAGGGTTACGAAAAGAAAGACTGCGTAAAATGCGACCAACAGTCTGATTGGCCCGTTCGGCTTGACCGTTAGACTGGGGATGAAAGCCGGACGAGAGACTGACGGAAGCCCCAATCAAACGGCAAAACTCCCTCCAAAATTGAGACGTGAACTGCGGGCCTCTGTCGGAAACGACGTCAGACGGAAGGCCATGAATTCGGAAAACATTCTCGATAATGATCTGAGCCGTCTCCTTAGCAGAAGGGAGCTTATCGAGAGGAATGAAATGAGCCGCCTTAGAGAATCTATCGACAACCGTAAGAATAACTGTCTTCCCCGCTGATGAAGGCAGTCCGGTGATAAAATCTAAAGCGATGTGAGACCACGGTCGAGAGGGAATGGGAAGCGGTCTGAGACGGCCGGCAGGAGGAGAGTTCCCAGATTTAGTCTGCGCGCAGACCGAACAAGCGGCGACAAATCGACGCGCGTCACGTTCCCGAGTGGGCCACCAGAAAAGCTGGCGAATGGAAGCGAGCGTACCCCGAAGGCCGGGGTGGCCGGCTAACTTGGCAGAGTGGGCCCACTGAAGAACGGCCGGACGAGTAGGAACGGGAACGAACAGAAGGTTCCTAGGGCAAGCTCGCGGCGACGGAGTGTGAGCGAGTGCTTGCTTTACCTGCCTCTCAATTCCCAGACAGTCAACCCGACAACACGCCCCTCAGGGAGAATCCCATCGGGGTCGGTGGAGACCTCAGAAGAACTGAAGAGACGAGATAAAGCATCAGGTTTGGTGTTTTTTGAGCCCGGACGATAAGAAATAACAAACTCGAAACGAGCGAAAAACAGAGCCCAACGAGCCTGACGCGCATTAAGTCGTTTGGCTGAACGGATGTACTCAAGGTTCCTATGGTCAGTCCAAATGACAAAAGGAACGTCGCCCCTCCAACCACTGTCGCCATTCGCCTAGGGCTAAGCGGATGGCGAGCAGTTCGCGATTACCAACATCATAGTTACGTTCTGACGGCGATAAGCGATGAGAGAAAAACGCGCAAGGATGGACCTTGCCGTCAGAGAGAGCGCTGAGAAAGAATGGCTCCCACGCCCACCTCTGACGCGTCAACCTCAACAACAAACTGTCTAGAGATGTCAGGTGTAACAAGAATAGGTGCGGATGTAAAACGATTCTTAAGAAGATCAAAAGCTCCCTGGGCGGAAACGGACCACTTAAAGCACGTCTTAACAGAAGTAAGGGCTGTGAGAGGAGCTGCCACCTGACCGAAATTACGGATGAAACGACGGTAGAAATTAGCGAAGCCCAGAAAGCGCTGCAGCTCGACGCGTGACTTAGGAACGGGCCAATCAATGACAGCCTGGACCTTAGCGGGATCCATCTTAATGCCCTCAGCGGAAATAACGGAACCGAGAAAAGGGACAGAGGCGGCATGAAAAGTGCACTTCTCAGCCTTCACATAAAGACAGTTCTCCAAAAGGCGCTGGAGGACGCGTCGCACGTGCTGAACATGAATCGAGAGAGACGGTGAAAAAATCAGGATATCATCCATGTAAACGAAAACAAAAATGTTCAGCATGTCTCTCAGGACGTCGTTAACTAGTGCCTGAAAGACAGCTGGAGCGTTAACGAGGCCGAAAGGAAGAACCCGGTATTCAAAGTGCCCTAACGGAGTGTTAAACGCCGTCTTCCACTCGTCCCCCTCCCTGATGCGCACGAGATGGTAGGCGTTACGAAGGTCCAATTTGGTGAAAAACCTGGCTCCCTGCAGGATCTCGAAGGCTGAAGACATAAGAGGAAGCGGATAACGATTCTTAACTGTTATGTCATTCAGCCCTCGATAATCCACGCATGGGCGCAGGGACCCGTCCTTCTTCTGAACAAAAAGAACCCCGCGCCGGCGGGGGAGGAGGAGGAGACTATGGTACCGGCGTCGAGCGAAACCGACAAATAATCCTCGAGAGCCTTACGTTCGGGAGCCGACAGAGAGTATAATCTACCCCGGGGGAGTAGTTCCCGGAAGGAGATCAATACTACAGTCATACGACCGGTGTGGAGGGAGAGAAGTGGCCTTGGAACGACTGAACACCGTGCGCAGATCGTGATACTCCTCCGGCACCCCTGTCAAATCGCCAGGCTCCTCCTGTGAAGAAGAGACAGAGGAAACAGGAGGGATAGCAGACATTAAACAGGTTACATGACAAGAAACATTCCAGGATAGGATAGTATTACTAGACCAATTAATAGAAGGGTTATGGCGCACTAGCCAGGGATGACCCAAAACAACAGGTGTAAAAGGTGAACGAAAAATTCAAAAAGAAATGGTTTCGCTATGATTACCAGAGACAGTGAGGGTTAAAGGCAGCGTCTCACGCTGAATCTTGGGGAGAGAACTACCATCTAAAGCGAACAAGGCCCTGGGCTCCCTAACTGTCTGAGAGGAATGTCATGTTCCCGAGCCCAGGTCTCGTCCATAAAACAGCCCTCCGCCCCAGAGTCTATCAAGGCACTGCAGGAAGCAGATGAACCGGGCCAGCGGAGATGGACCGGAAAGGTAGTGCGTGATCCAGAAGGAGAGGCCTGAGTAGTTGCGCTCACCAGTAGCCCTCCTCTTACTGATGAGCTCTGGCCCTTTACTGGACATGAGGTGACAAAATGACCAGCGGAGCCGCAGTAGAGACAGAGGCGATTGGTGATTCTCCGTTCCCTCTCCTTGGCCGAGATGCGAATACCCCCAGCTGCATAGGCTCAGCATCCGAGCCGGCGGGGGAGGGTGGCAGTGATGCGGCAGGTGGCAGTGATGTGGAGAGGGGAGCAACGGAGAACGTGAGCTCCTTTCCACGAGCTCGGCGACGAAGATCAAACCGTCGCTCTATGCGAATAGCGAGAGCTATTAAGGAGTCCAGACTGGAAGGAACCTCCCGGGAGAGGATCTCATCCTTAACCTCGACGTGGAGACCCTCCAGAAAACGAGCGAGCAAAGCCGGCTCGTTCCAGTCACTAGAGGCAGCGAGAGTGCGAAACTCAATAGAATAATCCGTTATGGATCTATTCCCCTGACATAGGGAAGACAGGGCCCTGGAAGCCTCCTCGCCAAAAACAGAACGGTCAAAAACCCGTATCATCTCCTCCTTAAAGTCCTGATACTGGTTAATACACTCAGCCCTCGCCTCCCAGACTGCCGTGCCCCACTCACGCGCCCGTCCGGTAAGGAGAGAAATGACGTAGGCGATGCGGGCTGCGCTCCTGGAGTAAGTGTTGGGCTGGAGAGAGAACACCACATCACACTGAGTGAGGAATGAGCGGCACTCAGTGGGCTCCCCAGAGTAACACGGCGGGTTGTTGATCCTGGGCTCCGGAGACTCGGAAACCCTGGAAGTGGGCGGTGGATCGAGGTGGAGTTGGTGAACCCGTCTTGTGAGGTCGGAGACTTGGACGGCCAGGGTCTCAACGGCATGTTGAGCAGCAGACAATTCCTCCTCGTGTCTGCCTAGCATCGCTCCCTGGATCTCGACGGCGGAGTGAAAAGGGTCCGGAGCCGCTGGGTCCATTCTTGGTCTGATTCTTCTGTTATGAACTTGAGTGAAGACCCAAACGCGGTTTTAACAGAAAACAGAGTTCTTTAATAAAAAACAGGAATGGCATAAATCCTCTTCCAACGTAGTCAATGGAACAAAAGAACGTAGTATAATGCAGGTTGCACCTGCCATGCAGACTCCGACAGGACAGGACAAGGTGGAAGCAAACGAGACGACAGCTTGCTTCTGGCATCAAAAAACACAAACAAGAATCAGACACTGAAAGTAGCAGGAACAGAGAAAGAAATAGAGACCTAATCAGAGGGGGAAGAGAGAACAGGTGGGGAAAGAGAGAATGAGCTAGTTAGGGGAAATGTAGAACAGCTGAGGGATGAGAGACAGAGAAGGTAACCTAAAAAGACCAGCAGAGAGAGAGAATGAAGAGAAAGGACAGGAACAGACATAACAAGACATGACAGAGATACTGTTGTGAAGAAGTTTAAAGCCGGATTTGGATACAAAAAGATTTCCCAAGCTTTAAACATCCCAAGGAGCACTGTGCAAGCGATAATATTGAAATGGAAGGAGTATCAGACCACTGCAAATCTACCAAGACCTGGCCGTCCCTCTAAACTTTCAGCTCATACAAGGAGAAGACTGATCAGAGATGCAGCCAAGAGGCCCATGATCACTCTGGATGAACTGCAGAGATCTACAGCTGAGGTGGGAGACTCTGTCCATAGGACAACAATCAGTCGTATATTGCACAAATCTGGCCTTTATGGAAGAGTGGCAAGAAGAAAGCCATTTCTTAAAGATATCCATAAAAAGTGTCGTTTAAAGTTTGCCACAAGCCACCTGGGAGACACACCAAACATGTGGAAGAAGGTGCTCTGGTCAGATGAAACCAAAATTGAACTTTTTGGCAACAATGCAAAATGTTATGTTTGGCGTAAAAGCAACACAGCTCATCACCCTGACCACACCATCCCCACTGTCAAACATGGTGGTGGCAGCATCATGGTTTGGGCCTGCTTTTCTTCAGCAGGGACAGGGAAGATGGTTAAAATTGATGGGAAGATGGATGGAGCCAAATACAGGACCATTCTGGAAGAAAACCTGATGGAGTCTGCAAAAGACCTGAGACTGGGACGGAGATTTGTCTTCCAACAAGACAATGATCCAAAACATAAAGCAAAATCTACAATGGAATGGTTCAAAAATAAACATATCCAGGTGTTAGAATGGCCAAGTCAAAGTCCAGACCTGAATCCAATCGAGAATCTATGGAAAGAACTGAAAACTGCTGTTCACAAATGCTCTCCATCCAACCTCACTGAGCTCGAGCTGTTTTGCAAGGAGGAATGGGAAAAAATTTCAGTCTCTCGATGTGCAAAACTGATAGAGACATACCCCAAGCGACTTACAGCTGTAATCGCAGCAAAAGGTGGCGCTACAAAGTATTAACTCAAGGGGGCTGAATAATTCTGCACGCCCAATTTTTCAGTTTTTGATTTGTTAAAAAAGTTTGAAATATCCAATAAATGTCGTTCCACTTCATGATTGTGTCCCACTTGTTGTTGATTCTTCACAAAAAAATACAGTTTTATATCTTTATGTTTGAAGCCTGAAATGTGTCAAAAGGTCGCAAAGTTCAAGGGGGCCGAATACTTTCGCAAGGCACTGTACGTATTATATTCTGAATTTGTTTTTGAAAAATAAATTCAAAATCAATCTACCTCATTTCAGCAGCGTTGCTGTCTTCTCCGGCTGGGGCAGGGCTCAAACCAGAGTCCCCTGGCTTAGCCTGGTCAGGGCTGCTACTGGTCAGGATGGCAGCAGTAGAAGGGTCTTGATGCTTTGGCACCAGCAGCAGGTCAGTAAACTTCCCACAGCTGAGGATGACAGCCAGGGACTTTAAGGCTCCCAGCAGGAGGTAGGAAACCCTTACAGCCCGGAGCTCCAGGGAGAAGACATCTGGCTGGGGCTTGGTCTGATGGGGGGAGGGGGTCGGTAGGGTTGGGGTTGGAGTTGGGGGCAGGAGGATGAGGTACTACCCTCCTCTGGATCGTCACAGGACTCTGAGAGCGCTCTAGTTGGGGACGGGTGACTGTTCCTCTCCCTCTCTCCTTCCCTCTCCTCCCTCTCCTCTGTTAGCCCAGTGCCTCTTTCAATGTCATCATCGTCCATCATGACACGGGCGATGTCTTCATCTAGCCTGCGTTCCAGCACGCTCCGAGGGATGCTCCATCCCTCCTCTTCCTGCTCGGAGGGGCAGCTCTTCCTGGTTCTCCCTGCGCCTCCTCCTCGTCCCCGGGCCTCCTCCTGCTCCTCCAGGAGGCCAGTCAGGAAGATCAGGTCTAAGAGGACAGAGGGTTTGAGGCCTCGGAATCTGCTGACATCACACTGGGGCACGTCACAGGGCTCCAAGGAGGAGAGAGGGGTGTCGCTGGGTGACCAAGAATTCAGGAAGCTTTGGTTAGTGGTGAGAGAACCAGGACATGAAACAGATGGAGAGGGAGGGAGGAAATGAAGGAGGGAGGACAAAAAAAAGAAGAAGAGAAACAAAAAGAAGGAAGAAAAGGGAAAGGTAAGAAGGGTGAATTATGTAACTGAGGGAAAGACACATGATTAAAACAGAACATAAATCAACAGAAAAGAAAGACAGACATGCACAACAGAACAGGATGGAACTGTAGAGAGACAGAACAGGATGGAACTGTAGAGAGACAGAACAGAATGGAACTGTAGAGAGACAGAACAGAATGGAACTGTAGAGAGACAGAACAGAATGGAACTGTAGAGAGACAGAACAGAATGGAACTGTAGAGAGACAGAACAGAATGGAACTGTAGAGAGACAGAACAGAATGGAACTGTAGAGAGACAGAACAGAATGGAACTGTAGAGAGACAGAACAGAATGGAACTGTAGAGAGACAGAACAGAATGGAACTGGAGACAGACAGACAACAGAACATGATGGAACTGTAGAGAGACAGAACAGAATGGAACTGTAGAGAGACAGAACAGGATGGAACTGGAGACAGACATGCACAACAGGATGGAACTGGAGACAGACAGACAACAGAACAGGATGGAACTGTAGAGAGACAGAACAGAATGGAACTGGAGACAGACAGACAACAGAACAGGATGGAACTGTAGACAGACAGACAACAGGATGGAACTGTAGACAGACAGACACAACAGAACAGGATGGAACTGTAGAGAGACAGAACAGAATGGAACTGTAGAGAGACAGAACAGAATGGAACTGTAGAGAGACAGAACAGAATGGAACTGTAGAGAGAGAACAGGATGGAACTGTAGAGAGAGAACAGGATGGAACTGTAGAGACAGAACAGGATGGAACTGTAGAGAGAGAACAGGATGGAACTGTAGAGAGACA
>NC_088222.1:9572779-9650279 GCF_036934945.1 Oncorhynchus masou masou | reverse complement strand
CTGACTCATTTCTCCTCAGTGGAGATTTTTCTCCCTCACCTGTCCATCTCCTCATTTGAATTCCACACTGTCACTTGTCCACTCAAACTTAACATTGTCATCTATCGACCACCAGGTATCCTGGGAGAGTTGACACCTTGATAAGCTAATTTCCTAAAGATGGTTCACCGCTCTTCGTACTTGGCGACTTCAACCTCCCGACATCTGCCTTCGATTAATTTATTTCCCCTTCTTGCCCTCACCCTTTCCCAATCCCCTCCAACTCAAAAAGCAGGCAATACGCTTGACAATCTTTACTAGAGGCTGCTCGCCTACTAATCTCACTGCAACGCCTCTCCAGGTCTCTGATCACTACTTTGATTTCCTTTTCTGTCTCCCTTTCCTCCAATCCTGACCACTCAGCCACTACCCAGATGGTCGTGTGCGGACGCAATATTCTCTCTCTCCCACTACTCTTTCCTCTTCTATCATCTCTCCCTTCTGCTAAATCCTTCTCCCTCCTGTCTCCTGATTCTGCCTCTTCGACACTTCTCCTCATCCCATGATTTGCACTGTCCCCTTTTCTCCAGGTTGGCTCGGGCCTCCCCTCCTGCTCCATGGCTGAGTGACTGATTGCGAGCTTACAGAACAGGGCTGCGGGTAGCTGAGCAAAAACGGAGGGAAGTAGAAATGGAGGAAAACTAAACTTCCAGAAGACCTATAATCCTTTCAGTCCCTTCTCTTCCTCTGGATCTGCTGCTAAAGCCACTTTCTATCACTACATGTCAAGCTTCTGCCTCTAACCCTAGGAGGGTTAAAAATCTTCCACCCCCTCCAGACATCCGCTACTCAGTCCACTGGTCTCAACTCACACAGAACTACCCTAAGCCTTGACGTCTTTCTCACCTCTCTCTCGACTAGTGAGGTCTGGCCTCCAGACAACCTGCCATCCTCCCTTCTCCAGACTATCTCTGGAGACCTTCTCCCATTCCTGAATTCCCTCATCAACTCATCCCTCACCACTGGCACTGCGTCCCCTCAAGAAACCAACACTCTGACGTCAACTATAGACCTGTATCCTTTTCTTTCCAAAACACTTGAGGGTGCTGTCTCTGAACAACTTTCATCTCAGAATGATCTTCTTGACCCTAACCAACCAGGCTTCAAGACGGGTCACTGAGACTGCTCGTCACAGAGGCTCTCCACACTGCCAAAGCTGACTCGCTCTCCTCTCATCCTCCTACATCTATACCTTGCCTTCAACACCCTGAACCATCAGATCGTCCTCTCCACCCTCTTAGGGCTGGGCATCTCAGGCTCTGCACACTCCTGTATTGCATCCAACCTAGCAGGTCTCTCCTACCAGGTGACATGGAGAGGATCTGTGTCTGCCCCACATACTCACTACTGGTGTCCCCCAGGGCTCGGTTCTAGTCCCTCTTCAGAGTGCAAAGAACTTTGACGTAACCCTGGACAACACCCTGTCGTTCTCTGCAAACATCAAAGCAGTGACTCGCTCCGGCAGGTTCATACTGTACAACATCAGTATAGTACGACCCTACCTCACACAAGAAGAGGAACATCCGTAGAGTACGACCCTACCTCTCACAGGAAGTGGCACAGGTTCCTAATCCAGGCATTTGTCTTCTCCCGTCTGGACTACTGAAACTCGCTGTTGGCTGGGCTCCCAGCTTGCGCCATCAAACCCCGAAACTGATCCAGAACGCTGCAGCGCTCTTGGGTTTTCAACCTTCCCAGGTTCTGTAACCTTGTTCCTGCGCACACGCCACACAACCAAGACCGTGGTGCTCACCGACAGAACGAGAGGAACTGCCCCTCCCTACCTTCAGACTAAGCTCAACCCCTACACCTCAACCTGAGGGTTCCGTTCTGCCACCTGAGGTCTCTTGACCCTCCAGCCCAGTCCAAGCTCTTCTCTGTCCCGGCAGCCCAATGTTGGAACCAGCTTCCCCCTGAAGCTAGGACAGCACAGTCTCTGCCCATCTCCCCAAAAACATCAAACCCTACCTCTTCAAACAGTATCTTAAATAATCCTCCTCATCGTGACACCCTCCCTCAAAAAAAACAAAAACAACGTATCTATCAAATTCTGGTTATTGATGAAAAATGTACTTTCTATGCCTGTGATATGTAGTTGTCCCACCTCGCTATTTTAAGATGAATGTACTAACTAAGTCACTCTGGATAAGAGCGTCTGCTAAATGACTAAAAAGCCAAATGTATCATACTGCTATAGTGTGTGCGCCCAGTGGCTGACCATGTTTGACAGTCCCCAGGCCTCCCTCCTTCATGAGCGGTCCTATGAGCTCCAGCCGGCTCTGCATGTGCTGGTTGATGTGTTGTGTCCAGTAGCCGTCACACTGGTGCAGCCTGCGGAGGAGCTGCACCGTGGCCTCCAGCAGTACTGTAGTGCGGGGGGAACACAGTGGTTCACCAGGCAGCAGGTCACTGGGCATGCCTCTCATCTGGAGGTCACACAGCGCCACCTAGGGGTAGAGCAGGGTAGTGGTGAGTCCTACTTTAGTCCATTGAAAGCAGACTGATAGCATTATGCTTGTAACTTCAAAATGTTACAGACATCTACCTTGTATTAAAAGAGCCAATTAAAACCACACACACACACACACACACACACACACACCTTCTCTCCAGGGTTGCTGCTGTAGAATAACACACAAGGGTACAACTCCGTGGCCTCCACACCTTCAAAAGCAAGCTTAGGCTCCTGTCAACAAGACACAATATTAGGCATGTCCTAATCATATTCAGACGAATATCCTATGCCTGCCAGCAACAAATGTCATGGAACTCGACAATAAAAGTATTTTATTGTATCGTAATAATTGCCTTTTAAACTGAATTTAATTGGGTTGAATTTCATTCCCTTCCTCCCCAGGCTGTAAAATACACAGACCTTGTTGTTCTTGGCAAAAGAGATGGTTCTAGCCTCCATGTCCAGGATGCAGGTGATGGTGTCTCCCTGAGTGAAAGATGGCAGGGCCCGGCCCAGCTCCCCTCCGTGGTACAGACTACCGCTGTAGGCCCGGTACAGCCACATGTCTGTGGTGGTGCGGTGGTTGTAGTCCCGGATGGGCCAGCGAGACACCCCGATACAAGTGCCCTCGTTCCCTTTGTTCTCCTTGGTGATGTTGAACTGGAGAAGGGGTGATGAAGAAGTGGAATTAGGAGGATACAATGTTGCCCGATTTCATGATTTAGGCAACTTAACGTGTGTTTTAATCATTGACATTGTAGTCAAACTGTACAGAATCACTTATCTACAAATCATATTGAATCCTAAATACTTGTACTCAGTACGATCAAGGTTACCTAGACTAACCTGTGGCCCCGCACATTGACTCCGTACCAGTACCCCCTGTATATAGCCTTGCTATTGTTATTTTTCTGCTGCTCTTTAATTATTATTATTTATTTTTTCTTAAAGCATTGTTTCTTGACGTCATTTCCGGTCACAACTTGCAGACCTGTTTTCGAGTTGCTGTGCTGTGCGTTTTGTTGCCAACCTATTTTGCTACCTGACAACTTTACGGTTTTTACTTTTTAATTACTGTTTATATATATATATATATATATATATATATATATATATATATAAATAAAAAAAAAATTCTTCTTTTTTTTTTTTTTCACCCCCCCAACTTTTTCACTCCGGACGCTTTATCTGGACACGATTCGTCAGGACCTCCAACAGCCGAAGCTCAGTAGTAACATTAACATGATGCCTTCTAATTGCAGTCGCTGTACTCGCCTTACGGCGAGGATAGCTGTGCTACAAGCCCAGCTTCAGACGCAATTGTTAGGCAGAGGGTCATTTCAGTGTAGGAAAGGATGAAACAGCGTCTGCGCCACCAGTAATTACAGATAGTAGTATAAATCCCCTGGCACAGTCCCCGCAGCCGGACAACTTTCTCACGGTTTCTGGAAGGAAATGCTGTAGGAATGCTCAACCGGTGTCGCTCATTCAGCCGACAGAAACTTTCAACCGGTTTTCCCCATTAAGCAGCGAGTCGGAGTCAGAGGCCGAGTCTTCTCTGGTCTCTACTCCTCCCGTTACGGGGCCTGAGACGCCGAAGCTTCCCACCATTAGCTCTGACAAATTGAAAACTCTAGTCATTGGCGACTCCATTACCCGCAGTATTAGACTTAAAACGAATCATCCAGCGATCATACACTGTTTACCGGGGGGGCAGGGCTACCGATGTTAAGGCTAATCTGAAGATGGTGCTGGCTAAAGCTAAAACTGGCGAGTGTAGACAGTATAGAGATATTGTTATCCACGTCGGCACCAACGATGTTAGGATGAAACAGTCAGAGATCACCAAGCGCAACATAGCTTCAGTGTGTAAATCAGCTAGAAAGATGTGTCGGCATCGAGTAATTGTCTCTGGCCCCCTCCCAGTTAGGGGGAGTGATGAGCTCTATAGCAGAGTCTCACAACTCAATCGCTGGTTGAAAACTGTTTTCTGCCCCTCCCAAAAGTTAGAATTTGTAGATAATTGGCCCTCTTTCTGGGACTCACCCACAAACAGGACCAAGCCTGGCCTGCTGAGGAGTGACGGACTCCATCCAAGCTGGAGGGGTGCTCTCATCTTATCTACCAACATAGACAGGGCTCTAACTTCTCTAGCTCCACAATGAAATAGGGTGCAGGCCAGGCAGCAGGCTGTTAGCCAGCCTGCCAGCTTAATGGAGTCTGCCACTAGCACAGTCAGTGTAGTCAGCTCAGCTATCACCATTGAGACCGTGTCTGTGCCTCGACCTAGGTTGGGCAAAACTAAACATGGCGGTGTTCGCCTTAGCAATCTCACTAGGATAAAGACCACCTCCATTCCTGTCATTATTGAAAGAGATCATGATACCTCACATCTCAAAATAGGGCTTCTTAATGTTAGATCCCTTACTTCAAAGGCAATTATAGTCAATGAACTAATCACTGATCATAATCTTGATGTGATTGGCCTGACTGAAACATGGCTTAAGCCTGATGAATTTACTGTGTTAAATGAGGCCTCACCTCCTGGCTACACTAGTGACCATATCCCCCGTGCATCCCGCAAAGGCGGGGGTGTTGCTAACATTTACGATAGCAAATTTCAATTTACAAAAAAAAAAAGACGTTTTCGTCTTTTGAGCTTCTAGTCATGAAATCTATGCAGCCTACTCAATCACTTGTTATAGCTACTGTTTACAGGCCTCCTGGGCCAAATACAGCGTTCCTCACTGAGTTCCCTGAATTCCTATCGGACCTTGTAGTCATAGCAGATAATATTCTAATCTTTGGTGACTTTAATATTCACATGGAAAAGTCCACAGACCCACTCAAAGGCTTTCGGAGCCATCATCGACTCAGTGGGTTTTGTCCAACATGTCTCTGGACCCACTCACTGTCACAGTCATACGCTGGACCTAGTTTTGCCCCATGGAATAAGTGTTGTGGATCTTAATGTTTTTCCTCATAATCCTGGACTATCGGACCACCATTTTATTACGTTTGCAATTGCAACAAATAATCTGCTCAGACCCCAACCAAGGAACATCAAAAGTTGTGCTATAAATTCACAGACAACACAAAGATTCCTTGATGTCCTTCCAGATTCCCTCTGTCTACCCAATGACGCCAGAGGTCAAAAATCTGTTAACCACCTAACTGAGGAACTCAATTTAACCTTGCGCAATACCCTAGATGCAGTTGCACCCCTAAAAACTAAAAACATTTCTCATAAGAAACTAGCTCCCTGGTAC
This sequence comes from Oncorhynchus masou masou, assembly GCF_036934945.1. Classification (NCBI taxonomy): domain Eukaryota; kingdom Metazoa; phylum Chordata; class Actinopteri; order Salmoniformes; family Salmonidae; genus Oncorhynchus; species Oncorhynchus masou. The sequence continues at coordinate 9,644,516 of NC_088222.1, read as the reverse complement.
ACAGAAAATACCCGAGCTCTGAAGCAAGCTTCCAGAAAATTGGAACGGAAATGGCGCCACACCAAACTGGAAGTCTTCCGTCTAGCTTGGAAAGACAGTACCGAAGAGCCCTTACTGCTGCTCGATCATCCTATTTTTCTAACTTAATTGAGGAAAATAAGAACAATCCGAAATTCCTTTTTGATACTGTCGCAAAGCTAACTAAAAAGCAGCATTCCCCAAGAGAGGATGACTTTCACTTTAGCAGTGATAAATTCATGAACTTCTTTGAGGAAAAATTATGATTATTAGAAAGCAAATTACAGACTCCTCTTTAAATCTGCGTATTCCTTCAAAGCTCAGTTGTCCTGAGTCTGCACAACTCTGCCTGGACCTAGGATCAAGAGAGACGCTCACGTGTTTTAGTACTATATCTCTTGACACAATGATGAAAATAATCATGGCCTCTAAACCTTCAAGCTGCATACTGGACCCTATTCCAACTAAACTACTGAAAGAGCTGCTTCCTGTGCTTGGCCCTCCTATGTTGAACATAATAAACGGCTCTCTATCCACCGGATGTGTACCAAACTCACTAAAAGTGGCAGTAATAAAGCCTCTCTTGAAAAAGCCAAACCTTGACCCAGAAAATATAAAAAACTATCGGCCTATATCGAATCTTCCATTCCTCTCAAAAATTTTAGAAAAGGCTGTTGTGCAGCAACTCACTGCCTTCCTGAAGACAAACAATGTATACGAAATGCTTCAGTCTGGTTTTAGACCCCATCATAGCACTGAGACGGCACTTGTGAAGGTGGTAAATGACATTTTAATGGCATCGGACCGAGGCTCTGCATCTGTCCTCGTGCTCCTAGACCTTAGTGCTGCTTTTGATACCATCGATCACCACATTCTTTTGGAGAGATTGGAAACCCAAATTGGTCTACACGGACAAGTTCTGGCCTGGTTTAGCTCTTATCTGTCGGAAAGATATCAGTTTGTCTCTGTGAATGGTTTGTCCTCTGACAAATCAACTGTAAATTTCGGTGTTCCTCAAGGTTCCGTTTTAGGACCACTATTGTTTTCACTATATATTTTACCTCTTGGGGATGTTATTCGAAAACATAATGTTAACTTTCACTGCTATGCGGATGACACACAGCTGTACATTTCAATGAAACATGGTGAAGTACCAAAATTGCCCTTGCTAGAAGCATGTGTTTCAGACATAAGGAAGTGGATGGCTGCAAACTTTCTACTTTTAAACTCAGACAAAACAGAGATGCTTGTTCTTGGTCCCAAGAAACAAAGAGATCTTCTGTTGAATCTGACAATTAATCTTAATGGTTGTACAGTCGTCTCAAATAAAACTGAAGGACCTCGGCATTACTCTGGACCCTGATCTCTCTTTTGAAGAACATATCAAGACCATTTCAAGGACAGCTTTTTTCCATCTACGTAACATTGCAAAAATCAGAAACTTTGTCCAAAAATGATGCAGAAAAATTAATCCATGCTTTTGTCACTTCTAGGTTACACTACTGCAATGCTCTACTTTCCGGCTACCCGGATAAAGCACTAAATAAACTTCAGTTAGTGCTAAATACGGCTGCTAGAATCCTGACTAGAACCAAAAAATGTGATCATATTACTCCAGTGGTACTATATCTGGCTTCCTGTCAAAGCAAGGGCTGATTTCAAGGTTTTACTGCTAACCTACAAAGCATTACATGGGCTTGCTCCTACCTATCTCTCTGATTTGGTCCTGCCGTACATACCTACACGTATGCTACGGTCACAAGACGCAGGCCTCCTAATTGTCCCTAGAATTTCTAAGCAAACAGCTGGAGGCAGGGCTTTCTCCTATAGAGCTCCATTTTTATGGAACGGTCTGCCTACCCATGTCAGAGACGCAAACTCGGTCTCAACCTTTAAGTCTTTACTAAAGACTCATCTCTTCAGTGGGTCATATGATTGAGTGTAGTCTGGCCCAGGAGAGGGAAGGTGAACGGAAAGGCTCTGGAGCAACGAACCACCCCTGCTGTCTCTGCCTGGCCGGTTCCCCTCCTTCCACTGGGATTCTCTGCCTCTAACCCTATTACAGGGGCTGAGTCACTGGCTTACTGGGGCTCACTCATGCCGTCCCTGGAAGGGGTGCGTCACCTGAGTGAGTTGATTCACTGATGTGGTCATCCTGTCTGGGTTGCCCCCCCCTTGGGTTGTGCCATGGCGGAGATCTTTGCGGGCTATACTCAGCTGTCTCAGGGTGGTAAGTTGGTGGTTGAAGATATCCCTCTAGTGGTGTGGGGGCTGTGCTTTGGCAAAGTGGGTGGGGTTATATCCTTCCTGTTTGGCCCTGTCCGGGGGTGTCCTCGGATGGGGCCACAGTGTCTCCTGACCCCTCCTGTCTCAGCCTCCAGTATTTATGCTGCAGTAGTTTATGTGTCGGGGGGCTGGGGTCAGTTTGTTATATCTGGAGTACTTCTCCTGTCCAATTCGGTGTCCTGTGTGAATCTAAGTGTGCGTTCTCTAATTCTCTCCTTCTCTCTCTCAGAGGACCTGAGCCCTAGGACCATGCCCCAGGACTACCTGACATGATGACTCCTTGCTGTCCCCAGTCCACCTGGCCGTGCTGCTGCTCCAGTTTCAACTGTTCTGCCTTATTATTATTCGACCATGCTGGTCATTTATGAACATTTGAACATCTTGGCCATATTCTGTTATAATCTCCACCCGGCACAGCCGGAAGAGGACTGGCCACCCCACATATGCTCTCTCTAATTCTCTTTCTTTCTCTCTCTCGGAGGACCTGAGCCCTAGGACCATGCCCCAGGACTACCTGACATGATGACTCCTTGCTGTCCCCAGTCCACCTGGCCGTGCTGCTGCTCCAGTTTCAACTGTTCTGCTTTATTATTATTCGACCAAGCTGGTCATTTATGAACATTTGAACATCTTGGCCATGTTCTGTTATAATCTCTACCCGGCACAGCCAGAAGAGGACTGGCCACCCCACATAGCCTGGTTCCTCTCTAGGTTTCTTCCTAGGTTTTGGCCTTTCTAGGGAGTTTTTCCTAACCACTGTGCTTCTACACCTGCATTGCTTGCTGTTTGTGGGGTTTTAGGCTGGGTTTCTGTACAGCACTTTGAGATATCAGCTGATGTACAAAGGGCTATATAAATAAATTTGATTTGATTTGTTGGTTAAGAGCTTGTAAGTAAGCATTTCACAGTAAGGTTTACACATGTTGTATTCTGTGCATCTGACAAATCAAATTTGATTAGCGATTCTGTGCCTCACCTTGAATCCTAAAATACTACTACTACTCAGTACGATCAAGATTAGAGATACTGTGCCTCACCTTGCTCAAATGGATCCCCTCAAACACACTGATTAACTAGTACAGACAGTCTACAGTCCATAAAAAGCAGCCTGAGGTGATGTGGCAAGGCGGTAGCGACGAGGCCGTACACCTTCCCTTCTGATCCATCTTATATTATCCTGTACATTTTCCTCATTAAATAAAGTACTTTAATACCTCCCCCTTACCTTCCATATAAAGCAGCCGGAGTTGATGGCTGTAGTGGCGAGGCCGTACCCCTTCCCTCCTGATCCATGAGACAGGACGTTGCCACTCTCCAACGAGCAGCAGATTAGCTTGTAGGGGTCAAAGGAGAAGTCTCCAATAGGAATAGACTCATCCTCACTTCCTGGGTCCTGGAACACAGCATGAACATGTATAACATTTAGCATACGCTTTTATCCTAAGTAACTTAGAGTAGGTTCCTAACCCACGACCTTACAGGGACGTTCCTGACCCATGGCCTTACAGGGACGTTCCTGACCCACGACCTTACAGGGACGTTCCTGACCCACGACCTTACAGGGACGTTCCTGACCCAAGGCCTTACAGGGACGTTCCTGACCCACGACCTTACAGGGACGTTCCTGACCCACGACCTTACAGGGACGTTCCTGACCCACGACCTTACAGGGACGTTCCTGACCCACGGCCTTACAGGGACGTTCCTGACCCACGGCCTTACAGGGACGTTCCTGACCCACGACCTTACAGGGACGTTCCTGACCCACGACCTTACAGGGACGTTCCTGACCCACGACCTTACAGGGACGTTCCTGACCCACGACCTTACAGGGACGTTCCAAGACCCACGACCTTACAGGGACATTCCTGACCCACGACCTTACAGGGACGTTCCTGACCCACGACCTTACAGGGACGTTCCTGACCCACGACGATCAAGCTACCAACTGAGATACACAGGACCACATTACTCAAACTCAACAAACACCACACCAATTTAATTTAAATGTCCATGATATTGTAACTGTGAATACCCTGTTGGAGCTCTCTGCTGTTTTCTCTTGGTTCTTCTTCACAGCTAAAGGCTCCTCCCACATACACACTGAGAGAAGCCCAAACAGCTGATCAACTATCTGAAAAGGGGAGGGAGGGGAAAAGTGGAAGAGGAGAAAACAAGTAAGTTCCATGCTTTATAACTGGTAGGTACAGACAGACAGTAGAATACTCTGTGGTCTTCATCAGACAGACAGCAGACTACTCTGTGGTCTCAGACAGACAGAGACAATAGACTACTCTGTGGTCTCAGACAGACAGAGACAATAGACTACTCTGTGGTCTCAGACAGACAGAGACAATAGAATACTCTGTGGTCTCAGACAGACAGAGACAGCAGACTACTCTGTGGTCTCAGACAGACAGAGACAGCAGACTACTCTGTGGTCTCAGACAGACAGAGACAGTAGAATACTCTGTGGTCTTTATCAGACAGACAGAGACAATAGAATACTCTGTGGTCTCAGACAGACAGAGACAATAGAATACTCTGTGGTCTCAGACAGACAGAGACAGTAGAATACTCTGTGGTCTCAGACAGACAGAGACAGTAGAATACTCTGTGGTCTCAGACAGAGACAGTAGAATATTATGTGGTCTCAGACAGACAGAGACAATAGACTACTCTGTGGTCTCAGACAGACAGAGACAATAGACTACTCTGTGGTCTCAGACAGACAGAGACAATAGAATACTCTGTGGTCTCAGACAGACAGAGACAGCAGACTACTCTGTGGTCTCAGACAGACAGAGACAGCAGACTACTCTGTGGTCTCAGACAGACAGAGACAGTAGAATACTATGTGGTCTCAGACAGAGACAGTAGAATACTCTGTGGTCTCAGACAGAGACAGTAGAATACTCTGTGGTCTCAGACAGACAGAGACAGTAGAATACTCTGTGGTCTCAGACAGACAGAGACAGCAGAATACTCTGTGGTCTCAGACAGACAGAGACAATAGAATACTCTGTGGTCTTTATCAGACAGACAGAGACAGTAGAATACTCTGTGGTCTCAGACAGACAGAGACCGCAGACTACTCTGTGGTCTCAGACAGACAGAGACAATAGAATACTCTGTGGTCTTTATCAGACAGACAGAGACAGTAGAATACTCTGTGGTCTCAGACAGAGACAGTAGAATACTCTGTGGTCTCAGACAGACAGAGACAGTAGAATACTATGTGGTCTCAGACAGACAGAGACAGTAGAATACTCTGTGGTCTCAGACAGAGACAGTAGAATACTCTGTGGTCTCAGACAGACAGAGACAGTAGAATACTCTGTGGTCTCAGACAGACAGAGACAGTAGAATACTCTGTGGTCTCAGACAGACAGAGACAATAGAATACTCTGTGGTCTTTATCAGACAGAGACAGTAGAATACTCTGTGGTCTCAGACAGACAGAGACAATAGAATACTCTGTGGTCTTTATCAGACAGAGACAATAGAATACTCTGTGGTCTTTATCAGACAGAGACAATAGAATACTCTGTGGTCTCAGACAGACAGAGACAGCAGACTACTCTGTGGTCTCAGACAGACAGAGACAGCAGACTACTCTGTGGTCTCAGACAGACAGAGACAGTAGAATACTCTGTGGTCTCAGACAGAGACAGTAGAATACTATGTGGTCTCAGACAGAGACAGTAGAATACTATGTGGTCTCAGACAGACAGAGACAGTAGAATACTATGTGGTCTCAGACAGAGACAGTAGAATACTATGTGGTCTCAGACAGAGACAGTAGAATACTCTGTGGTCTTTATCAGACAGACAGAGACAGTAGAATACTCTGTGGTCTCAGACAGACAGAGACAGCAGACTACTCTGTGGTCTCAGACAGACAGAGACAATAGAATACTCTGTGGTCTCAGACAGACAGAGACAATAGAATACTCTGTGGTCTCAGACAGAGACAGTAGAATACTCTGTGGTCTCAGACAGACAGAGACAGTAGAATACTCTGTGGTCTCAGACAGACAGAGACAGTAGAATACTCTGTGGTCTCAGACAGAGACAGTAGAATACTCTGTGGTCTCAGACAGACAGAGACAGTAGAATACTATGTGGTCTCAGACAGACAGAGACAGTAGAATACTCTGTGGTCTCAGACAGAGACAGTAGAATACTCTGTGGTCTCAGACAGACAGAGACAGTAGAATACTCTGTGGTCTCAGACAGACAGAGACAGTAGAATACTCTGTGGTCTCAGACAGACAGAGACAGTAGAATACTCTGTGGTCTCAGACAGACAGAGACAGTAGAATACTCTGTGGTCTCAGACAGACAGAGACAATAGAATACTCTGTGGTCTTTATCAGACAGAGACAATAGAATACTCTGTGGTCTTTATCAGACAGAGACAATAGAATACTCTGTGGTCTCAGACAGACAGAGACAGTAGAATACTCTGTGGTCTCAGACAGACAGAGACAATAGAATACTCTGTGGTCTTTATCAGACAGAGACAGTAGAATACTCTGTGGTCTCAGACAGACAGAGACAATAGAATACTCTGTGGTCTTTATCAGACAGAGACAATAGAATACTCTGTGGTCTTTATCAGACAGAGACAATAGAATACTCTGTGGTCTCAGACAGACAGAGACAGCAGACTACTCTGTGGTCTCAGACAGACAGAGACAGCAGACTACTCTGTGGTCTCAGACAGACAGAGACAGTAGAATACTCTGTGGTCTCAGACAGAGACAGTAGAATACTATGTGGTCTCAGACAGAGACAGTAGAATACTATGTGGTCTCAGACAGACAGAGACAGTAGAATACTATGTGGTCTCAGACAGAGACAGTAGAATACTATGTGGTCTCAGACAGAGACAGTAGAATACTCTGTGGTCTTTATCAGACAGACAGAGACAGTAGAATACTCTGTGGTCTCAGACAGACAGAGACAGCAGACTACTCTGTGGTCTCAGACAGACAGAGACAATAGAATACTCTGTGGTCTCAGACAGACAGAGACAATAGAATACTCTGTGGTCTCAGACAGAGACAGTAGAATACTCTGTGGTCTCAGACAGACAGAGACAGTAGAATACTCTGTGGTCTCAGACAGACAGAGACAGTAGAATACTCTGTGGTCTCAGACAGACAGAGACAGTAGAATACTATGTGGTCTCAGACAGACAGAGACAGTAGAATACTCTGTGGTCTCAGACAGACAGAGACAGTAGAATACTCTGTGGTCTCAGACAGACAGAGACAGTAGAATACTCTGTGGTCTCAGACAGACAGAGACAGTAGAATACTCTGTGGTCTCAGACAGACAGAGACAGTAGAATACTCTGTGGTCTCAGACAGACAGAGACAGTAGAATACTCTGTGGTCTCAGACAGACAGAGACAATAGAATACTCTGTGGTCTTTATCAGACAGAGACAATAGAATACTCTGTGGTCTTTATCAGACAGAGACAATAGAATACTCTGTGGTCTCAGACAGACAGAGACAGCAGACTACTCTGTGGTCTCAGACAGACAGAGACAGCAGACTACTCTGTGGTCTCAGACAGACAGAGACAGTAGAATACTCTGTGGTCTCAGACAGAGACAGTAGAATACTATGTGGTCTCAGACAGAGACAGTAGAATACTCTGTGGTCTCAGACAGAGACAGTAGAATACTATGTGGTCTCAGACAGAGACAGTAGAATACTATGTGGTCTCAGACAGAGACAGTAGAATACTCTGTGGTCTCAGACAGAGACAGTAGAATACTCTGTGGTCTCAGACAGACAGAGACAGTAGAATACTATGTGGTCTCAGACAGACAGAGACAGTAGAATACTCTGTAGTCTCAGACAGACAGAGACAATAGAATACTCTGTGGTCTTTATCAGACAGACAGAGACAGTAGAATACTCTGTGGTCTCAGACAGAGACAGTAGAATACTATGTGGTCTCAGACAGACAGAGACAGTAGAATACTCTGTGGTCTCAGACAGACAGAGACAGTAGAATACTCTGTGGTCTCAGACAGAGACAGTAGAATACTCTGTGGTCTCAGACAGACAGAGACAGTAGAATACTCTGTGGTCTCAGACAGAGACAGTAGAATACTATGTGGTCTCAGACAGAGACAGTAGAATACTCTGTGGTCTCAGACAGAGACAGTAGAATACTCTGTGGTCTCAGACAGAGACAGTAGAATACTATGTGGTCTCAGACAGACAGAGACAGTAGAATACTATGTGGTCTCAGACAGACAGAGACAGTAGACTACTCTGTGGTCTCAGACAGAGACAGTAGAATACTATGTGGTCTCAGACAGACAGAGACAGTAGAATACTCTGTGGTCTCAGACAGAGACAGTAGAATACTATGTGGTCTCAGACAGACAGAGACAGTAGAATACTATGTGGTCTCAGACAGACAGAGACAATAGAATACTCTGTGGTCTTTATCAGACAGAGACAGTAGAATACTCTGTGGTCTCAGACAGACAGAGATAGTAGAATACTCTGTGGTCTCAGACAGAGACAGTAGAATACTATGTGGTCTCACCTGTTCAATCTGTGCTGTATCAGAACAGGCCGGTAACAGACCTTCCAGAATGTGGAAGGCTAACAGTTTGGTTCTCAAGTTCCGGAATCGTGGAGAACCTAATAGAAACGTCACATCTCCATTTCAAGCAGCTGATCAAGTTATATTTGATAAACATTTTAAAAGGTGATACAAGTGCAGAGACATGACACATCCCCGCAATCTTCTGAATTACAATTTTCCGCAGTGTAAAGAGAAACAGAACGGAGTTGACTGCGTTCAGCCCTTACCAGAAGAGCACTTGTGTGAGATGATGGTCATGAGTGGATCGATCCACTTGATGAAGGCAGAGACTCTCTTGGTCACCCTTAGCGACAGGATACGCCTCAGGAATACCAAGAAGTCAGCGAGCTGAGACTCAATGACCCTACTGCTCCGCACCATCTCCATCCCTACAGAGAAATGTAAACTGTGAAGGTTCATCCCACCTGACATTATGTCCACTCCGGCTAACATCTCATACTGGTCCACAACAATGGCATTCATAAGGAACTGTGAATTATTTTTTTTATTTTTTTTTAACTCAGAACAAACACACATTAAAGTCATAACCAGTCTACTCTACGCGACAAATAGGTCATCTCCCCCTATGTTGTCCATGATATTTAAAAGCCTAAGTAAAAGTAAGTATTTCCCCCTCCAACGTTGCCTCACCCTCTATCCGGATCCTCTTGGTGGGGGTGTCCTGGTCGGCTTCCTCTGCTGCCGTGTTCTCTAGCGCCTCCTGCTGGTGGACCATGTGTAACAGACTCTGGAGCTGCTCACGCATCACATCCAGCAGGGCCTGAGACACGTCCAGAGGCAGGGAGTCCTCACACGAACTGGGGGACAGAACACACACACACACACGATGGACATCAGTGAGGCGGGAGGTAGTCTAGAGGTTAGAGAAGCCAGGTCTGCAACTAGAAGGTCGCAGGTTAAATAAATACATCTGGTGGGATTCTAAGTATCCTAGATGTCATATCCTGCTGTTGTGCACTAAGCAAGGCAGCTATATAACGATCAGCGTTGGCCAGCATCTCCAGCAGGCCAGCTCGACAGCTCCACTCGGCAGCATTCTCACCTGGCGTCCTATTTCCTTTCCTCATCCCTGTCGAGTCTACTCACCTAGCAGCGATGGCCAGTATCTGCAGTAGCCGGGCACAGGCCAGTTTTACGGCTCCATTCAGCAGCATGCTTCCTGACACAGAGGCTACTAGCCAGCGCTGGTTCATCAGAACACACGTGTTGTCTGTCAGCAACGACAGAATCTCCAGGATGCCAGACTTACAGACCACCACCAGATCTACTGGCTGGTAGTGGAAATTCAAGGCAAACACTGTGGCCAACAGCAGAGGCTGGTAGGAGCCTGAGAAAGAGAGACGGAATACACAAAAAAAAAGGGTTCAAGTCAAGTCTGGGTGGACACACTGCGAGCCTGATCCCAGACCTGTTTATGCCGTGGAGGCAACTCCTATGACCGAGATGGTAAGACATCACAAACATATCTGGGATCAGGCAAGGGGAAATCCCTGTCAGGGATGATTTATGTATGTATGGAAGCAGACCCTGGAGTCATGTTACTGTAGCCAGATCCGTTTGTGCCGTCTTGCCAATGGCCAAAAGAGTTGGCGACACGGAAACAAACAGATCTTGAACCAGTCTAAAGTAAAAGTGTTCTATAACATATTTGGACCCCAACCTGTCTGTTCCCTCTCCGTGAGGACCTTCTGTCTCAGGACTCGGACCACCTGCTGGTAGAGGGTGTGGGCAGCAGACTGCAGCTCTCTCTGGGTGAACATAGACGCCGACTGGGTCCCAGACTGGGGACGGAAATACAATCGGCGTAACATTAAAATACGACACGATCGACTTGAAATGACGGTTGTCACCCGGCAGAACTAGATCTCAGCAGTATTTAGCGCGTGCCAGTGAGTCTCGTCCTTGTCAGCACACAGGAAAGGCCTACTTTTCTACCTTCCTTAACGCATTGTTCATACTACCAGAGTAAACTTTTTAAAATTGCATTTTATTTTACCTTTATTTAACGAGGCAAGTCAGTTAGGGCGGCAGGGTAGCCTAGTGGTTAGAGTGTAGGGGCGGTAGGTAGTCTAGTGGTTTGAGTGTAGAGGCGGCAGGGTAGCCTAGTGGTTAGAGTGTAGGGGCGGTAGGTAGTCTAGTGGTTTGAGTGTAGAGGCGGCAGGGTAGCCTAGTGGTTAGAGTGTAGGGGCGGTAGGTAGTCTAGTGGTTTGAGTGTAGAGGCGGCAGGGTAGCCTAGTGGTTAGAGTGTAGGGGCGGTAGGTAGTCTAGTGGTTAGAGTGTAGAGGCGGCAGGGTAGCCTAGTGGTTAGAGCGTTGGACTAGTAACCGGAAGGTTGCAAGTTCAAACCCCCGAGCTGACAAGGTACAAATCTGTCGTTCTGCCCCTGAACAGGCAGTTAACCCACTGTTCCTAGGCTGTCATTGAAAATAAGAATTTGTTCTTAACTGACTTGCCTAGTTAAGTAAAGATAAAATTAAAAATAACAACTTCTTATTTACAATGACGGCCTATGAACAGTGGGTTAGCTGCCTGTTCAGGGGCAGAACAACAGATTTTTACCTTGTCAGCTCTGGGATTCGATCCAGCAACCTTTCAGTTACTGGTCCAACTCTAACCACTAGACTACCTGCTGACCCAGCTTTTTTCTGTTTGCTCAAGTAATTACTATCTACTACTATGGTGTGTGTCCCTGTGCAGTGATGATACATAACTGAATTTACAGTGTAGTGGTACATCTAGTCAAACTCACAGTGTAGTGGTACATCTGGTCTAACTCACAGTGTAGTGGTACATCTGGTCTAACTCACAGTGTAGTGGTACATCTGGTCTAACTCACAGTGTAGTGGTACATCTAGTCTAATTCACAGTGTAGTGGTTCACCTGGTCTAACTCACAGTATAGTGGTACATCTGGTCTAACTCACAGTGTAGTGGTACATCTGGTCTAACTCACAGTGTAGTGGTACATCTGGTCTAACTCACAGTGTAGTGGTACATCTGGTCTAACTCACAGTGTAGTGGTACATCTGGTCTAACTCACAGTGTAGTGGTACATCTAGTCTAACTCACAGTGTAGTGGTACATCTGGTCTAACTCACAGTGTAGTGGTACATCTAGTCTAACTCACAGTGGTTCGTCTGCTCTAACTCACAGTGTAGTGGTACACCTGGTCTAACTCACAGTGTAGTGGTACACCTGGTCTAACTCACAGTGTAGTGGTACATCTGGTCTAACTCACAGTGTAGTGGTACATCTGGTCTAACTCACAGCGTAGTGGTACATCTGGTCTAACTCACAGTGTAGTGGTACATATAGTCTAACTCACAGTGTAGTGGTACATCTAGTCTAACTCACAGTGTAGTGGTACATCTAGTCTAACTCACAGTGTAGTGGTACATCTGGTCTAACTCACAGTGTAGTGGTACATCTGGTCTAACTCACAGTGTAGTGGTACATCTAGTCTAACTCACAGTGTAGTGGTACATCTAGTCTAACTCACAGTGTAGTGGTACATCTAGTCTAACTCACAGTGTAGTGGTACATCTAGTCTAACTCACAGTGTAGTGGTACATTAGTCTAACTCACAGTGCAGTGGTACATCTAGTCTAACTCACAGTGTAGTGGTACATCTAGTCTGACTCACAGTGTAGTGGTACATCTGGTCTAACTCAGTGTAGTGGTACATCTAGTCTGACTCACAGTGTAGTGGTACATCTGGTCTAATTCAGTGCAGTGGTACATCTAGTCTGACTCACAGTGTAGTGGTACATCTGGTCTAATTCAGTGTAGTGGTACATCTAGTCTAACTCACAGTGTAGTGGTACATCTGGTCTAACTCAGTGTAGTGGTACATCTAGTCTGACTCACAGTGTAGTGGTACATCTGGTCTAATTCAGTGTAGTGGTACATCTAGTCTAACTCACAGTGTAGTGGTACACCTGGTCTAACTCACAGTGTAGTGGTACATCTGGTCTAACTCACAGTGTAGTGGTACATCTAGTCTAACTCACAGTGTAGTGGTACATCTGGTCTAACTCACAGTGTAGTGGTACATCTGGTCTAACTCACAGTGTAGTGGTACATCTAGTCTAACTCACAGTGTAGTGGTACATCTAGTCTAACTCACAGTGTAGTGGTACATCTAGTCTAACTCACAGTGTAGTGGTACATCTAGTCTAACTCACAGTGTAGTGGTACATCTAGTCTAACTGACAGTGCAGTGGTACATCTAGTCTAACTCACAGTGTAGTGGTACATCTAGTCTGACTCACAGTGTAGTGGTACATCTGGTCTAACTCAGTGTAGTGGTACATCTAGTCTGACTCACAGTGTAGTGGTACATCTGGTCTAATTCAGTGTAGTGGTACATCTAGTCTAACTCACAGTGTAGTGGTACATCTGGTCTAACTCAGTGTAGTGGTACATCTAGTCTGACTCACAGTGTAGTGGTACATCTGGTCTAATTCAGCGTAGTGGTACATCTAGTCTGACTCACAGTGTAGTGGTACATCTGGTCTAATTCAGTGTAGTGGTACATCTAGTCTGACTCACAGTGTAGTGGTACATCTGGTCTAATTCAGTGTAGTGGTACATCTAGTCTAACTCACAGTGTAGTGGTACATCTGGTCTAACTCACAGTGTAGTGGTACATCTAGTCTGACTCACAGTGTAGTGGTACATCTGGTCTAACTCACAGTGTAGTGGTACATCTGGTCTAACTCACAGTGTAGTGGTACATCTAGTCTGACTCACAGTGTAGTGGTACATCTGGTCGTTGTCTCCAGACTGGCAGCCTGTGATAGGTGTCCCCAGTCCGAAGCAGCCAGACAGGAACTGCAGTTGAACAGATTGTAACAAGCCAGGGAACCGCAAGGGAGGAGAGGAGCCTGAACCACTACTCTTCTCCTCCATCTCAGACAGGAAGGAAGAGATCTGGCACAACGCCTCTAGACGGACCTGAGCACAAGAGAATCATAGTGTTTCACTAACATTATTGTAACCCTCCATGTTGAACGAACGGACGACTACGGTTGTTTTGTAAAAAGAGAATGTGCTCTCAATAAATTGTTAAAATAAATAAATAAATATCCTTATATTCAAGTCTTTGATAATGATTCTACAATGCTGCAGCAGGGAGAATAGCCCCTCCACTAGCGCAGTCACTTAAAATAAGGTGTTTAGTTTCTAGGGCTGGGAATTGCCAGGGACCTTACGATATATCAAAAATACTTAGGTACCGATATGTATTGCATTTCTCAAAATTCTATGTTTTTTTTTTCGGTACAATGCTGCAATTTGTATTTATTACAATTTAAATCGCTCACTAAGTCTGCTGCAGAGAAACAAGATAGAGCATGGAGTTTGGATCAGCATGGAGTTTTGATCAGCCATGGAATTAAAAGTGCTGAAAACATATTAGCTCGCTATTTATAAACAAGATGGAAAACAAGCAATGGGATGAGAAATAGTGGCGTTGGTAAAGCCGACTAGCTCTAGCAAACGCAGCCTACGGTAGTTTTATTTATTATGTTTTACTAATTGTTTACTTGCAGACAAATATCAATAATAATATTGTCACAAAAATAATATTGCGATGTGTAACTGTATCGATTTTTATAAATACTTACCTCTGCCCTCTGCTGTTGTTGGTACATGGCCAATGTGATGGCCTTGGGGTCTGCCTGGCTGCCTGCCTCTCTCTCCAGTAACGAGGAGGCTGGGGTCGGACGGAGCAGGCTCCCACACAGGAAGTGAAAGACCTGGCTGAGCACGCTGGACGAGCCGCCCGCCCCGCCCTGGCACATGGAGCTGGTGGTGGGGCTGATGCACTGGCGGAGCCGCTCCCACGCATCCTTCATGATGCCCAGGGAACACAGTGGTAGACCTGAGGGAGGGTCAGAGGTCAGGGGTTATAATAGTTGACCTCTCATCCAATCAATCAATCAATCAAATGTGGTTATAAAGCCCTTTCTACATCCTCAGTTGTCACAAAGTGCTTTACAGAAACTGGGCCTAGACCTCTCATTCCATCTTCTATTGTGTGTGACTGTACTTCCTGGATTGATAGTTAGATCATATTCGGTGAGTGACTTAGTACCCATTCTATTCTTGAAGGAGTTTCTCGACTGGCCTGCAGATGGTTTTCTACTGCCCAAGGTGAATCTGCTCTGTTCGGCCTTTGGGCTGAGTAGGGAATCTGTAGATGAAGTTGATTTCCTGTAGAAAGCAGACCAGTAATTTATAGTAGATGAAAAAAACAATGAATACTAGGGCTAATGTACTGAAATACACACACACTCATTGACACCAATGCCCAAACCCACAACCCCACCCACGACACACACCCGACTCCTCCCCCCCATCCACAGACCCACTCACCTGGCTCCAGTGCTCTCCGCCTGCCCTGTCTCTTCACTCTGTTCCTGCCACGCGGGCCGGACCCCCAGGAGGAGAAACACACAGCGGGACACAACCAGGTGGCAGGCTACAGGGAATGACATGCCCTCTTCAGACCCCCTACGCCACTCCCAGCCCTGCGTGTTAGGGGGCTCTCTTTCTGGGGTACCGGGGCTCTCTGTGCTGCTGGGGAGGGTGGAGGTCCCGGAAGACTCGTAGACAGTCTCGTTCTGCTGTAGCTGCATGGCCTCCCGCGTCGCCAGGAAGCACTGGAGAACCTCTATTTGGCAAACAGGGACGGGGAGATTTAGGTAGGAGAGAGTGTGTGTGTGTACTACACTTCAAAATCATCATGCGACAAACAAAGACCAAGGACATGGTCCAGTTTACCCGGCATGTACATACTGCTGATGCTGGGTGTGTCCTCCTCTGGCCCCTCCTCCTGGTTGTGTTCTGCAGTCGTGGGGAGGAACTGCCCTCCCTGGTGAGTCCCATGACCTCCACTGTGACCCCCCAGCTCAGGGTCCTGATCTTTCCCCCGGTCCACCTGCTGCTCCCTACCAGAGGGACCCGGTTCCTGCCGATCCTGCCCACTGGGACTCTGGAAGGAATAGAAGAGACAGCATGAGACAGTGACATGAAACAGCATGAGACAGTGACATGAGAGACAGCATGAGACAGTGACATGAGAGACAGCGACATGAGAGACAGCATGAGACAGTGACATGAGAGACAGCATGAGACAGTGACATGAGAGACAGCATGAGACAGTGACATGAGAGACAGCATGAGACAGTGACATGAGAGACAGCGACATGACAGTGACATGAGACAGCATGAGACAGTGACATGAGAGACAGCGACATGAGACAGCATGAGACAGTGATATGAGACAGCATGAGCCAGTGACATGAGACAGCATGAGACAGTGACATGAGACAGCGCGACATGAGAGACAGCATGAGACAGTGACATGAGACAGCATGAGACAGTGACATGAGACAGCATGAGACAGTGACATGAGAGACAGCATGAGACAGTGACATGAGAGACAGCATGAGACAGTAACATGAGAGACAGCATGAGACAGTAACATGAGACAGTGACATGAGACAGCATGAGACAGTGACATGAAACAGCGACATGAGAGACAGCGACATGAGAGACAGCATGAGACAGCATGAGACAGTGACATGAGAGACAGCATGAGACAGTGACATGAGACAGCATGAGACAGCGACATGAGAGACAGCGACATGAGAGACAGTGACATGAGAGACAGCATGAGACAGTGACATGAGACAGCATGAGACAGTGACATGAGACAGCATGAGACAGTGACATGAGACAGCATGAGACAGTGACATGAGACAGTGACATGCGAGACAGTGACATGAGAGACAGCATGAGACAGTGACATGAGAGACAGCGACATGAGACAGCATGAGCCAGTGACATGAGACAGCATGAGACAGTAACATGAGAGACAGCATGAGACAGTAACACGAGAGACAGCATGAGACAGTGACATGAGAGACAGCATGAGACAGTGACATGAGACAGTAACATGAGACAGCATGAGATAGCGATATGAGACAGCATGAGATAGCGACATGAGAGACAGCATGAGACAGTAACACGAGAGACAGCATGAGACAGTAACACGAGAGACAGCATGAGACAGTAACACGAGAGACAGCATGAGACAGTGACATGAGACAGCATGAGACAGTGACATGAGACAGCATGAGACAGTGACATGAGAGACAGCATGAGACAGTAACATGAGAGACAGCATGAGACAGTAACATGAGACAGTAACATGAGACAGTGACATGAGACAGCATGAGACAGTGACATGAAACAGCGACATGAGAGACAGCGACATGAGAGACAGCATAAGACAGCATGAGACAGTGACATGAGAGACAGCGACATGAGAGACAGCATGAGACAGTGACATGAGACAGCATGAGACAGTGACATGAGAGACAGCATGAGACAGTGACATGAGACAGCATGAGCCAGTGACATGAGACAGCATGAGACAGCGACATGAGACAGCATGAGACAGCGACATGAGACAGCATGAGACAGCGACATGAGAGACAGCGACATGAGAGACAGCATGAGAGACAGTGACATGAGAGACAGCATGAGACAGTGACATGAGACAGCATGAGACAGTGACATGAGACAGCATGAGACAGTGACATGAGACAGCATGAGACAGTGACATGAGACAGTGACATGAGAGACAGTGACATGAGAGACAGTGACATGAGAGACAGTGACATGAGAGACAGCATGAGACAGCGACATGAGAGACAGCGACATGAGAGACAGCATGAGACAGTAACATGAGACAGCATGAGACAGTAACATGAGAGACAGCATGAGATAGTGACATGAGAGAGTGACATGAGACAGCATGAGACAGTAACATGAGACAGTAACATGAGACAGTGACATGAGACAGCGACATGAGAGACAGCATGAGATAGTGACATGAGACAGCATGAGACAGTAACATGAGACAGTAACATGAGACAGCATGAGACAGTGACATGAGACAGCGACATGAGAGACAGCATGAGATAGTGACATGAGACAGCATGAGACAGTAACATGAGACAGTGACATGAGACAGCATGAGACAGTGACATGAGACAGCGACATGAGACAGCATGAGATAGTGACATGAGACAGCATGAGACAGTAACATGAGACAGTGACATGAGACAGCATGAGATAGCGACACGAGAGACAGCATGAGACAGTAACACGAGAGACAGCATGAGACAGTAACACGAGAGACAGCATGAGACAGTAACACGAGAGACAGCATGAGACAGTAACACGAGAGACAGCATGAGACAGTAACACGAGAGACAGCATGAGACAGTAACACGAGAGACAGCATGAGACAGTAACACGAGAGACAGCATGAGACAGTAACACGAGAGACAGCATGAGACAGTAACACGAGAGACAGCATGAGACAGTAACACGAGAGACAGCATGAGACAGTAACACGAGAGACAGCATGAGACAGTAACACGAGAGACAGCATGAGACCGTAACACGAGAGACAGCATGAGACCGTAACACGAGAGACAGCATGAGACAGTAACACGAGAGACAGCATGAGACCGTAACATGAGAGACAGCATGAGACCGTAACATGAGAGACAGCATGAGACCGTAACATGAGAGACAGCATGAGACCGTAACACGAGAGACAGCATGAGACAGTAACATGAGACAGCATGAGACAGTGACACGAGAGACAGCATGAGACAGTAACTCGAGAGACAGCATGAGACAGTAACATGAGACAGCATGAGACAGTAACACGAGAGACAGCATGAGACAGTAACACGAGAGACAGCATGAGACAGTAACTCGAGAGACAGCATGAGACAGTAACATGAGACAGCATGAGACAGTAACACGAGAGACAGCATGAGACAGTAACACGAGAGACAGCATGAGACAGTAACACGAGAGACAGCATGAGACAGTAACACGAGAGACAGCATGAGACAGTAACACGAGAGACAGCATGAGACAGTAACACGAGAGACAGCATGAGACAGTAACACGAGAGACAGCATGAGACAGTAACACGAGAGACAGCATGAGACAGTAACACGAGAGACAGCATGAGACAGTAACACGAGAGACAGCATGAGACAGTAACACGAGAGACAGCATGAGACAGTAACACGAGAGACAGCATGAGACAGTAACACGAGAGACAGTTACATGAGAGACAGCATGAGAGACAGTATGAGACAGCTCTTCAGGTTAGCTCTTCAGGTTGAATGGAGATATCATTCAGAAAACTGTCTTGACATTAAGTCAAATCTTAAATGTAAATGTAAATCAAATGTTAATAGTCACATTTCACCTTATAGTGAAATGCTTGCTTACAAGCCCCTAACCAATAATGCAGTTACAAAAATATGAATAAGAAATAAAAATAACAAGTAGTTCAAGTGCAGCAGTACAATAACAAAAATAACAATAGCGAGACTATATACAGGAGGTACCGGTACAGTGTCAATGTGTGGGGGCACCGGTTAGTTGAGGTAATATGTTCATGTAGGTAGAGTTATTAAAGTGACTACGCATAGATAACAGAGAGTAGCAGCGGTGTAAAAGAGGTGGGGCGGGGGGCAATGCGAATAGTCTGGGTAGCCATTTGATTAGATGATCAAAAGTCTTATGGTTTGGGTGGTAGAAGCTGTTTTAGAAGCCTCTTGGACCTAGATTTGGCACTCCGGTACCGCTAGAACAGTCTATGACTAGGGTGGCTAGGGTCTTTGACAATTGTTAGGGCATTCCTCTGACACCGCCTGGTATAGAGGTCCTGGATGGCAGGAAGCTTGGTCCCAGTGATGTACTGGGACGAACACACTACCCTCTGTAGTGCCTTGCGGCCAGAGGCCCGAGAAGTTGCCGTACCAGGCAGTGATGCAACCAGTCAGGATGCTCTCGACGGTGCAGCTGTAGATCCTTTTGAGGATCTGAGGACCCAGGCCAAATATGTTCAGTCTCCTGAGGGGGAATAGGCTTTGTCGTACCCTCTTCACGACTGTCTTGGTGTGCTTGGACCATGTTAGTTTGTTGGTGATGTGGACGCAAGGAACTTGAAGCTCTCAACCTGCTCCACCACAGCCCCGTCGATGAGAATAGGGGCGTGCTCGGTCCTCTTTTTCCTGTAGTCCACAATCATCTCATCTTTCTTGATCACGTTGAGGGAGAGGTTGTTGTCCTGGCACCAGATGGCCAGGTCTCTGACCACCTCCCTGGTTTGCCAGCCCTGCCACATCCGACGAGCATCAGAGCCGGCGTAGTACGATTCAATCTTAGTCCTGTATTGACACTTTGCCTGTTTGATGGTTCGTCAGAGGGCATGGCGGGGTTAGAGTCCCGCTCCTTGAAAGCGGCAGCTCCTCCCTTTAGCTCAGTGTGGATGTTGCTTGTAATCCATGGCTTCTGGTTGGGGTACGTACGGTCACTGTGGGGACGACGTCATTGATGAAGCCAATGACTGATGTGGTGTACTCCTCAATGCCATTGGAAGAATCCTGGCTAACAGTCCTGCACATCTGTCCAGTAGCTATCTGTTCATGGGTAATACCGGTTTGCTGTTAGCCAGGGCCTGCTTGTTGGCTGTAGTCCTACCTGTTTGCTGTTAGCCAGGGCCTGTGTGTTGGCTGTAGTCACTGGAGAGTCTTTGTGAGCCAGCAGAGCACTCCTGATCTTATACACCATCTCATAGATCTCTATCAGCATCTCACACGGCTCGTACCTGACAAGGAGAAGAGGTTTTACGTTATGATACATCATTCTCCTGGCACACACAATACACATTGCAGGACTGGAGCCATTTCATCTGCTCTAGAGACCCATGCTGGATACATCTCATAAAATATCCAGCCACAGATTAAAATGAAGTCAGAAATGGGTCAAATGTAGGGTTTCAGTACCTGAGAATTAAAGGGATACATTGGTATTTTGGCAACGAGGCCCTTTGTCTACTTCCCCAGAGTCAGATGAACTAATGGATGTGATCAGTATGTCTCTGTGTCCAGTATGAAGGAAGATAGAGGTCGTTTGGTGAGCCAAAGCTAACTAGCATTAGCGCAATGACTGGAAGTCTATGGGGATCTACTAACAATCTCCCAGTCATTGTGCTAACGCTAGCCAGTGATTGGGCTAGCGTGAGTTAGCAACGCAGAGATATAAAATTGGTATCCACGAGTGCATCTGACTCTGGGGAAGTAGATAAAGGGCTTCATTGCCAAAATCTTGAAGTATCCCTTTAAGAAAAACTTGTATCTCTGTATTTGAAAATCCTATCACAGCTTATTTAAGCAGCTCCACTCACTTGTCCTGCCAGTAGGCCTCATCCTGTAGCCCTGTGTGTTTGAGGAGAGCAGCCAGGCTGCAGCGACACGCCGTCTCTAACAGGGAGTCACCCGAGGGACCGCTGTTATCCCAGTCTGCCAAGGTTATAACACAGAACGGTTTATTCAAAACACAACGCCACAAATGACCTACGACCTCTCTAAATCAGAGGTCTCAAAAAGGTATTGGGTTGATGGTGATGTCAGCATCATATTCATTCAGGATAACTCTAATGAATGACGGTACCCAAGAACAAGACACTGTAGACAAGAGATACTGCTTTTATGATTTTATAATCTGATAAAGCGTCCTTCCTCTGGAAACAACACACTTTATGAATAGCCCCTCACAGTCACTGAAGTCATTATCACCCACACAGGATGTCACAGTGTTACTGTGTGTGTGCGTGTGTGTGTGTGTACATGCATGCATCTGTCTCCTCTTAGCCCTACCCCTGCTGATGGCGTACTCCTTCATCTTCCTCCACAGGCCTCCGGCAGGCTCCCTAGACGATCCTAGAGCCAGCTCCATCAACATGCTGTTCTCCTCGCTCAAACACAGGTCTGCCAGCTTGGCATCAGGACAACCAAGCAGCACTGCCTCGGTGAGCCACGCTGTGCTGGAGTCTGCAGGGACAGACACACAATAACACAGGCATTTATTATTACAATGAAAAGCCTGACGAAGGCCTTCGGAGTGAAATTCTGCACTCAATAAACTGTAGAAGAACTCAACACTGTGTGGACACATATTTGTCTCAATATGACATGTTTTTACCCTGTTACCTGCAAGTTACTGGCTGAGGTGACAATTTTATTTATTTATTTTACCTTTATTTAACCAGGCAAGTCAGTTAAAAACAAATTCTTATTTTCAATGACAGCCTCGGAACAGTGTGTTAACTGGTCTAGGAACAGTGGGTTAACTGGTCTAGGAACAGTGGTTTAAATGCCTGTTCAGGGGCAGAATGACAGATTTGTACCTTGTCAGCTCGGGGATTCAAACTTGCAACCTTTCGGTTACTAGTCCAACGCTCTAACCACTAGGCTACCCTGCCGCCCCAATACTGGTATTACTACCATGGTGAGGAGTTGAAAGAAGAATTTGGGGTGGCAGGTAGCCAAGTGGTTATCCATAACATGGGCCAGTAACCCGAAAGACTGCTGGATCGAATCCCCGAGCTGACAAGGCAAAAATCTGTCGTTCTGCCCCTGAACAAGGCAGTTAACCTACTATTCCCCGGTAGGCTGTCATTGTAAATAACAATTTGTTCTTAAGTGACGTGCATAGTTAAATAAAATACATATAAAAATACAACCTAAACACCCCACAACTAGTTTATTTTCTGATCTACTACTGTACTTGACCAGGAATTAGATTTGAAATTGAAATCTTTTTAAAGATTGAACTAGTTACTAGAACATTACACACCCAGTTGTTCAAAGTCCATCTCCAGTCCGTTCCTGAGGAGAGGGTTACACAGCCAGTATTCTGATGTCCTCTCTTGGACAGAGGGGGGCGGTCCCTGCAGCATCCCGCCCAGGCAGCGTCCAATCGCCAGCGCCACAGATCTCTCCAGGTCCAGAAGCCACACCCATCCGTCGTCCTCCGCCCCTCCGTGGCTAGGACCTGCCCTTTCAGCGTCATCTGGAAGCACAGAATTAATCCATAACATCATGACACTAAGGAGCTCCTGGACTCTGCTACATTTTCTACTTCTATGCAGCAAGCGTCTTAAAATCAGTTATTTCGCTTCCCGTTTATTAAATTATCTCCATCTTTCTTCCTGTCTCTCAGTGTCCCAACAGAACAATGCCATTGGCTATCCATGACTGGTCAGGTGGTGCATACTGTCAGGGGCTTGAAACCAGTAGTAACAGGAGGTCTCCCCCTAGTAATCTTGTTCCCAGACACGCTTTGGGCAATTAGCCAGTCTGGGGACGAAGTAACCCCCCTAAATGTCCTACCCAGCGGTCCTGAACACACTGCCTCAAGTCGACACCTACCCAGCGGTCCTGAACACGCTGCCTCCAGCTCCCTTTCTTCCAGCAAGGCAGTGTCAGGCAGCAGGCAGTTGAACTCATTGAGGTGCTCCAGCAGACAGAGCAGGTGGGTGAGCAGCGGGCGTACCACCCACAGGGGTAGCAGCAACAGGGAATACATGACCTGGCACAGCAGGCTGCCCGCTACAGAGCTTAGGAGCACCGCTAGGAGGGAGAGAGGAGGGGGAGAGGAGGGAGGGAGATTCAGAAGAGCTTTGTCAGCTTATGTGGTATGTCAAGGCCGCTACGTCTCCAGTTGAGTAACACAAATGAGGAAAAAGTTGTATTTAGGGCTGTTGCAGTGACCGTATTACCACAACACCACATGAGATATGCTTATAAGTCCTGTGCCATTATTTTAAATTATTTTAAAGTAAGAAGAATGAAATGAAAGGATATTTTTCCCCATTCCTGAGCGAGAATCCGCATATGAAGTTACTATGTTGAGCAAAAAAATAGATCATTTGAAACTGGTCCTATTTGCCAGATTTAGAGTTATTTGGAAACTTTAGTTGTGAATGATACAAACCTTATACATATATATACATATACAGTGGCTAGCAAAGGTATTCACCGGGTTGTATCATTTGATATACACAACATGCAAAATATTTTTTCTTGTGAATCAAGAAATCAGACAAAAAAAAACTGAAAAGTCGAGTGTGCATAACTATCCCCCCCCCCAAAGTCAATACTTTGTAGAGCCACCTTTTGCAGCAATTACAGCTGCAAGTCTCTTGGGGTAAGTCTCTATAAGCTTGGTAGATCTAGCCACTGGGATTTTGCTCATTCTTCAAGGCAAAACTGCTCCAGCCATTTCAAGTAGAATGGGTTCCGCCGGTGTACAGCAATCTTTAAGTCATACCACAGATTCTCAATTGGATTGAGGTCTGGGCTTTGACTAGGCCATTCCAAGACATTTAAATGTTTCCCCTTAAACCACTCGAGTGTTGCTTTAGCAGTATGCTTCGGGTCATTGGCCTGCTGGAAGGTGAATCTCTGTCCCAGTCTCAAATATCTGGAAGACTGAAACAGGTTTCCCTCAAGAACTTCCCTGTATTTAGCTTTATCCATCATTCCTTCAATTTTGACCAGTTTCCCATTCTCAGCTGATGAAAAACATGCCCACAGCATAATGCTGCCACCACCATGCTTCACTGTGGGGATGGGGTTCTCGGGGTGATGAGAGGTGTTGGGTTTGCGCCAGACAGTGTTTTCCTTGATGACCAAAAAGCTCAATTTGACCAGAGTACCTTCTTCCATATGTTTGGGGAGTCTCCCACATGTCTTTTGGCGAACACCAAATGTGTTTGTTTATTTTTTTCTTCTGGCCACTCTTCTGTAAAGCCCAACTCTGTGTAGTGTACAGCTTAAAGTGGTCCTATGGACAGATACTCTAATCTCCGCTGTGGAGCTTTGCAGCTCCTTCAGGGTTATCTTTGGTCTCTTTGTTTCCTCTCTAATTAATGCCTTCCTTGTCTGGTCTGTGAGTTTTTGTGGGCAGCCCTCTCTTGGCAGGTTTGTTGTGGTGCCATATTATTTCAATTTCTTAGAATGGATTGAATTGTGCTCCATGGGATGTTCAAAGTTTCTGATATTTTTGTATAACCCAACCCTGATCTGTACTTCTCCACAACTTTGTCTCTGACCTGTTTGGAGAACTCCTTGGTCTTCATGGTGCTGCTTGCATGGTGGTGCCCCTTGCTTAGTGGTGTTGCAGATTCAGAACAGGTGTATATATACACTAAGATCATGTGACAGATCGTGTGATTGCAAACAGGTGGACTTTATTTATCTATTTATGTGACTTCTGAAGGTAATTGGTTGCACCAGATCTTATTTGGGGGTTTCATAACAAAGGGGGTGAATACATATGCATTGTTTTTTATTTATTTCACTTCACCAATTTTGACTATTTCATGTATGTCCATTACATGAAATTCAAATAAAAAATACATTTAAATTACAGGTTGTAATGCAAGAAAATAGGAAAAACGCCAAAGGGGGATGAATACTTTTGCAAGGCACTGTATGGTCTGACGACAGGCTATTGAGGATTTGAGAAAGTAGCAACAAAAAAAAGCTTGCTCTCGGCTCCTTGCCTCTGGCTGCACACGCTGTTCTCTAATCAAGCGATCATATTTTCACCCATCAGACTATTCTCAATTTAATCTCGTCTTTACTAATATGTAAAATTAGTTTTGATTTAAAAAGGGGCCATTATCAAATCGACAGGAACAGGGGCAAGGGGAAAAATACATGTAATCCGTATGCACTGGAAAAGCGACTGGATGCCACTCTCCCTCCGGGTCGTTTCACTCATATTTCGCCGTGCGACAGGTGATATTATCCAAACTCTTTATGCCATGTGCTTTCAAACCCCTGATTCCTGAAGCTACCCAGCGCTTAATTTGGGAAACTAAGTGACATCTGCTCAGGAACATCGATTGTAACATGTTTTCATAGAGAAAGATATTTCATTCAACTGTTGACATCCCCTCTCTCTGCACACTGGAGAAAGGAATGAAGGAGAGAGAGCAGATGGAAACGCACGGTGGTGAGATATTCTGTTGCTAAAAGGTAATGGTTCAGCCTATTCATTATGAAAACTACAAAAAATGCCCTATTTACTAGGGTTTTCAAAATCAAATTCTAATTCACTACAACTGTAGGCGAACTCTGAATTTAATTTAGAGTTTATTTTTAATTTATCTTCAATCAGTCTTTTTTTTTTTAAATGTTTCTCTGCCATGTATAATATGCGGTGGGTTATGTAATTGTATAACGACACAATCATTATTTGATTCTGTTTTTTTTGTGTTTTTTTCCAGGCTTGGGCTCATATATAGGCCCTATACATATGGATAAACTCTTACATTCATATGGGTGTATAAGGCATCAATCTCTTACTGTGTAGCTTGTGGATGACGTGCTTGTCCAGAGAGCTCTCCTCCAGTAAGATGGTGGACCTCCTGAAGGTCTCGGCAGTGTAGGGTAGCAGCAGACACAGGTGTTTGTGGAGCAACGTCACACTGCTGTCATCCTAGAGGGGTAAGACAGGCGGAAATAAGGAATTGAGCGCCTCACAGCACCTCTGTGTTGGTCTGGCTGTAACAATGGGGTTGGTCTGGCTGTAACAAATGGGCCAGTACCTCTGTGTTGGTCTGGTTGTAACAATGGGGTTGGTCTGGCTGTAACAATGGACCAGTACCTCTGTGTTGGTCTGGCTGTAACAATGGACCAGTACCTCTGTGTTGGTCTGGCTGTAACAATGGGCCAGCAGGTGTTTGTGCAAGGCTGACAAGAGGTGGTGGAAGTGAGAGGGAGGATCTGTCTGTCTCTGGGACCGGCTGGACTGCTGCTTGTCACTGTTCTTCTCCAGCTCACCAAACGCCCGCTCCTGCAGGGCAGGCAGGAAGCAGCAGGAGATAGTCCATTATTACCAGCTCCAGTTACAACCCCCTACTAAACTTTTGCTGACACATGTATAGATGAGAAGCTGGAGACATGGTGTTTTTAACGAACACCCATCAGGCTTCATTCATACAAAAGGGAAAAACTACAGCATACTTGTGATGGTCCACAAACAATTGAATAGATCTCACAACCAACGTTTCTAATCTATTCCACACAAATAAGTGTTAATGCAGTACAACTCCCCCCACTGCCAGGGTAGCCTAGTGGTTAGAGCTTGGACTAGTAACCGGAAGGTTGCGAGT
Organism: Oncorhynchus masou masou; assembly: GCF_036934945.1. Lineage (NCBI taxonomy): Eukaryota > Metazoa > Chordata > Actinopteri > Salmoniformes > Salmonidae > Oncorhynchus > Oncorhynchus masou. Next base: position 9,617,496 of record NC_088222.1, on the reverse strand, counting down.
TCAAACCCCCGAGCTGACAAGGTACAAATCTGTTATTCTACCCCCTGAACAGGCAGTTAACCCACTGTACCTAGGCTGTCATTGAAAATAAGAGTTTGTTCTTAACTGACTTGCCTGGTTAAATAAAGGTAGAATACATTTAAAAAACTGCCAGTTGTACCGTGTAGAATCCGATGCTGAGCAACAGGGTCTTGAGCAGCATCTCAGCCAGGTGGAGATGGTCGTGGAGGGCCTCTGGGCTGGGGCTGGGCCGTTCTGGGCTGGAGGTCAGGGCCAGTGGTGGCCCCAGGGGGCCAGCCCCAGCAGTCAGCTCCCCAGGAGAGGAGTAGCCCAGCAGAGAGGCCACATGGGACTGCTCCTGGAGGCTGTTCAGAACCATGTCCAATTGCAGACGCTAGGTGGGAGAGGGAGGTAGGACATGAAGGGTTAGGCTAGGTGTGTTTAGTTACCGGTCCTATAGAGAGGCTCTCTGGGCCCTGAGGTAGCAGTAGGCTAGACTAGGTGTGCTAAGTTACTTGTCATATAGAGAGGATCTCCCAGCTCTCTGGGCCCTGAGGAAGCAGTAGGCTAGGCTAGGTGTGTTTAGCTACCTGTCCTTTGGAGAGGCTCTCCCAGCTCTCTGGGCCCTGAGGTAGCAGTAGGCTAGGCTAGGTGTGTTTAGCTACCTGTTCTTTAGAGAGGCTCTCTGGGCCCTGAGGTAGCAGTAGGCTTGGCTAGGTGTGTTTAGCTACCTGTCCTTTAGAGAGGCTCTCCCAGCTCTCTGGGCCCGGAGGTAGCAGTAGGCTAGGCTAGGTGTGTTTAGCTACCTGTCCTTTAGAGAGGCTCTCCCAGCTCTCTGGGCCCTGAGGTAGCAGTAGGCTAGGCTAGGTGTGTTTAGCTACCTGTCCTTTAGAGAGGCTCTCCCAGCTCTCTGGGCCCTGAGGTAGCAGTAGGCTAGGCTAGGTGTGTTTAGCTACCTGTCCTTTAGAGAGGCTCTCCCAGCTCTCTGGGCCCTGAGGTAGCAGTAGGCTAGGCTAGGTGTGTTTAGCTACCTGTCCTTTAGAGAGGCTCTCCCAGCTCTCTGGGCCCTGAGGTAGCAGTAGGCTAGGCTAGGTGTGTTTAGCTACCTGTCCTTTAGAGAGGCTCTCCCAGCTCTCTGGGCCCTGAGGTAGCAGTGAGTGGAGCAGTTCAGTTCTCTCCCTGAGGGGGGGCAACAGCAGAGACGCTCCGATGGACAGAGTGTTCATCACCGCCTGGGGAACACACACAACACACACCTTAGTGATAGTTCAGCACTGGCTGGGGACCTCTGGGGATATATACAACAGAAAATAGTTGACTCTGAATGCCTGCAAACAACTGCATTAGTAGTTCTCATGAGTCTATTGAAAAGCTTTGAATATTTACTACCATTTTAGTTACTTCTTTCACAAATCTAGCTGCGGTGTCTTTATTAAGATATGCTTGATATGGTGACATTGATCGTGTCTGTTGTACCTGTTGTATGGATTCAGGTACACTGGAGTCTATGAGCCTGAAGAGCAGGTTTCGGAGGGGCCTCCCTTGGGCCCCTAGTACTGTGGCCCCTGTGCCCCCAGCATGGGCTAGAGAGAGGTGTATGGACAGCAGCTTCATACACAGCAAGACAAACTGGTGGTGCTCCCTGAGAGAGAGACAGAGAGAGAGAGAGAGAAAGAGAAGAGAGAGGCAAAGGGAGGGGAGAGAGAGGAGAGAGAGAGCACGAGATAGTGAGTCTCAGTAACTGTCCTTCAGATGAGGCCATATGTCCTCCAGCTTCACTACATGCCTCTAGACTTGTGCCAAGTTTTCCCTTGAATAGAGAGAGGGAGCGAGGAAGAGACAGAGGGAGCGTTCATAACCATATAAAACGATCACTCCTCTCAGGAGATGCATGTGCTAATGTTGTGTTGGTAAGATCATTGGCCCTGTTATCTCGAAAGTGATTACAGCAAGACAAGGTGTAAATGCGTATTCTGTTTTGACATACACAAGTAGGTGTGTTGATCACTGCAGGAATTGAACCCATGACCTTGGTCTTACTAGAGTCACGCTCTTACTAACAGGGGGCATGTGGTCTTACCTCTTGGAGGGGAAGGGGGCATGTGGTCTTACCTCTTGGAGGGGAAGGGGGCATGTGGTCTTACCTCTTGGAGGGGAAGGGGGCATGTGGTCTTACCTCTTGGAGGGGAAGGGGGCATGTGGTCTTACCTCTTGGAGGGGATGAGTGCAGGGGGCATGTTGTACCTCTTGGAAGGGATGAGTGCAGGGGGCATGTTGTACCTCTTGGAAAGGATGAGTGCAGGGGGCATGTGGTCTTACCTCTTGGAAGGGATGAGTGCAGGGGGCATGTTGTACCTCTTGGAGGGGATGAGTGCAGGGGACATGTTGTACCTCTTGGAAGGGATGAGTGCAGGGGGCATGTTGTACCTCTTGGAAGGGATGAGTGCAGGGGGCATGTGGTCTTACCTCTTGGAAGGGATGAGTGCAGGGGGCATGTTGTACCTCTTGGAAGGTATGAGTGCAGGGGGCATGTTGTACCTCTTGGAGGGGATGGGTGCAGGGGGCATGTTGTACCTCTTGGAGGGGATGGGTGCAGGGGGCATGTTGTACCTCTTGGAAGGGATGAGTGCAGGGGGCATGTTGTACCTCTTGGAGGGGATGAGTGCAGGGGGCATGTTGTACCTCTTGGAGGGGATGGGTGCAGGGGGCATGTTGTACCTCTTGGAGGGGATGGGTGCAGGGGGCATGTTGTTTTACCTCCTGGAAGGGAAGGGTGCAGGGGGCATTTCTCCTCCTATCCCGTCACAGTATCTCTCCAGGAAACTACGAAGGTAGGTAAAGGTGCTCTCCTCCAGGTCCACACAGAACGGTCTATGCCATGCCACCAACTGCCTGTCCAGCCCAGGAGAAAATAAAAAATTAAATAAGGAAATAAATAATGAAACAAGCAACCTGCCTGTCCAGGAATAACTCATTTTTTATAAACAAATCAATGAATAATGCAATGCCTGAGCTGCAAGATGAGATCAGAAGAACACAGATACAAGAGGACAAATAGCTGTCAGATGGAGGATTTTTTTGTTGTTTTTTTTCATCCATCAAACAAGGATAGAATGTGGCGTTGAATACATATAGCTAGCTTGACTGTTTTCAATTCAAACGGTTACTCTTTCTGGGTAGTGTTCAGGAGGCACCACTGGAAGAGAAAACAGTGAAATAGGGAGGTAAAACCCATTTGAACTTGTCCAATAAATACTTGTTTTCCAAATGAACAAAGCCCCCGAGGTCCTCCTTCATACCTGTCGGTGGGGACAGCGGTCCAGGCCAGGCTGTGGGAAGTACCAGCGGTGATCTGCTGGATTGACACTCCTTCTAGACCAATCACTTTCTTCGGCTTGGTGACGGGTGTAGAGGTGTGTCCCTGGCCACACTGCCCCATGGCATTGTTCCCCCAAGCATACACCTCATTTTCTGACAGGAGGAAGGGAATAGAAGAATGTGCATGTGTCCAATTTTTCCATGTCTTCAAGTCAAGTTTATGTTATTACAAGTAAAAAAGTAATGCGTCTAATGTTAGGAAGCTTTAAAATGTGTTATAATTCAGCAATAAGGCACGAGCGGGTGCGGTATATGGTCAATATACCACGGCTAAGGGCTGTTCTTAATCACGACGCAACGCGGAGTGCCTGCATAAAGCCATTATCCGTGGTATATTGGGCCATATACCACAAACTCCCGAGGTGCCTTATTGCTATTAGAAACTGGTTACCAACGTAATTTGTCATACCCGTGGTATACGGTCTGATATATCACGGCTGTCAGCCAATCAGCATTCAGGGCTGGAACCATCCAGTTAATAATAAAGTTTCTAATGTGTTATTGTCGGTATTTACTGGATCCGTATGAGGAGGATGGATGGTAGACTAAACGGTTTCATTGTAGACCCATGAAGAACTTTCACAAACATGGCCATCTGTTAGTCTCTCACCATGAGACAGAGCCAGACAGTGGCTGTCCCCACAGGAAATATCAATAATCTTGGTCACACTGAGCTCTTCGATGAACCTGGGTCTCAGAGATGTGGTTTCAGAGGAGCCACAGCCCAAACATGAACCACAGCCCCACGCAAATACCTGAGAGGGAACAATGAGATCAGGGTTCAGGAACTGTAGACAAGATGACTGAGAGGGAACAATGAGATCAGGGTTCAGCAACTGTAGACAAAATGACTGAGAGGGAACAATGAGATCAGGGTTCAGCAACTGTAGACAAAATGACTATGAGGCCTTTAGCTGTGATTTTGCATGTGAAAATAAGACCGAATGTGTTCATGTAAAATGTATATAATATATTTTACTTAACTCAGTGTTTATTTAGCTGGTTTAAAGCTGACATACTGTAGCAGGATGAGCAGATATCACATATTTAAAAAAACATGAACTAGGGGGCGTTGAGTGTGCAGTACCGTACCTGTCCAGCAGAGGTCAGAGCCAGAGATGACTGGCTCCCGGCACACACCTTCCTGATGATGAACCCATGCAGTGCTTCGATCACCTTGGGCCGGTACACACGGTTAGTGTCCCCGTGACCCAGTTTCCCTGCCACACAAATACAGCAAAATCAGTCACCCTGAACAACGTGGTATAACGTACTCTATATCATCTACTCCATCTTTATGTAATACATGTATCACTAGCCACTTTAAACTATGCCACTTTGTTTACATACTCATCTCATATGTATATACTGTACTCGATACCATCTACTGCATCTTGCCTATGCCGTTCTGTACCATCACTCATTCACATATCTTTATGTACATATTCTTTATCCCTTTACACTTGTGTGTATAAGGTAGTAGTTTTAGAATTGTTAGTTAGATTACTCGTTGGTTATTGCTGCATTGTCGGAACTAGAAGCACAAGCATTTCGCTACACTCGCATTAACATCTGCTAACCATGTGTATGTGACAAATAAAATTTGATTTGGATTTGATTTGGTAACCTGGTCCCAGATCAGTTTGTGGTTTTTGCCAATTCCGTTGCCATTGTTGTTTGACATGACAATTCCAGACTGGCGCCCAGACTAACCATGACCATAGCTACTGTAAAACAGACAGTGTGAAATGGAGGAAGGGAGCATGCGTGATAAGAGCATTTTAATAATGTGTCCTGTTAGTGTCTGGTATTTAGAGGAGAGATTAAGTGAAATGTCATATACTGTACAAGTGGTTGGACCAGCCCAGGGACATTATCAGCTCTGTCTCAACTGTTCATCTGCCCCTCCGAAGGACATTATCGTCTCTGACTTCCTGACATGCCGCCCCTAGATGGTAAGGGTAGGTAACAACACACCCGCTACGCTGATCCTCAACACAGGGGCCCCTCAGGGGTGCGTACTCAGGCCCCTCCTGTACTCCTTGTTCACTCATGACTGCACGTCCAGGCACGACACCAACGCCATCATTAAATTTGCCGATGACACAACAGTGGTAGGCCTGAATCTCCGACAACGATGAGAAAGCCTATAGGGAGGAGGTCAGAGACCTGGCAGTGTGGTGCCAGGACAACAACCTCTCCCTCAACATGATCAAGATAAAGGAGAAAGAGGACCGAGCACGCCCCCATTCTCATTGACAGGGCTGTAGTGGAGCAGGTTGAGAGCTTCAAGGTCCTTGGTGTCCACATCAACAACAAACTAACATGGTCCAAGCACACCAAGACAGTCATGAAGAGGGCACGACAAAACCTATTTCCCCTCAGGAGACTGAAAATATTTTTCATGGGTCCTCGGATCCTCAAAAGGTTCTACAGCTGCACCATCGAGAGCATCCTGACTGGTTGCATCACTGCCTGGTATGGCAACTGCTCGGCCTCCAACCGCAAAGCACTATAGAGAGTAGTGTGTACGGCCCAGTACATCACTGGGGACAAGCTTCCTGCCATCCAGGACCTCTATACCAGGCGGTGTCAGAGGAAGACCCTGTCTAGGTCCAAGAGGCTTCTAAACAGCTTCTACCCCCAAGCCAGGAGACTCCTGAAATCTATGCATAGTCACTTTAATTAACTCTACCTACATGTACATACTACCTCAACTAACCGGTGCCCCTGCACATTGACTCTGTACCGGCACCCCACTGTATATCTTGTTATTTTTTTATAATTTAATAATTTGTTAATTACTTGTTACTTTTATCTCTTATTCTTATCCATATTTTTATAAACTGCACTGTTGGTTAAGGGCTTGTAAGTCAGCATTTCACAGGTCTACTACACCGGTACACCGGCGCATGTGACTAATCAAATTTGATTTGAATCAAACCGTTATCATCTCCGTATCATACCGTTATCTCCCCCTCAGAGAACCATTGTCATCTCCGTATCAAACCGTTATCTCCCCCTCAGAGAACCATTATCATCTCTGCATCAAACAGTTATTTCCCCCTGGACATTATCGTCTCCGTATCATACCGTTATCTCCCCCTCAGAAGGACATTATCATCGCTGTATCAAACCGTTATCTCCCCCCTGGACATTATCGTCTCTGTATCACACCGTTATCTCCCCCTCAGAAGGACATTATCACCCCCCCCCCCCGAATTACATCATAATCTCTGTATCATACCATTATCTCCCCCTCCGAAAGACCACACCATGCGTCCGTCCTGAGCCACTGCCATGGTGTGAGAGCTACCGCAGGCCGCCTGACCCACTCCGCTGATATCCTTCACCAGAGTAGGCACGTTACGACTGTGGCTGTCACTGTGGCCTGGAGAGACAGAGAAAGACTGTCATGACTGTGTCCGTCACTGTGGCCTGGAGAGACAGAGAAAGACTGTCATGACTGTGGCCGTCACTGTGGCCTGGAGAGACAGAGAAAGACTCTCATGACTGTGTCCGTCACTGTGGCCTAGAGAGACAGAGGGAAAGATGGTCATCGTCCATCATCATTTTTACTTGTCTGATAATAATAATCAAACATTTAATTTCTAAAGCAGATTTCAAATACATCTAGAAGTCACTGAAAGTTGCTCTGTCTGATGATGATACAGTGGGGCAAAAAGAGTATTTAGTCAGCCACCCTTTGTGCAAGTTCTCCCACTTAAAAAGATGAGAGGCCTGTAATTTTCATCATAGGTACACTTCAACTATGACAGACAAAATTAGAAAAATCCAGAAAATCACATTGTAGGATTTTTAATGAATTTATTTGCAAATTATGGTGGAAAATAAGTATTTGGTCACCTACAAACAAGCAAGATTTCTGGCTCTCGCAGACCTGTAACTTCTTCTTTAAGAGGCTCCTCTGTCCTCCACTCGTTACCTGTATTAATGGCACCTGTTTGAACTTGTTATCAGTATAAAAAGACACCTGTCCACAACCTCAAACAGTCACTCTCCAAACTCCACTATGGCCAAGACCAAAGAGCTGTCAAAGGACACCAGAAACAAAATTGTAGACCTGCACCAGACTGGGAAGACTGAATCTGCAATAGGTAAGCAGCTTGGTTTGAAGAAATCAACTGTGGGAGCAATTATTAGGAAACGGAAGACATACAAGACCACTGGTAATCTCCCTCGATCTGGGGCTCCACGCAAGATCTCACCCCGTGGGGTCAAAAGAACCACACGGGGGGACCTAGTGAATGACCTGCAGAGAGCTGGGACCAAAGTAACAAAGTCTACCATCAGTAACACACTACGCCGTCACGGACTCCAATCCTGCAGTGCAAGACGTGTCCCCCTGCTTAAGCCAGTACATGTCCAGGCCCGTCTGAAGTTTGCTAGAGAGCATTTGGATGATCCAGAAGAAGATTGGGAGAATGTCATATGGTCAGATGAAACAAAAATAGAACTTTTTGGTAAAAACTCATCGTGTTTGGAGGACAAAGAATGCTGAGTTGCATCCAAAGAACACCATACGTACTGTGAAGCATGGGGGTGGAAACATCAAGCTTTGGGGCTGTTTTTCTGCAAAGGGACCAGGACGACTGATCCGTGTAAAGGAAAGAATGAATGGGGCCATGTATCGTGAGATTTTGAGTGAAAACCTTCCATCAGCAAGGGCATTGAAGATGAAACGTGGCTGGGTCTTTCAGCATGACAATGATCCCAAACACACCGCCCGGGCAACAAAGGTCCTGGAGTGGCCGAGCCAGTCTCCAGATCTCAACCCCATAGAAAATCTTTGGAGGGAGTTGAAAGTCTGTGTTGCCCAGCAACAGCTCCAAAACATCACTGCTCTAGAGGAGATCTGCATGGAGGAATGGGCCAAAATACCATCAACAGTGTGTGAAAACTTTGTGAAGACTTACAGAAAACATTTGACCTCTGTCATTTCCAACAAAGGGTATATAACAAAGTATTGAGATAAACTTTTTTTATTGACCAAATACTTATTTTCCACCATAATTTGCAAATAAATTCATTAAAAATCGTACAATGTGATTTTCTGAAATTTTTTCTTCTCATTTTGTCTGTCATAGTGTACCTATGATGAAAATTACAGGCCTCTCATATTTTTAAGTGGGAGAACTTGCACAATTGGTGGCTGACTAAATACGTTTTTGCCCCACTGTATATGAATTGGCTTGCAGTGTCAATTCCATACAACGTTTGAAATGAAGGTTTGAAATGAAAAGAACAGGAACTCTACCCAGTCTGCCGAAGTCACCTTCTCCCCAGGTGTACAGCTCTCCATCGTTGGTTACAGCAGCACTATGTCTGTAGCCAGCAGAGACACACACCACAACCTGAAAGTAGAAAACATAGAATCATATGAAAAGTGGGAGGTAGTTTTATTTTTTTCACCTTTATTTAACCAGGTAGGCCAGTTGAGAACAAGTTCTCATTTGCAACTGCGACCTGGCCAAGATAAAGCAAAGCAGTGTGACACAGACAACAACACAGAGTTACACATGGAATAAACAATAAACAAAAGGCATGAGGAGGGTGTCAATACATAGGCCATAGGAGCGAATAAATACAATTTATCAGATTAACACTGGAGTGATAAATGAGCAGATGATGATGTGCAAGTAGAGATACTGGTGTGCAAAAGATCAGAATAGTAAATAATAAAAACAATATGGGGATGAGGTAGGTAGATTGGGTGGGCTATTTACAGATGGACTATGTACAGCTGCAGTGATCGGTTAGCTGCTCAGATAGTTGATGTTTAAAGTTGGTGAGGGAAATAAAAGTCTCCAACTTCAGCGATTTTTACAATTCGTTCCAGTCACTGGCAGCAGAGAACTGGAAGGAAAGGCGGCCAAATGAGGTGTTGGCTTTGGGGATGATCAGTGAGATATACCTGCTGGAACATGTGCTACGGGTCGGTGTTGTTATCGTGGCCAGTGAACTGAGATAAGGCGGGGCTTTACCTGGCATAGACTTATAGATGACCTGGAGCCAGTGGGTCTGGCGACTAATATGTAGCGAGGGACAGCCGACTAGAGCATACAGGTCGCAGTGGTTGGTGGTATAAGGCGATTTGGTAACAAAACGGATGGCACTGTGACAGTTTGCTGAGTAGAGTGTTGGAAGCAATTTTGTAGATGACATCGCCGAAGTCGAGGATCGGTAGGGTAAGTTTGGCGGCGTGAGTGAAGGTACGTGGTACGTCTTGTCCCGCGAGACCACGCTGTGACATCTTGTCCCGCGAGACCGCGCTGTGACGTCTTGTACCGCGAGACCGCGCTGTGACGTCTTGTCCCGCGAGACCGCGCTGTGACGTCTTGTACCGCGAGACCACGCTGTGACGTCTTGTACCGCTGTGACGTCTTGTCCCGCGAGACCGCGCTGTGACGTCTTGTCCCGGGAGACCGCGCTGTGACGTCTTGTACCGCGAGACCGCGCTGTGACGTCTTGTACCGCGAGACCGCGCTGTGACGTCTTGTCCCGCGAGACCGCGCTGTGACGTCTTGTCCCGCGAGACCGCGCTGTGACGTCTTGTACCGCGAGACCGCGCTGTGACGTCTTGTCCCGCGAGACCGCGCTGTGACGTCTTGTCCCGCGAGACCGCGCTGTGACGTCTTGTACCGCGAGCCCGCGCTGTGACGTCTTGTACCGCGAGACCGCGCTGTGACGTCTTGTACCACGAGACCGCGCTGTGACGTCTTATACCGCGAGACCGCGCTGTGACGTCTTGACCCGCGAGACCACGCTGTGACGTCTTGACCCGCGAGACCACGCTGTGACGTCTTGTACCACGAGACCACATCCATCCTACAACACAATGAGCACGGGTTAGTCTCCATTGCAGGCTTACTTTTCCCAGCAGAGGTCCTTGTATTATCTTGGGGTATTTCTGAGTGGCACTGTTTCCATGTCCCAACTTCCCATAGTCTCCGTCGCCCCAACTGAAGACCTCTCCCTCCCCTGTGACAGCCAGGGTGTGGCCATCAGAGCCCTTGGACGAGGAAACCTAAAGCACAAAACAGAACAACACGACAAACAGTTCAAATCAGCAGTTCGCCCTATCGCCTCTGACCACAGACCATCCACAGCCATGTTCTGTACATTTACCAACTATTCTACATGTTGAATCTCCGGAGTTCGTCGACACCCAACAGGTGAGCTACTGCACAGGGCCAATGTTATGGTGAGTCTTTTACCTTACACATGTTCCTCGGGGGCTCCAGGGCCAGCTTCTTGGGCATGGACTGGTTGTTTGAGTCCCCCAGACCCAGCCGGCCATAGCTGCCCTTCCCACAAGCCTTCACTGAGCCGTCCGCGGACACAGAGAACGTGCAGTACTGTCCCGCTTCAATCTAGAACGGAGGAAAGAGGAAGTGGAAAGACAAAACATGTCATTCAACAGAACTAATCATCTCAAACTGGACATGACATTTATGACATTATTTCTGATTCATTCAAATGCATTTAGCTGCAAGTAATCAACTTATTGTCCTGTTTCCGTGAGCTGATCAAAGAGACAGATGAAGCTGTGTTTTTAATATACGCTTTGGTAAGTGTATACTATAACTCGGAGATGACAGAACAGATTGCGGTCCATTATGTCAGACAGATGCCCGATTCACACTGGAGAGCCCACCTGAACCGTACTGTGCTGGCTCAAATATTTGCTTTTTCACATTGTCCTTTCCAGCAAAGTTCCAGTAACTATGGTGGATTCATAGCCAGGCTAGCCCAGTACAGCTCGGCTTGATGTTATTTGGCCCTACAGTGTGAAAGAGGCTCGATAGGGTTGTAGAGCACCATTTGAGCGTCGCTGAAGCCCTGTGCCAGTTTGGGCTGTAGGATCTTCTCCAAGGTGCCCTCAGCCAGCTGGTGAGAGCTGTTGCTGCCCCACACATACACCATGACAGCATCGTTCTCCACTCCACCAGGGGTGGCTGAGCCCGCGCTGCACGAACACAAGCAGTTGGACGCCAGGTTACAGATCTGATGGGGAAAGGAAGGACATTTACATACAGTGCTGCAGTGTCTTTAATCTGTCAATCGTAAACGTTTATCACAGATAAACCGTCTGTCTTGCTTGATGTAAAATATTTAGTAAATGTTACTGTATGTTTGTCTTTTGATCCGTATCCTACAGTATAACTGACAGAAATAATAAGCCCTCAGGGGATGAATGATGTTCACTGAACCGTATTGAATACAATACTGCCATAGCTTTACACGGTCAGTCATCATTCACATCCAGAACTAGAAAACACAGATATTCCTAATTGCTTTTGTCCAACCAACCTCTTCAAACAGGCAGAGAGCAACGTGGGAGAGACTGCAGAGTCCATCTGCATCCTTCTTCAGGGCCTGAGAATTGAGAGAGTCTCCACGGAAACCCTAAGGGAATAAGAACAGAACATTAGAGGGTACCGTTCCAGGACACTAACAGAACATTAGAGGGTACCGTTCCAGGACACTAACAGAACATTAGAGGGTACCGTTCCAGGACACTAACAGAACATTAGAGGGTACCGTTCCAGGACACTAACAGAACATTAGAGGGTACCGTTCCAGGACACTAACAGAACATTATAGGCTACTGTTCCAGGACAATTACAGAACATTATAGGATACTGTTCCAGGACACTAACAGAACATTAGAGGATACTGTTCCAGGACACTAACAGAACATTAGAGGCTACTGTTCCAGGACAATTACAGAACATTAGAGGGTACTGTTCCAGGACACTAACAGAACATTAGAGGATACTGTTCCAGGACACTAACAGAACATTAGAGGCTACTGTTCCAGGACACTAACAGAACATTATAGGCTACTGTTCCAGGACAATTAACAGAACATTAGAGGATACTGTTCCAGGACACTTGACAGAACATTTGAGGGTCAAGGACACTAACAAACATTAGAGGTACTGTTCCAGGACACTAACAGAACATTAAGGGTTCCCAACAGGACACTAACAGAACATTAGAGGGTACCGTTATAGAAAACACACTAACAGAACATTAAAAAATATCAATACCAGTCTGTTGGGAAGGACACTAACAGAACATTAGAATACCAGTCTGTTAGGGACACTAACAGAACATTAGAATATCTCAATACCAGTCTGTTAGGACACTAACAGAACATTAGACCAGTCTGTTGGGAGGACACTAACAGAACATTAGAAACAATATCCAGGACACTAACAGAACATTAGAGAAGTACCATTCCAACACTAACAGAACATTATAGGCTACTGTTCCAGGACAATTACAGAACATTATAGGATACTGTTCCAGGACAATTGAGTCCATTTGGCTCAAAGGACAATGACAAAGAGGTACAGGTACTGTTTTACTACAAAGAGAAGCCTTAACAGTTCCCAACTGACATCCTTCAGTTACTTCTCATAGCCTTCCGCCAATTATAGAAAACACACTAAAACAATACCACATAAAAAATCTCAATACCAGTCTGTTGGGAAGACCATAAAACAATAACATCTCAATACCAGTCTGTTAGGAAGACCATAAAACAATAACCACAGAAACAATATCTCAATACCAGTCTGTTGGGAAGACCATAAAACAATAACCACAGAAACAATATCTCAATACCAGTCTGTTGGGAAGACCATAAAACAATAACCACAGAAACAATATCTCAATATCAGTCTGTTGGGAAGACCATAAAACAATAACATCTCAATACCAGTCTGTTAGGAAGACCATAAAACAATACCACAGAAACAATATCTCAATACCAGTCTGTTAGGAAGACCATAAAACAATAACCACAGAAACAATATCTCAATATCAGTCTGTTGGGAAGACCATAAAACAATAACATCTCAATACCAGTCTGTTAGGAAGACCATAAAACAATACCACAGAAACAATATCTCAATACCAGTCTGTTAGGAAGACCATAAAACAATAACCACAGAAACAATATCTCAATACCAGTCTGTTGGGAAGACCATAAAACAATACCACAGAAATAACATCTCAATACCAGTCTGTTGGGAAGACCATAAAACAATAACCACAGAAATAATATCTCAATACCAGTCTGTTGGGAAGACCATAAAACAATACCACAGAAATAACATCTCAATACCAGTCTGTTGGGACATTACCACCGTGTCATATATATCTGCATTTCGAGATCCACTTGAAAAGTCACCCAGAAGATAAAAGCTTTCTGTGGAACATTTCCTATTGATTAAGTGACTAGTAAATCAAGTGGACACACAGACAGACGAGGCAGCACCACCACACTGAGGAATGGCCCAGGCTTTTAGCTCCAGGCATCAGGCCAGGATACACAGTAAAATGAAAAAGGAAATATGATTTACAACGAGGGGACATGTTATGCTGCCACTCGCTGCATTAGTACCCTCCACAATAGACACACTGAGTGTACAAAACATTAAGAACACCTGCTCTTTCCATGACAGAGACAGACCAGGTGAATCCAGGTGAAAGCTGTGATTCCTTATGGATGTCACTTGTTAAATTCTTATTTTTAAATGGATTAAGTAGGTTTTTTCCTAAACAATCTACACATAATTCCCCATAATGGCATATGGGGTAGTTTTTGCAAATGTATTACAAATACAAAACAAATATTACATTTACATAAGTATTCAGACCCTTTACTCAGTACTTTGTTGAAGCACATTTGGCAGTGACTATAGCCTCGAGTCTTCTTGGGTGTGACGCTACAAGCTTGGCACGCCTGTATTTGGTAAGATTCTCCCATTCTTCTCTGCAGATCCTCTCAAGCTCTGTCAGATTGCATGGGGGAGAGCTGCTACAAAGCTATTTTCAGGTTTCACCGGAGATGTTCGATCGGGTTCAAATCCGTGCTCCTGCTGGGCCACTCAAGGACATTCAGAGACTTGGCCCGAAGCCACTCCTGCGTTTTCTTGGCTGTGTGCTTAGGGTCGTTGTCTTATTGGAAGGTGAACCGTCGCCCCAGACTGAGGTCCTGAGCAAGTTTTCATCAAGGATCTCTCTATACTTTGCTCTGTTCATCTTTCCCTCGACCCTGACTAGTCTCCCAGTCTCTGCGGCTGAAAAACATCCCCACAGCATGATGCTGCCAGAGAATTTTGTTTCTCATAGTCAGAGTCCTTTAGGTGCCTTTTGGCAAACTCCAAGCGGGCTGTCATGTTTTTTACTGAGGAACGGCTTCCGTCTGGCCACTCTACCATAAAGGCCTGATTGGTGGAGTGCTGCAGAGATGGCAGTCCTTCTGGAAGGTTCTCCCATCTCTAAAAAGGAACTCTAGAGCTCTGTCATAGTGACCATCAGGTTCTTGGTCACCTTCCTGACCAAGGCCTTCTCTCCCGATTGCTCAGTTTGGCCGGGCAGCCAGCTCAAGGAAGAGTCTTAGTGGTTCCAAAATTCATCCATTTAAGAATGATGGAGGACACTGTTCTTGGGGACATTCAAGGCTGCAGGAATGTGTTGGTACTAGAGGTCGACCGATTAATCGGAATGGCTGATTAATTAGGGCCGACAATCGGAAATCGCTATTTTTGGGCGCCGCTTTTCCGATTTTTTTTTATACCTTCATTTAACGAGGCAAGTCAGTTAAGAACACATTCTTATTTTCAATGACGGCCCAGGAACAGTGGGTTAACTGCCTCGTTCAGGGCCAGAACGACAGATTTTCAACTTGTCAGCTCGGTAGATGCAATATTGTAACCTTACAGTAAACTAGTCCAACGCAATAACGACCTGTCTCGCTCTCGTTGCCCTCCACAAGGAGACTGCCTGCTACGCGAATGCAGTAAGCCAAGGTAAGTTGCTAGCTAGCATTAAACTTATCATATAAAAAACAATCAATCATAATCACTAGTTAACTACACATGGTTGATGATATTACTAGATATTATCTAGCGTGTCCTGGGTTGCATATAATCTGACTGAGCATACAAGCATACAAGTATCTAAGTATCTGACTGAGCGGTGGTAGGCAGAAGCAGGCGCGTAAACATTCATTCAAACAGCACTTTTGTGCGTTTTGCCAGCAGCTCTTCGTTGTGCGTCAAGCATTGCGCTGTTTATGACTTCAAGCCTATCAACGCCCAAGATGAGGCTGGTGTAACCGAAGTGAAATGGCTAGCTAGTTAGCGCTCGCTAAAAGCGTTTCAAACGTCACTCGCTCTGAGTCTTCTAGTAGTTGTTCCCCTTGCTCTGCATGGGTAACGCTGCTTCGATGGTGGCTGTTGTCGTTGTGTTGCTGGTTCGAGCCCAGGGAGGAGCGAGGAGAGGGATGGAAGCTATACTGTTACATTGGCAATACTAAAGTGCCTATAAGAACATCCAATAGTCAAAGGTTAATGAAATACAAATGGTATAGAGGGAAATAGTCGTATAATTCCTATAATAACTACAACCTAAAAGCTTCTTACCTGGGAATATTGAAGACTCATGTTAAAAGGAACCACCAGCTTTCATATGTTCTCATGTTCTGAGCAAGGAACTGAAACGTTAGCTTTCTTACACAGCACATATTGCACTTTTACTTTCTTCTCCAACACTTTGTTTTTGCATTATTTAAACCAAATTGAACCTGTTTCATTATTTACTTGAGGCTAAATAGATTTTATTGATGTATTATATTAAGTTAAAATAAGTGTTCATTCAGTATTGTTGTAATTGTCATTATGTTTTTTAAATTATAAATCGGCCGATTAATCGGTATCGGCTTTTTTGGTCCTCCAATAATCGGTATTGGTATTGAAAAATCATAATCGGTCGACCTCTAGTTGGTACCCTTCCCCAGATCTGTGACTTGACACAATCCTGTCTCAGAGCTCTACGGACAACTCATTCAACCTGGTTTTTGCTCTGACATGCACTGTCAACTGTGGGACCACATACAGACCTGTACCTTTCCAAATCATATCCAATCTATTGAATTTACCACAGGTGGACTCCAACCAAGTTGTAGAAACAACTTCAGGATGATCAACGTAAACAGGATCCACCTGAGCCAAATGTTTAGTCTTATAGCAAAAGGTTTGAAGAGTTATAGTTTGCAAACATTTCTAAAAACCTGTCTAAGCTTTATTATTGGTTATTGTGTGTAGATTGATGAGGATTTTTTTTTATTTAATACATTTTACAATACTTTACGAATGTATATAAATAATTTACTGATCTTTCTTATAATCGCTCAGGTATAGGACAGACATGTAAAAAATAACATCATTTTGATTTGATTTTGACTATGTTTTCTATCTACGAATCTGTTATTCATTGCGTTAAAATTGGCTAATAGCAGTAAGCCAAAATTCAATGTTTGATCAAATTATAATATATTTCTTTATTTCAATTTTTTTTATATACAGTACCAGTTAAAAGTTTGAACATAACTACTCACGGGTTTCCTTTATTTTATTTTTTACTATTCTCTACATTGTAGAATCAATTATATACATTTCTGTTACACTTTTTTGGTTACTACATGATTCCATATGTATTTGTATGTTTTATATATTTAATAATAATAATAATAATAATTCATACTTATGTCATGCAATAAAATGGAAATTAATTACTTAAAAATCATACAATGTGATTTTCTGGAATTTTGTTTTAGATTCCGTCTCTCACAGTTGAAGCGAACCTATGATAAAAATTACAGACCCTAAAGGGGTCCTAAAATACTAAATTAAATCGCTAAATGATCCTTGGGTATGACCATCGTAAAAGAATTCCATATGTTAGCTTAGTAGAACCCCCCTCAGCATTAGACTTTAGGGGTACCAAAAGGCCCCCTATTCCCTATATAGTACAATACTTTTGACCTGAGCCCTATTCCCTATATAGTACACTACTTTTTACCTGAGCCCTATTCCCTATATAGTACACATCTTTTTACCTGAGCCGCTATAGCATTTGGGATGCCCCCATAATCTATATAAATAGCAGAACATGATCACTGCTATTATTGATGAAACCTACCCTGAATAGAAAGGAGAAGGTCAAGGTGAGGGAACATACATACCGAGTATTGCCTCATTTGAAGAAGTGTTTGATAGATGAGGTCATAGCCTACTCCTCCCTCTGACTGTAACTGTTGTGACCCCGTGGAGGAAGTTATAGAGGAAGAGGAGGCAGCCAGAGCCACCTCCACCCACTCCAGCAGGAATCTCAGGGAGCCCCTCTGTACAGCCAGGCCCAGCAGCAGCTCCAGAGCCAGCCTGCGTCCCGCCCGATCTGCCCCTCCACTCCCAGAGCTCACAGACGTCTTCTTCAGGAAGTCTGCCACTTGGGCCAGGCAGTCCAATCCCACCGCTGGGATCTTGTTCTCGTTGGCCAGAGACAGAGGAGGCAGGGAGGCTAGGACAGAGGAAGCGGTAGCCAACACATCGTTACACAGCGCCACTCCGGGGTCCTCACGGGCGTACCGCCAGTTCTGCTGCAGCAGGGCGAAGAGGAGACTCAGTCCTGTCCGTACGCCCATCTCAATCAGAACGTCCGTCCCTGATTTAACTCTGGACCCTCCTCCAGGCAGCCAGGGCTCTGAGGCAGGCTCCATGGCCCCGCTGTCCTGGCTAGTCATGGTCTGAGGGGGAGCAGGTGCCCGGAAGCGGTCGTGGTACTTGCTGTGGAGGGCGTAGTATATCCGCTGGAGGACCACGAGGCGGTGGTGCAGGCCCAGGGCATAGGGGGTCCGGGCCAGCACTCGGTGGGCCAGGCAGCGCTGGCTGTGGAGTAACGACGACAGGTACTCCTCCCGCTCCTCAGCAGCACTGGACTCATACTGGAAGTCTGGCAGGCGCGGGCCAATCAAGTCCTGAAATTAAAAACAAACCCTTCAATTGCAACTTATATTCAAGCATTTTGAATATACACAGAGTACACCAAACATTGGGAACACCTTCCTAATATTGAGCCTGGTCCCAGATCAGTCTGTGCTCTTGCCAGCTCCATTGCTGTTATTGTCATGACAATGAGTGACAGGGGGTTTGGCATGAGAACACAAACGGACTGGAACTCAGGCTATATAATATATGCAAGAGGATAGGAGTTGAGCACGTTCTGTCCCTTTACCATTACAGGCTGGGCCACCCCCACCACCTCCTTATTGTGTAGCAGTTTGGCGTAGAGTCCTGCAGCCCCCTGGCGCGTGGCCGTCTGGCTGTCCTCCGCCGCCCAGGAGCTGTTCAGATGCTCCTGCCACTTCAGCATCACGTGGGTCTGGCAAGGCACCATTTCTCCTGATCATTATCTACACTGTGGAGTTATTACAGCTGTCAGGAACAGATGAAGGGGAGAAAGAGAAAGCACCTTGGTTAATAAGGTTAGACTACAAGCTATAGATACCAAAATCAAGGCAGCATTTCTCCTGATCATTATCTACACTGGAGTTATTGCAGCTGTCAGGGACGGGACCGAAGGAGAGAGAGAAAACACCTTGGTTCATACAGTATAATTAGGTTATAAGGTACAATTATTAAACACCACCGCTATGAAATGGCTATGGCCTATCACTGTATTTGGCTATATGCCCCGACGAAAGTTGCGTTGAACGAAAGCTTAGCACATTAAAACCTCTACAGGATCAGTGGGTCCCCCGCGGGAAGGTTGAGCTAACGTAGGCTAATGCGATTAGCATGGGGTTGTAAGTAACAAGAACACTTCCCAGGACATAGACATATCTGATATTGGCAGAAAGATTAACAAGATTTTAAGCTAACTGCACGGTCCAATTTACAGTAGATATTACAGTGAAATATTTCCATGCTATTGTTTGAGGAGAGTGCACAGTTATGGACTTGAAAATGTATTAATAAATCAATTAGGCACATTCAGGCAGTCTTGATACAACATTTTGAACAGAAATGCAATAGTTCATTTGATCAGTCTAAAACATTGCACATACACTGCTGCCATCTAGTGGACAACATCTAAATTGCACCTGGGCTGGAATAATCCACTATGGCCTTTCGCATTTCAAAAATGATGGTACAAAAAAAAATACAAAAAAAGCACATGTTTTTTCTTTGTATTATCTTTTACCAGATCTAATGTGTTATATTCTCCTACATTAGTTCCACATTTCCACAAACTTCAAAGTGTTTCCGTTCAAATGGTACCAAGAATATGCATATCCTTGCTTCAGGTCCTGAGCTACAGGCAGTTAGATTTGAGTATGTCATTTTAGGTGAAAATAAGGGGGGGGCGGATCCTTAATTAAAACACTGAAACTTGAATCTGATTTAAAGTGGTCTGAAAGTCTTCTTAGGACATGAGATGACATGAAAATAGCTTAACTGAAATGTCCTTGGAGTCAAGGCCTTTTAGTAAAGGAATCCCTCGTCTTGATCTGATCGATATGGGGCTGTGACTTGTAAATAATTCATTTACATTACAGTTGGTGGCAGCAGTCACTGGTCAGCAGCTGGAAAGTACCAGTAGTACGGAAATATGATTCTCCATTTGAAATACATTCTGTTTCAGTGTCACGCCACAGCACGGCAAGGCTACGTCTAGCAGCAGGGCAGTAGGCACATGACCATGAATGTATGACACACTATCCCATTGAACCCAGTCCCTTCTTAACCCTCTATGTCTAGCCAACTAACCTTCCAGACGTCTTGTTCTACAATCTACTGCTTACAAACACTGCTTAGTACAACACCCCTCTCTGATCACAAGCCTTGAACTCCATTAAGCTACACAGCAAAAAACCACAGCAGGCCTATTGATAATATTGATAATAGGCCTAAGACGTGATCATGTGAGCAAACAAAGCATGTCAAATGATGTTATTATTGCTGATAAAGGTAAGAGCAGGGTAATAAGAGTTTAATTGTGTTATTGTTAGTCTTGGAGTATACTTGTATTCCAAGTGCTGCCAATGCCTAGGGTAATATTGCAACTATCCCCTTGAACTGGTCAATAGCTTGAGAGTCTCTTAATTTCCCTCAGTCTCTACAATGCCCAGAGGCCAACACCGTAGCTTGGATGAGACAGTCCAGCACAGTAGTCTCTCTCTGGTCTAGCGGAGGGTATGGGGCATCCATACTTTCATACTGGAGTCAAATACAACCACCGACCGTTTTCTTCTTTTCCTCACTCTAAAATGACAACTCAGTGCATGCGTCAACTGATTGTCAGATTACATTGATTACACTGTGTCTTAGAGCCATTTTAGAGCAACAGAAACTAGGAAACAGTCAGTGGTTGTATTTGACTCAAGTTTATTTTTTTAAACTATGGATTTCAGCAAACAAATACGAGCCCAGCTTTAAACAGTACACAGTAAGGGTTTAAGATTTGACATTTTTTTTCAAGTATCGACTGACAGTGACTCGATATAGTCGGAGCTTCAGTCCACCCACACTCGTTGCCGCTCAACTCTGCCTTGTACTTGTACGCGGAGTGTTGAGATTCCTCAGTAACATCACAACAGACAATTGAACTCGATGCACAGTGCATTAGGACTTTCATCAGCCTACATAGAACTTGAACTCTTACTGTAATACATTAACATGATGCAGCATTAGTGAAGTGAGAGCTAGCTATGGGCCGACTAATGTCTGAGAGTGAGCCTCTTCTCTCTTTGCAGCTCAACAGTCGGGCATGAGGCAGGCAGCTTGCCTAGAGCACAGCCTTTATGGTTTCCAGGGGACAAAAATAACAGGAAGCGACAAATAAGAGAGGCAACAACGATACAGTAAAGTTCTTGACATAGCTAGTCAGGCCTAACCTAGCCCTCCCTGGCTGACTCTGCGACATCCCTGAACCAGCACCTGACCAACCATCTGGATCAACAGACGGACCTATATTGGGCATGAGGGAGGGGGAGGGGTATCATTATTAAAATGAATGTCAATTGGAGAGGCCTCACACTTTGTCTAGTATCAGGTTGACCTACAGCTCCAGACTGGTCAGGCGGTCTCTGATTATTTACTATATGCAAGAGCAAAATGTGCAGGTTAGGTTACATGTTACTAATAATAAAAGGCAAATAGTAAGGTGACCGGTGGCAACAACACTTGGGTCGTCATACACAGAGTGTTGAAATAACAGACCATAGGGCCGGTTTCCCAGACACTAATTAGGCCTAGTCCTAAAAAGTATGTTCAATACAAATTGTCAATTGGAGCTAAGTATTTTTTTTTTTTGTCTAGAACCAGGTCTAATTTTCTCAAACCAGACATAATTGGTGTCCATGAAACTAGCTAATGGAGTTAATATATAAATAAAACTATATTTAACCTTTATTTAACCAGGAAAAGGCCATTGAGACCCAGAGTCTCTTTTTCAAGGGAGACCTGGCCAAGAAGGCAGCAACAATCAGTACATTACAGAACTAAAACATACAACGATACAATACAACACATGATCCAGCCTAAAAAAAAACTCCTCTGTAACAGTCTCACAACAAGATTTTTAATTCATTCAGTGGCACTAACATATCTAGATGAAGCATGGATTGTAGACTATTCCATGCTTCTGGTGCACAAGAAGAGAAGGCAGTCTTGTCTAATACTGTGAATGTCCTGGGAACTTTAAGAAGCAACCACCTAGCAGACCGGGTATGGTAACTGCTGGTGGTGAAGGAGACCAGACTGCAGAAATGAAGAAGGAGTTTACCCAAAAGAGCTTTGTAGATGAACACATACAAATGTATCTTTCTGTGCATATAAATTGAGGTCTAACCTACCATTTGGTACAAGGTGCAATGGTGGGTGAGTGACTTGACATTTGTAATAAAGCGCGAGGATGATTGATAAAGAGTCCAGTCTCTAAGATGGAAAAGGTTGCATGCATATACAACAAGTCACCATAATCAATTACAGAGAGAACAGTGGCCTGAACAAGCTTCTTTCTAGCCATAAGCGGGAAGCAAGCTTTTCATACGAGAATTGCCTCATTAAAGCAGTAAATAATGTCTATCGCTCAATCCCTATGTCAGATTTCAACATACCCTAGGACTAGCTAACAGTTGCTAAGCCGAGATGCAACAGTAAGCTACAGTACGGTTAAATTCAGCTGCAAAATGGCCTAAAATCAATGCATGATGGGGTGGGACGAATGACACGACAACAATGGCATGATTCCTCATTGTCAACAAACCACTGGCAACTGTATCAACTGAGACAACAATTATTATTATCATTAGAGAGGTGCCTTTATTTATAAGTGTGTAATAAAAATAAATAAATAAAAATTTTAAAAAATGGCATATTCCAACTCCCCCAGGCACCCAAGTGGGGTCACAGCCAGGGTCACTATTGGACAGCACCCCTGGAGCAACTAGTGTTAAGTGCCTTGCTAGAGGGCACTAAAACATACACACATACACACACACATACATACATACATACATACATACATACATACATGTATTTTTTTTCACCTTGTTGGCTCCAGTATTTGAACCAGCAAACTTTCAGTTACTGGCCCAATGCTCTAACCTTGAGGCTACATGAAGCAAAGAATCTGTGACAGAGGTTTGTGGAAAGCTGATCACTTTTCTCTGAATAGTCTTCTGTCATCAGAAGACCACAATATGAGAGTGCATGACTAACATTCAAACACAAAGGACATGACTGTGACTTGAAAGACAGGTTTGAATTTGATAGCTATTCCCCCAGGTATCCTGGCATTGCAGACAGGCTTTCAGTAAGCAGAAAACAATCAGTGAGTGTGAGAAAATGTCAACTGCTAATGTAGTAGACATGTAGTAGATGTCGCCATCTTGACTATTTCAAATCTTCTCTCATTGATTGAGAAAGGTGGGCGAATTTAGGAAGGATGGGTTGGACGAAAATTCTGTGTTCTATGTTTTACACTACCTACTGTGTAATGACTGTATGGAAGTGTTTACATACTGTATCACCTCTGTTTCAAAGTGTAGCTAATCTACTACAAGATGACCATGTGCTCCTGAAAACAAATTCAGCTGGGAAAAAAACTCACATTGTTGTTTTGCAAGGCATACACGGCACAGGGTGACGAAAGTGGATTCTGGTCGCTTTTATCCTTGCAATCACATTGACTAGCTGGGTATTCTAAACAGTTAGCAACAGTAAAAGCTAACTAACTTGCATAGGTACAATACAATACCTAAACTACTCACAGATGTGGTAGAGTGACAGCTGTCATTTTCTAATCAGCACCAGATCTGCATTGTGTAACGTTAGCAGCTCTGTATTATGTTGCAGAAAGCCAGTAGCTAGCTACTGTCCTATCAGGTCTTAGCTTTCTATCTAGCTAGCTTGACAACTGCTCTTTAACCAAACTCAACCTAGCTATAGTTAGCCATCTTGACTAATAGGATACGGCTGTACAGACTGCACTGTGTCATTCTGACATTAGACAGCATTGCTAGCTAGCAACAAGCCAAGTTAGCTAGCTATCAACAATTGTTGTTTTTGTAACACAAAATGTTGTGTAACGGTGATTTTCTATATGCATAGCGACACACACTGCATACACAAATGCATTCAAAATAAAACCCTACCTCTGTTGTCAGTGGTATTCACACCCGGTCTCTGCTTTCCTCGTACGCTCAGTTAGCTAACGTTAGCTACAGCTGGCAACTAACGTTACAGTGCCACTGCAGTTGACAGCTAACGGGAAAAAACAAGTTTTACAAATAATTATTTATCTATAATTAATGAATACAAATAAGTAACAAGTTAAGACATCCAGGTTTCTATTAAGTCGGTCTCCGACACGGCACCGGCAAAATGTTTTCGGTCTCGCCAGGACGAAACAACAGTATTGTGCCTGGTTGCCATGAAAAACAGCACCATAGGAAAAGCACAGCCCTTCATGCCTGGGCGTCAGCGAGAACACACGGAAAACGTAACGCGAGACCAATATTCTTCTTCGGGTTTATTGGCAAAATACAGATAATGTATGTTTTATTTCACCTTTATTTAACTAGGCAAGTCAGTGAAATGCTGAATACAACAGGTGTAGTAGACCTTACAGTGAAATGCTGAATACTACAGGTGTAGTAGACCTTACAGTGAAATGCTGAATATTACAGGTGTAGTAGACCTTACAGTGAAATGCTGAATACTACATGTGAGGTAGACCTTACAGTGAAATGCTGAATATTACAGGTGTAGTAGACCTTACAGTGAAATGCTGAATACTACAGGTGTAGTAGACCTTACAGTAAAATGCTGAATATTACAGGTGTAGTAGACCTTACAGTGAAATGCTGAATACTACATGTGTAGTAGACCTTACAGTGAAATGCTGAATATTGCAGGTGTAGTAGACCTTACAGTGAAATGATGAATACAACAGGTGTAGTAGACCTTACAGTGAAATGCTGAATTCAACAGGTGTAGTAGACCTTACAGTGAAATGCTGAATACAACAGGTGGAGTAGACCTTACAGTGAAATGCTGAATGCAACAGGTGTAGTAGACCTTACAGTGAAATGCTGAATACAACAGGTGTAGTAGACCTTACAGTGAAACCAACAATGCTTAAAGAAGTTAAGAAGAAAGATATGTAGAAAAATAGAAAATATAAATAACAAATAATTAAACAGCAGCAGTAAAATAACAATAGTGAGGCTACATGCAGGAGGTAACAGTACAGAGTTAATGTGCGGGGGCACCGGATAGTTGAGGTAATTGAGGTAATATGTACATGTAGGTAGAGTTAAAATGACCATGCGTAGATAATAAGAAAAGAGTAGCAGCAGCATACAAGAGGGGTCTTGGTAGCCCTTTGATTAGCTGTTCAGGAGTTTTATGGCTTGGGGGTAGAAACTGTTAAGAAGCTTTTTGGACCTAGACTTGGCACTCCGTTACCATTTGCCGTGCGGTAGCAGAGAGAACAGACTGACTAGGGTGACTGGCGTATTTGACAATTTTCATGGCCTTCCTCTCACAACACCTGGTATAGAGGTCCTGGATGGCGGGAAGCTTGGCCCCAGTCATGTACTGGGCCGTACGCACCACCCTCTGTAGTGCCTTGCGGCCGGAGGCCAAGCAGTTGGCATACCAGGCAGGTATGCAACCAGTCAGGATGCTCTCGTTGGTGCAACTGTAGAACCTTTTGAGGATCTGAGGACCCATGCCACATCTTTTCAGTCTCCTGAGAGGGAAAAGGTGTTGTAGTGCCCTCTTCATGACTGTCTTGGTGTGTTTGGACCATGATAGTTTGTTGGTGATGTGGACACCAAGGAACTTGAAGCTCTCAACCTGCTCCACTGTAGCCCCGTTGATGAGAATGGGGATGCACTCGGTCCTCCTTTTCCTGGAGTCCACAATCATCTCCTTTATCTTGATCACATTGAGGTAGAGCTTGTTGTCCTGGCACCAAATGGCCAGGTCTCTGACCTCCTCTCTATAGGTTGTCTCGTTGTTGTTGGTGATCAGGCCTACCACTGTTGTGTCATCGGCAAACTTAATGATGGTGTTGGAGTTGTACCTGGCCATGCAGTCAGGAGTGAACAAGGAGTACAGGAAGGGGCTGAGCCCTCACCCCTGAGGGACCACCGTGTAACGGATGTGTTGTTTCCTACCCTTAAACCCTGGGGGCGGCCTGTCAAAAGGTGCATTGTCGCCACCAACTGGACAGGTTTTTTTTTTTAATCACACAAAAAAAGTGTACATTCTACTAGAGGGAAGAGAAAATTAACATCAATCCGCACAAACTATGGCTCCACAGTGTCTTAATCTTCAAAGCAAGCCTGTCCGACCCTAGAGCAGCTGTAAGAAAGTGTGTCAGATCTGCTGGCTACATGTGCACATACCTGTGCAGCATGAGTCATATCAACTGTTCTGTTATTATTATTTCAATTGTATTTTTTATTATATTCTACACTTTTGGGAAGGGCCTGTAAGAAAGCATTTTGCTGTTAGTCTCCACCTGTTGTTTACAAAGCGTGTGACTATTAACATTTGATTCTCTCTAACAAGAGAATAGGACCTTTGAGTCTCCGGCACAGGTGATATAGCCTACATGCCCCATTTTTACCTTTATTTAACTAGGCAAATCAGTTAAGAACAAATTCTTATTTTCAATGGTGGCCTAGGAACAGTGAGTTAACTGCCTGTTCAGGGGCAGAATGAAAGATTTGTACCTTGTAAGTTCAGGGGTTTGAACTTGAAACCTTCCGGTTGCTAGTCCAACACTCTAACCACTAGGCTACCCTGCCGCCCCATAACAAAGGGGTCGCTGGTCCAAGTCCTGCACTGACTGGTGCACCTAAATTACTACACTGGTGGCGGCAGTGTGATAATCACTGCAGTCTATTACCTGTCTCTGTCTCTGTCTCTCTCCAACAGTATAATACTGATGATCTTACAGAGAGACAGAGACAGAGAGACAGGTAATAGACTGCAGGGATTATCCCACTGCTGCCACCAGTCTATTACATGTGGTCTTTGCCTCTATATGATACTGCCATCTACTGTTAAGGATCGGTGACCGTTTATGATACAAAGAGTGCCTGTGTAAGAGAGTGAGGCAGAGAAACAGACAGGCGGATGGACAGACATGCACACAGGCAGGCAGACAGACAGACAGACAGACAGACAGACAGACGGACAGACAGACAGATATACAGACAGGCGGCGGACAGACAGACAGAAAGACGGACAGACGGGCGGGCGGATGGACGGACGGACGACAGACAGACATGCAGAAGGACATATATACAGACAGACATACAGACAGGTGGGCAGACAGAGAGGCAGATAGACAGACGGACAGATAGACAGAAAAAGAGAGTGAGGGGGGAAGTGTGTGTGTGTGTGTGTGTGTGTGTGTGTGTGTGTGTGTGTGTGTGTGTGTGTGTGTGTGTGTGTGTGTGTGTGTGTGTGTGTGTGTGTGTGTGTGTGTGTGTGTGTGTGTGTGTTAGATTGACTGTCTGTCTCCTTGGGGTCAAGTAAGGAACCAGGAACTTTGGGGGGTCAAAGGGGCATCTTACCGTCTCCTCTACACAAACAAACTATGACATCAGTTTGTACAGACTTCAATTCCTGGATGGCAGTTGAGTGTAATTCCCACTTCCATGCCGGATTTCTAAAACAGGGGGACAGGCTGGCAACTAGACTAGATGACAACACCGGATTGAGGAAATTGACGAGGGCAAACCATGTGGGGGAAAAACAAACTTGTTTTTAAGCCGATATAACCATGCAACCTCGTGTAATTAAGCCACTCCATCCAAGCAGCGACGTCGTCAGCCTAGAACAGCTCTTCTGAACATCCAAGGCGCCCCTTGCTAAATCTTATCCAAATATGTATTTTCTCCTTTTCACAGTCTTCTCCATATTCATAGTGCGTAATGTTGAGGCTTGGGGAGCAAGTGTCAAGTACGCGGTGAACTGCCCGGAGCGGTGCAATGTGGATCTGTGCGGCTTGACGCAGCGCTGCAGACGGACAGTGCTGGATGACTGCGGTTGTTGCCAGGTTTGTGCGGCAGACAGAGGGGAACACTGCTATCGCACTGTGTCTGGGATGCACGGAGTCAAGTGCGGACCGGGATTATTCTGCGAGTTCTACAAAGATGAGGACGACTATGGAGATGAATATGGTATCTGCAAAGGTAGGCTAATATTCACCATGACACATCAAATGCGCAATTGCGCATCATAAATTGTGTGATTAATCTGTACATAGTCCATACATATGCCATAACAGGCTAGATACATGTGATACCTATTCATATTGTTACATATTGACTATTACGTCTGTTTATTTCTTCCCAAAACGATTCCAAGGCACCCTGGAAGCTTAATTTCGTTCACGCTTAGCCTGACTGTTTCATTGCTGTTTTTCCAAAGGGATCTATAGTTTCTGTGTTCATAGCATTCCTAAAAGTTACCGTAATGAAAACGACGACTACTATGACACGCTTCATGTAGAATATGAGTATTTACATCAAGCTATGCTTAGCTTTCACTGTGGCCTTTTTGGATGCAAAGTTTTTCGAATTTGGAATGTTTACTATCTCTGCTCATGCTGATAGTGGTGAAGAGAACTGTAATATGTAGTCTTACATCACTATAATGCAGATCTGACAAAGAGCAAAGGATCATGGACCTATAGAACAGAACAGAATAGAATAGAAAATACATCTATGTGGCCCGTTGACATCCCCACTCGGTACTTTGTTTGTCTAATGGGTGATAATTTAATTGCCTACTATAAGTACATATCATGTCCATCTCCTGCAAGTGCAATAACATTGAATGGTATTCCCTTCCTTACAGATTGCATGTATGGAACCTATGGGGTAGGGTGTGGTAAAACATGCCATTGCAAAGCTGGAGGTATCTGTGACAGAGAGACAGGAGCCTGCCTCACCTTCAAATTCTTCACCAAAATCGCCAGCAAGCTGAAGACACAGCACCCCAATGCAGGTAAGAGATTGAGAAAATACTTCAATGTGAGAGCCACCCTATGGGACACAGATTCTGCACTATGAACCACTTCCAATGGAGATTATCCAGTGCTTTTAAACCCGGGTTGAAAGGTTTGGTCTGAGAAACTGTAGAGCTAAAACAGCAAATCCATTTGAGCATGTTTTGGATACACAATGTGGAGTAGCACTGAAGCAACCCAGTTAAAGAAACCCAGCTTGTGTATCTCTGTGAAGTGTTTGCTGTTGTCACATCACATTAAATAGATATTGACCTGGTGATATTTCTCATTTTCAGGAGGTGAGATTGGTTCAGGAGATGACAGCACCAGTCTGAATGGGGAACGATCCACTGCTCCAAAGTGGTTAACACCTCGCTGACACTCATTATCAACACTTAGTTTATTCTGTGTAAATGTAGAAAGCATAGTAGTAAATTAAATGATTGGAGGATATATTTTATTATGTATTATTAAGAAAACACATTTTCTACAAGATTATTGAATGTTTTGAGCATCTCTGTTGTGGTGTTTCTATTTTATACCAGTGCCCCATCATGTCATAAGAGTTGTGTTGTACCAAACGAAGGGAGGAAAAATGTACCAAAGTTCAAATATATGTTTATTCTACTTTTATACAAAGTATGAATATATCTAGAATGTCTATGATGACCTCTATGATGAGCTAGCACTCTAGCAATGCTGCATTCACTTCTTCATAATTGAGATCATTTGGTTCAATCAAATGATGTGAAAATGTTGTGCTGATATGATATGACCCCCCCCCCCCCAGGGATATAAAATAATGAATAATATATTGTCTCATCCATTTCTTCTAGAAGTATCTGCTGTGATCTGCGCTTTGAATTGTTTGTTTGTTTGTTTGTTTGATTGATTGATTGTTCTTTACTGAGAATCTCTTATTTTTCTTTCACCTGTGACCACATGGATCAATATATATATATGTGTCATATCACCTGCCAATGTACAGTATGGTCTTACAAATAAACCAAAGTTGACCTGGAAAAAAATCAGTTTGAAGCCCTGTGTTTAGTCATTGCGGTTTATTTCCCTCCTATGTTATTAAAGATGTCAGTCTACATAAAGAGAAAGAAACATTTAGCAGACGTTCTTATCCAGAGCGTCTTTTACAAGAGCAATTAGGGTTAAGTACCTTGCTCAAGGGCACATGGCCGGGCGTGGAGGTTCGATTCGGCGACCTTTCGGGTACCAGCTTCAACATTCTTAACCGCTAGGCTACCTTTTCTAGAAAAACCACAAGGACATTAAATGAATCTGCAAAGCTATGTCTTATCTGAATGCAACATTATTATATTGATATCACGAGGCATTCGATGCCTGACAATGGAAGCTGCAAAACTGCAGTTGTCACACTACTTTTTGACAAATGCTAAAGATTTGGCCCAAATGGATAACATGAAGTGTATGTTCATAATTTATAGAAACTTTTGTGGTCATCCTTAAAAAAAAAATGTCGATTCTGGGGCTAATGAAGTTTCCTTGAAAAAAAAACACAGAAAGGGTTGAAAAGTCTCCCAATTACCAACTTTATTGACACCGTTTGGTCATAACTTATAGCCAAGTTAAAAGCCTATTATTGTCTCTCAATTGAATCACTTTGGAACTCATGGAACTCTTGGACCTCCATTGAGTGGCCTATGTCCACCCTGCCTCTGAAAATACCCCCGTCAGGGTTAAAAATAGCCTGTTATTAGCCTAGCCCTCACCTCCGAGAATCAGCACGGCACACAACACAACTGTTTTCCAGCATCAGGCTTGTTTGTTTCCTATTCCTGGGCTTCCTGACACCTGTGAAAATGGTCCTTCTTCCTGTTGTTGTTGTGCCTGCCCAGGAATTTAAAAGGCTTGGAATTTGTCAAGTGACACACGTCACTGGTGTGACTGTCGGACCGTCATCCCGGCAGAGCTGGAGACACCGTGCTTCCTCCCTGGCTGCTTGAGTTTATCTGAATTCTTTCCTGAAACAACTTCAAGTCAACACCTAAACACAAACAAGTTCTCACACTCACAGGGAGCAAAGACATGTTGCACGGCAGTGTCTGCAATAACCGCATTGGAATGTTGTGAGAAGGCACATCATAGGATAGAATAGGATAGGATAGGATATGACAGGATAGAATAGGATAGGATAGAATATGATAGAATAGGATAGAATAGAATAGAATAGGATAGGATAGAATAGGATAGGATATAATATGATAGAATCTGATAGGATAGGATAGAATAGGATAGGATAGGATAGAATTTGATAGGATAGAATAGGATAGGATAGAATTTGATAGGATATAATATGATAGAATAGAATAGGATAGGATATAATATGATAGAATAGGATAGGATAGAATAGGATAGAATCTGATAGAATCTGATAGGATAGGATAAAATAGGATAGGATAGGTTAGGATAGAATAGGATAGGATAGAATTTGATAGGATAGAATAGGATAGAATTTGATAGGATATATTATGATAGAATAGAATAGGATAGGATAGGATAGGATATGATAGGATAGGATAGAATAGGATAGGATATGATAGGATAGGATAGAATAGGATAGGATAGGATAGAATTTGATAGGATAGAATAAGATAGGATAGAATTTGATAGGATATAATATGATATAATATAATAGGATAGGATAGGATAGGATAGGATAGGATAGGATAGAATAGGATAGGATAGAATAGAATAGGATAGGATATAATATGATAGAATCTGATAGGATAGGATAGAATAGGATAGGATAGGATAGAATTTGATAGGATAGAATAGGATAGGATAGAATTTGATAGGATATAATATGATAGAATAGAATAGGATAGGATATAATATGATAGAATAGGATAGGATAGAATATGATAGAATAGGATAGGATAGGATAGAATAGGATAGAATATGATAGAATCTGATAGGATAGGATAAAATAGGATAGGATAGGTTAGGATAGAATAGGATAGGATAGAATTTGATAGGATATATTATGATAGAATAGAATAGGATAGGATATGATAGGATAGGATAGAATAGGATAGGATAGGATAGGATAGAATAGGATAGGATAGGATAGGATAGGATAGAATTTGATAGGATAGAATAAGATAGGATAGAATTTGATAGGATATAATATGATATAATATAATAGGATAGGATAGGATAGGATAGAATAGGATAGGATAGGATAGAATATAATAGAATAGAATAGGATAGGATAGAATTGATGGAATTGATGTAAAATATATCACTAGCCACTTTAAACAATGCTACTTAATATAATGTTTACATACCCTACATTACTAATCTCATATGTATATGTATATACTGTACTCTATATCATCTACTGCATTTTTATGTAATACATGTATCACTAGCCACTTTAAACTATGCCACGTTGTTTACATACCCTACATTACTCAACTCATATGTATATACTGTACTCAATACCATCTACTGCATCTTGCCTATGCCGTTCTGTTCCATCGCTCATTGATATATCTTTATGTACATATTCTTTATCCCTTTACACTTGTGTGTATAAGGTAGTAGTTTTGGAATTGTTAGGTTAGATTACTCGTTGGTTATTGCTGCATTGTCGGAACTAGAAGCACAAGCATTTCGCTACACTCGCATTAACATCTGCTAACCATGTGTATGTGACAGATAAATTTGATTTGGATAGGCTAGAATAGGATAGAATAGAACAGAATAGGATAGAATGGAATAGAATAGAATAGGATAGAATAGAATGGGATAGAATAGAGTAGAATAGAATAGGATAGAATAGAATAGGATATGATAGAATATGATAGAAATAATAGGATAGAATATAATAGAAATAATAGGATAGAATAGAATAGGATAGAATATTATTCTATTATACAAAGACAATGTACTTATGTTCAGATGGAAGGCATTTTCTTTTAGTTATATTCCGGTCCAATTTTTCATTATTCTTACCATCAACAATTCCATGGAAGGAGGACTGGACAGTCTCTTACAAACCTTCAGCAGCAGTAGTCACATAGGCTACAGTAAGGCTAACATAGACTCCTTTGGTTATGAATAAAGGTATCTGAACCCATCATGTACTTCAATGACATCATTTCAGTCAATGCATATCTGTTTTTGCTATTGGAGGGCACACACCATACACGTTTGTTGAAGGGTGTGACTCGTGTGACTTCTAATTATCACCAGTTTCTTTCAGTAGACAAAATTAATACTGAATTTTACATGTATAGAAACAGCAGGAAGCGTGTCAAGATGGTAGAGTATGTAGGCTATCCAAAGTTTTCCAGCGTTTCATGTAGACCTACAAAGCTTTAGAGCTTCTTATGGTCTAAACTCAGCCACCCATGACAAAGATAGCATAGACTTTATTGAATGCTAAGGAGTGGATAGCCTTGACCTGGTCAAGGGCCATGTCAAGGTAAGAGCCAATGAAACAGGACGTGTTGCATGTCAGGATGCAATGCCAGAACAACAAGCCTCAAACTGTGACAGCCAGACAGTTCAGGGTTGCAACAGAAAACGTTTTTAAAAAACATAATTAATCAGAAACGGAAAAAACGAGTATTTGTTATTATATCAGGTACTTATTCCCTCCCTGTTTCAGGCAGTGTTTTGTCTTCTCCATTTGGTGCCTAATGAACACGAAGCAGGTCTGATAAGAAACTGATCTGCGAGGGCTGTGGGGGGTGTTGATAGTGTTCAGCCTTGCATGTTCCTGTCATTCCCCTGAGAACCAACACACTGAGACTTCACAACCAAACAAAGGGCCATGCAAAATAACAGGAAAGTGTTGGTGAGAAATACCCTTTATCTGACTCCCCGAGCACGTCAGCGCCGCCTCACAGAAACAAAGGTGTGTGAATGCAGCAGTAAAGATCTCTGATTTATGGCCAATGCCCTCCTTTCTATTACTTACATTGGACTTACTTCAGAAGTGGACTGGCAATAGGGCAATTTAGCCAACTGCCCGGCGGGCTATTCCATCATTTGGCTAACGGGCCGGTCTCACGGGAGGAAAAAAAAGATTGTTTAAAAGAGAGAGAGAGAGAGAGAGAGAGGGAGGATTGCGAGCACAAATGGCTGCTGTCCCATTACACAGACACAGGCCCAGAAAAAAATGATGCATCAGAAATGCCTGGGCTGGTTCCTGGTCCCAGTCTGCCCCTGACGTTCACTACAACAGGTTGTTTATTAGCACAGTCAAGTGGATAATAAAAGGCAACATGTCGTGACCTTCTAGGAAATTAACTGATGTCTGGGTCTCCCACTAAATACAACAATGAATCGGACGGATGTCTAATTCAGGAATCAAAAGAACATTTAAACTGATTAGGTGGTTTTGAATTCCAGGGTAGTTGGCTTACACACAACATGCCATTGAACAATTTCCAGTCTAGCTTTGAAGTGACAAGTGACATTTTTGCACGCAGGCTTAGCCTGGCGTGATACTACTCCTATATGGGATGGCTATGCCTCAACTGTTCCATTGGATTAATGTGTCTGTCCATTGGCTGGTTCCCTCATGTTTGGTCTCTCTGAGGTGCTCACAGACTTCATGGGACACATTCAGCAGGGCACACCATGGAAAATGTTTAAAAGCCGTTTGCAACAGAAAACAATAATGTGCTTTTCTCATTGAAAAGTAGATCCTACTCTGTTTCAGTCAGTTTTCTTCAGTTTGGTGGCTAATGAACACAGTCCTGGAGCTCTTCAACAGTTCACCCATATGACCCACTGATGAACTTTTGACCTTAAAGTCTGAGAACCAATTGGAGCATTGGTACTTTCTGAAATATCCGACTTGCTAACTATTTGAACTTGGCACATGTATCCTATAACTACAACCAGTTAGCAAGTCGGAGATTCCAGAGGTCCGACTAGCACGTGAAAGTGGCATTTGTGCCTACCCTGGTTGGAGGTTTTCATATGGTAGTGCTCACAGGTTTGATTGTGATTAGTTTGAAATGTAACATTTTCGTCAATTTTAAACCAATCACAATCAATCATGGTCAATAAAGACAAACGTTCATGAGTGCACAGTGCACACTGGTTGACTGTCAAACCATGAAGCTGCCAGATAGGCTCTTCAACAACGGGGCAATAAGAGTTACTAAATAGCCTACTTTAGGCTTATGTTTGATGGTAGCAAGTTAGTTATTAAATGTATGCACGGTTCAGTAGCCTAATAACTTGTAATCATTAAATGCATGATTAGAAAGAGGTTTCGGCACATTTCACCATAAAATCTTGGCTATGTTTCTTGTTCGAGGTGATCGCAAAATGCAAACTATATATCGGACATTATACAATCATACATCTCTTTTTCATACAGGTCTATAAACAGTTTATTATTATGTTTTTCTTTGAATAAATTGATCTTTTTGTGTCAGGGCAGGAACTGAAAAGAATGTAGGCCTACGTTTTGGTAAATCTAACCTAGAGTATATGTCTTGCTGTATAGCCATCTCAAGCCATAGCGAGCACAGACAGATCAGGGACCTACAGGGACCAGATCAGGGACCTACAGGGATCAGATCATGGAGCTACAGGGACCAGATCAGGGACCTACAGGGACCAGATCAGGGAGCTACAGGGACCAGATCATGGAGCTACAGGGACCAGATCAGGGACCTACAGGGACCAGATCATGGAGCTACAGGGACCAGATCAGGGACCTACAGGGACCAGATCATGGAGCTACAGGGACCAGATCATGGAGCTACAGGGACCAGATCAGGGAGCTACAGGGACCAGATCAGGGACCTACAGGGACCAGATCAGGGACCTACAGGGACCAGATCAGGGACCTACAGGGACCAGATCAGGGAGCTACAGGGACCAGATCAGGGACCTACAGGGACCAGATCAGGGAGCTACAGGGACCAGATCAGGGAGCTACAGGGACCAGATCAGGGAGCTACAGGGACCAGATCAGGGAGCTACAGGGACCAGATCAGGGAGCTACAGGGACCAGATCAGGGAGCTACAGGGACCAGATCAGGGACCTACAGGGACCAGATCAGGGAGCTACAGGGACCAGATCAGGGACCTACAGGGACCAGATCAGGGAGCTACAGGGACCAGATCAGGGACCTACAGGGACCAGATCAGGGAGCTACAGGGACCAGATCAGGGAGCTACAGGGACCAGATCAGGGACCTACAGGGACCAGATCAGGGAGCTACAGGGACCAGATCAGGGAGCTACAGGGACCAGATCAGGGACCTACAGGGACCAGATCAGGGAGCTACAGGGACCAGATCAGGGAGCTACAGGGACCAGATCAGGGACCTACAGGGACCAGATCAGGGAGCTACAGGGACCAGATCAGGGACCTACAGGGACCAGATCAGGGAGCTACAGGGACCAGATCAGGGAGCTACAGGGACCAGATCAGGGACCTACAGGGACCAGATCAGGGAGCTACAGGGACCAGATCAGGGACCTACAGGGACCAGATCAGGGACCTACAGGGACCAGATCATGGAGCTACAGGGACCAGATCAGGGACCTACAGGGACCAGATCAGGGACCTACAGGGACCAGATCAGGGAGCTACAGGGACCAGATCAGGGACCTAC
The DNA here is from genome assembly GCF_036934945.1 of Oncorhynchus masou masou. Lineage (NCBI taxonomy): Eukaryota > Metazoa > Chordata > Actinopteri > Salmoniformes > Salmonidae > Oncorhynchus > Oncorhynchus masou. The sequence goes on along the minus strand of NC_088222.1, from coordinate 9,581,071 downwards.
AGGGACCAGATCAGGGACCTACAGGGACCAGATCAGGGACCTACAGGGACCAGATCAGGGACCTATACCTTTTTCTTGATTTATTGGAACATATACAGTATATGTCTACATACAAATGTAAAACAAGCAAAGGGTCTAGCCCCCCTTGAGGTTCTTGAGAGAGCAGCTAAGGAAGTACGAGAAAGGAATGTGTACATTTGAGCAGCAGCAAAGGGATGAAAACAAGAGACTGAATGATACTGAAGAGGTACACTGGCAAACAAGAAAAGAAACGTGTATCTGTGTGAAAGTGAGGCTAAACTATAGAGTAGCAGAGGCACACAAGGTCTTATCTGATGACCCCGGGGCCATACTTGCAAAGATTATTTTAAAAAATTGAAGTTCAGCATCCGGCAATTAAAATTGGCGCTGTAGTGTCACGTGATAAAATGTTACAATGTAGCTGGTCTCATCAGTTAACATGGCAGATGTTAGCCCTATGCTAACCTCACCAGGTGGCAGGGATTATTTAACAAATTCCTCATCAGCCTATCACAGATCTTAAACTTTTTCTCCACAAACCAATGCCATTTCTTAAAATAGATCAACTTAGCCACCAGAGTATACATGTAAACCTCCACATTAAAGGTTTACGTTTATCCCTCTGGTGGCCAAGGAATGTTTATGATAGGTTGATGAGGAATTTGTTACGCTAACGTGTGCCAGGTGTTGCAGTGATTTCACTTGCTGTGGAAGCTGACGTGTATAGTGTTAAGTCATCAGCATGCGTAGACACACTGGCATTACTCAGAGCCAGTGCCAGGTCATTAGTAAAAATTGAAAAGGGGCCTAGACAACTGCCCTGGGGAATGCTTGACTCTACCTGGATTATGTTGGAGAGGCTTCCATTCAGAACACACTCTGTGTTCTGTTAGACAGGTAATTCTCAATCCACAATATAGCAGGGGATGTAAAGGCATACCACATTTGTTTTTACAGCAGCAGATTACGGTCAATAATGTCAAAAGCTGCACTGAAGTCTAACAGAACAGCTCCCACAAGCTTCTTATTATACATTTCTTTCAGCCAATCTTCAGTCATTTGTGTCAGAGCCATACAGCCCCACCTATAAACATGCTGAATGTCAGTCCTGAGGGAACACACTTTCCTGTAGGCTAAAATTGAAAACATGGCAAATAGTGGTGGCAATGTAGTCCACAATCATTTTCCATCCAAGTTGTCAGACCCAGGTGGCCTGTCATTGTTGCTAGACAACAACAACATTTTCTTTTTTTTAACATATTCCACACTCACTTTACGGAATTCAAAATTACAATGCTTGTCTTTTATAATTTGGTCACTTATTCAGAATTTCTTGTTGGAATGTCATGCCTGAATTTGCTTATCTTGCCAAAGAACAAAATCATTAATAAAGTAGTTGACAACATCAATGGGTTTTGTGATAAATGAGCCATCTGATTCAATGAAGGACGGAGCTGAGTTTGCCTTTTTACCCAAAATGTCATTTAAGGTGCTCCACAGCTTTTTACTATCATTCTTTGTATCATGTATAATTTATAGTACAGTTTTTTCTTAGTCGCATGATTCCTCAATATACAATACTTTTAGCTCTGCAGCCAGACTTATTTGCCATTCATTTTGCCTCATGCTTCTCAATCATAAAATGTTTCAATCACTCAGCGATCCACAAAAAAAGTTACTGTTTTTACAGAAATGTTCTTATTGATTACTCATCATCAACCAAAATAAGCGTTAAGAACAGCGTCTGGTTGCTTCTCATTACACACAACAGACTAGAAAATATGAATCACTACAGAACGTCTTGTATGATCTCTACAGTAGGCCCATCCTTTGGAACATTGGTTTTCTCTAGATATGGCTACTAAATTATGATAATCTGATGGGTGTGGATACTGCTTTAGAGCAGATGTCTGAAGCTTTAGTAAAGCTGTATTCAATACATGTGGATGATTTCATTCCCAAACCATGTTGCAGGCACTGGATACAGTTTGAAGCTTTTTCTTGAGTGGACAACTTGATGAAAGAATACATTTAAGATATACAATATGCCACACCCCCATTCCATGAATTACACTTTGACCTACCAGCACCATCACCCACTGTCACAGGACACCGTCACCCACTTACCCCAAGGCGACTCAACTTACCCCGTCCTTATGTTCAAATTACCCCATACCAGGGGGAATGCTATGTTTTAGCATGCTATGTTTTAGCATGCTATGTTTTAGCATGCTATGTTTTAGCATGCTATGTTTTAGCATGCTATGTTTTCAAAACTGTAATGTTTACAAGAATTCAGATTATTTCCAGGGATACAAAAACATCCTGAAAAAATACGTAGATATCTTTGTTAGAAACTATATCCCTTGACATGGTGTGTGTGTGTGTGTGTGTGTGTGTGTGTGTGTGTGTGTGTGTGTGTGTGTGTGTGTGTGTGTGTGTGTGTGTGTGTGTGTGTGTGCGTGCGTGCGTGCGTGCGTGCGTGCGTGCGTGTGTGTGTGCGTAGGTGTGTGCGTATATGTGTGTGTGTGTATGTGTGTGTGTGTGTGGTTAATGTTGCTTACAATAGTGTCCTTTAGGTCCCTGGCTTTATATTTCGGTCTAATGGGACCACCTAGTGGGGACATGCTGTACATGTGGCAGAATGGAGTAGACCAGAACAGACCTGATCTGGGATCACAGGGTCCCCTTCAGGAGAGCCCAATGGATGTCTGCCTGTGAGTCAGTGAGAGGAGTGAATAACTACTGCATGTCTGTAGCATGATACAGCCTGAGGAGGATGGGCCTCTACTCTGTCTAATAGTTCCTTCCAAGATTTCTTCATTCTATAGAGTTTGTCATTGCCAGGAAAGCAAAAAGAGGCCAGTTTCGAAAAGGTCCACTAATAGAAGTTATGTGAGTCACCACCAGGGGGTAGTAGAGCGCACAATAAAACGGGAGCTGTCCAACAACATCAAATGCAGCTGTAGTTCTGCAGTTACTTCTCCTCATTCCAGATGTGAATAAGTTGAACACAAAAGCGTCATGCCCACAGACAAGGACATGCCGCCTCACATTTTCCAGTTTATTATTATTTTTCACATGTAAAATTAATTACTAAACTTAATTTTTAAGCCCAAGTTTTATAATTTTTTAATTTTCTTTTATTTGATTGAACCTTTATTTAACTAGGTAAGTCAGTTAAGAACAAATTCTTATTTACAATGACGGCCGACCAAAAGGTGAAAGGTCTCCTGCAGGGACGGGGGCTGTGATTAAAAATAAAAATATAGGACACGACAAGAGAGACACAACAACACTACATAAAGAGAGACCTAAAGCCAACAACATAGCATGGCAGCAACACATGACAACACAGCATGGTAGCCATACAACATAACAACAACAACATGGTACATAACATAACAGCAACACAACACGGTAGCAGCACAACATGGTAGCGGCACAAAACATGGTACAAACATGATTGGGCAAAGACAACAGCACAAAGGCAAGAAGGTAGAGACCATAATACATCACACAAAGCAGCCACAACTGTCAGTAAGAGGGTCCATGATTGAGTCTTTGAATGAAGAGATTGAGATCAAACTGTCCAGTTTGAGTGTTTGTTGCAGCTTGTTCCCATCGCTAGCTGCAGCGAACTGAAAAGAGGAGCGACCCAGGGATGTGTGTGCTTTAGGGACCTTTAACAGAATGTGACTGGCAGAACGGGTGTTGTATGTGGAGGATGAGGGCTGCAGTAGATATCTCAGCTAGTAGGGAGTAGGGCCTATGAGGGTTTTATAAATAAGCATCAACCAGTGAGTCTTGCGATGGGTATACAGAGATGACCAGTTTACAGAGGAGTATAGAGTGCAGTGATGTGTCATATAAGGAGCATTGGTGGAAAATCTGATGGCCGAATGGTAAATAACATCTAGCCGCTCGAGAGCACCCTTACCTGCCGATCTGTAAATTATGTCTCCGTAATCTAGCATGGGTAGGGTGGTCATCTGATTCAGGGTTAGTTTGGCAGGTGGTGTGAAATAGGAGTGATTACGATAGAGTAAACCAAGTCGAGATTTAACTTGAGCCTGCAGTTTTGATATGTGCTGAGAAAAGGACAGTGTACCATCAAGCCATTCTCCCAAGTACATGTATGAGGTGACTACCTCAAGCTCTAAACCCTCAGAGGCAGTAATCACATCTGTGGGGAGAGGGGCATTCTTCTTACCAAACCACATGACCTTTGATTTGGAGGTGTTCAGAACAAGGTTAAAGGTAGAGAATGCTTGTTGAACACTAAGAAAGTTTTGTTATAGAGCGTTTAACACAAAATCTGGGGATCATAGATATTTATAAAAAATATCTGTCAGAAGTATTTTGTGGAGGGGCACACCTCTTTTTACAGTCTATCGGGCACATTGACTGGACGAGGCAAGAGACGTGCCAAAGACGGTGGATAAATGAAGACAGCTCTCTCAGGTCGTTTACCTTTGAAAAATAATTGTTACTTAACTGGATGTGTCTCCCATCGACATCCATTTAGTAGCTGCTGGGTCTGCTCTACTTAGTTCATTCACTTTCATTGAACCAGAAACAAACAGCGAGTGGGGTGTCGCATCGGTGGAGGAGGAGGAGAGAGAGTGTCGAGCAGTCGCGTTCTCCTGCTCAGACGTTGCATGCTTCAGCCAATGGTTGCGTGCCACATCATAGACTGTGCCCACATTAAAAAAAATACAGTTTACTATAGAATACTATAGTACTTAATATAGAATTTTTTAGAATTCTGTAGTAAACTGTAGTATACTGTATAGAATATTATACTACACACTGTACTATCCCTTCATCATATGTAGTACTTACTTAAGAATTGTGTAGTATTCTGTAGAATTCTATTCTGTAGTATCCCCATCGATCATGCACTGCTTCCTATGATGTTTTATAGTTGTGTAGAATACTATACTTGACACTAGAGGTGCCGGTTCAGAGTCCATATACAGATGGTGCCGGTTCAGAGTCCATATACAGGTGGTACCGGTTCAGAGTCCATATACAGGTGGTACCGGTTCAGAGTCCATATACAGGTGGTGCCGGTTCAGAGTCCATATACAGGTGGTACCGGTTCAGAGTCAATATAAAGGTGGTGCCGGTTCAGAGTCCATATACAGGTGGGACCGGTTCAGAGTCAATATAAAGGTGGTGCCGGTTCAGAGTCCATATACAGGTGGTACCGGTTCAGAGTCCATATACAGGTGGTGCCGGTTCAGAGTCCATATACAGGTGGTGCCGGTTCAGAGTCCATATACAGGTGGTACCGGTTCAGAGTCCATATACAGGTGGTACCGGTTCAGAGTCCATATACAGGTGGTGCCGGTTCAGAGTCCATATACAGGTGGTGCCGGTTCAGAGTCCATATACAGGTGGTACCGGTTCAGAGTCCATATACAGGTGGTACCGGTTCAGAGTCCATATACAGGTGGTGCCGGTTCAGAGTCCATATACAGGTGGTACCGGTTCAGAGTCCATATACAGGTGGTACCGGTTCAGAGTCCATATACAGGTGGTACCGGTTCAGGGTCCATATACAGGTGGTACCGGTTCAGAGTCCATATACAGGTGGTACCGGTTCATAGTCCATATACAGGTGGTACTGGTTCAGAGTCCATATACAGGTGGTACCAGTTCAGAGTCAATATACAGGTGGTACCGGTTCAGAGTCAATGTGCGGGGGCACCGGTTAGACGGGCTAATTGAGGTAATATGTACATGAGGGATGATAAACAGAGAGTAGCAGCAGCGTAAAAGAGGGGGGTGGGCGGAACACAATGCAGATAGTTTAGTTGTACATGTACATGTCTGTCTGTCTGTCTGGGAGTGTGTCTGTCTGTCTGCGAGTGTGTCTGTCTGTCTATCTGTCTGTCTGTCTGTCTGCGAGTCTGTCTGTCTGTCTGTCTGTCTGTCTGCGAGTGTGTCTGTCTGTCTGTCTGCGAGTGTCTGTCTGTCTGTCTGCGAGTGTCTGTCTGTCTGTCTGCGAGTGTCTGTCTGTCTGTCTGTCTGTCTGTCTGTCTGTCTGTCTGCGAGTGTCTGTCTGTCTGTCTGTCTGTCTGCCTGCGAGTGTCTGTGTCTGTCTGTCTGTCTGTCTGTCTGCGAGTGTGTCTGTCTGCGAGTGTGTCTGTCTGTCTGTCTGCGAGTGTCTGTCTGTCTGTCTGCGAGTGTCTGTCTGTCTGTCTGTCTGTCTGTCTGTCTGTCTGTCTGTCTGTCTGCCTGCGAGTGTCTGTGTCTGTCTGTCTGTCTGTCTGTCTGTCTGTCTGTCTGTCTGTCTGCGAGTGTGTCTGTCTAAGTGTGTGAATCTGTCTCCTGTTATTTGTCTTGAGTGAGAACATGCAGGCTGTAGTACTCAGAAAGAGTAGAGCTGGGGACTGGGGTGACACCCAATATGAACATTAGAAGTATACTTTGTGCCACTGCCAACAACAGGAAATGTGTTCATTTACTGTCCTTACTGTCCCTAGAATTTAAGTAAACAGCTGGAGGCAGGGCTTTCTCCTATAGAGCTCCATTTTTATGGAATGGTCTGCCTATCCATGTGAGAGACGCAGACACGGTCTCGACCTTTAAGTCTTTATTGAAGACTCATCTCTTCAGTAGGTCATATGATTGAGTGTAGTCTGTCCCAGGGGCGTGAAGGTGAACGGAAAGGCACTGGAGCGATGAACCGCCCTTGCTGTCTCTGCCTGGCCGGTTCCTCTCTCTCCACTGGGATTCTCTGCCTCTAACCCTATTACAGGGGCTGAGTCACTGGCTTACTGGTGCTCTTCCATGCTGTCCCTAGGAGGGGTGCATCACTTGAGTGTGTTGAGTTACTGACGTGATCTTCCTGTCCGGGTTGGCGCCCCCTTAAGGGTTCATGCCGTGGGGGAGGTCTTTGTGGACTATACTCGACCTTGTCTCAGGGTAGTAGGTTGGTGGTTGAAGATATCCCTCTAGTGGTGTGGGGGCTGTCCCCTGGCAAAGTGGGTGGGGTTATATCCTGCCTGTTTGGCCCTGTCCAGGGGTATCGTCGGACCCCTCCTGTCTCAGCCCCCAGTATTTATGCTGCAATATTTTATGTGTCGGGGGTCAGTCTGATATATCTGGAGTATTTCTCATGTCTTATCTGGTGTCCTGTGTGAATTTAAGTATGCGCCCTCTAATTCTCTATCTTGTTCTCTCTTTCTCTCTCTCTTCTCTCGGAGGACCTAAGCACTAGGACCATGCCTCAGGACTACCTGGCCTGAGGACTCCTTGCTGTCCCCAGTCCACCAAGTCGTGCTGCTGCTCCAGTTAACAGTTCTGCCTGCTGCTATGGAACCCTGACCTGTTCACTGGACGTCCTACCTTTGTCAGGACCCGGTTACGAACCTGGGTCTCCGGAGTGAGAAACAGTCACTTAACCAACTGAGCCACGAATAGTCAGCAGAACCCAGAAGATGAGGCAGACACAGCAGTACTTAAGATGGTGTATTTAATAAAGTAAAAAGGAGAAGTCCTTCAATACAAAAAAATGGCAAATCCAAAAGGTGGTAGGAATAGCACAAAAAAGCCTCAAGAGATACTCGAAAACAAAAACAGAATTCCACAAGAGCATCCACCGGAATCGACAAGAATACACAGAACACTAGGGCTGGGTGCTAACATACAAACACAGAGCACAGAACTGAGGGAAACTAAGGGTTTAAATACAATCAGGGGTAAAACGAGGCACAGGTGCAAATAATAATGGGGAACAAGGGAAAAAACATAAGGTCAAAAAGCACAATGGGGGCATCTAGTGACCAAAACCCGGAACAACCCTGGCCAAATCCTGACAACCTTGTCCCGGACCTGCTGTTCTGGACTCTCTACCGCACCTGCTGTCTCCAACTCTGAATGATCGGCTATGAAAAGCTAACTGACATTTACTCCTGAGGTGCTGACCTGTTGCACCCTCTAGAACCACTGTGATTATTATTATCTGATCCTGCTGGTCATCTATAAACGTTTGAACATCTTGGCCATGTTCTGTTATAATCTCCACCCGGCACAGCCAGAAGAGGACTGGCCACCCCTCATAGCCTGGTTCCTCTCTAGGTTTCTTCCTAGGTTTTGGCCTTTCTAAGGAGTTTTTCCTAGCCACCGTGCTTCTACATCTGCATTGCTTGCTGTTTGGGTTTTTAGGCTGGGTTTCTGTACAGCACTTTGTGACATCGGCTGATGTAAAAAGGGCTTCATAAATAAATTTGATTGATTGATTGTTCATACAGTATCTCT
>NC_088222.1:9550279-9567779 GCF_036934945.1 Oncorhynchus masou masou | reverse complement strand
GGCCTCCTATGTTCACAGAACAGCAAGAGAGGGAGATAGTAAACATGGTTTTGGCCAACAATGCTATAACACTCAAGCAGCTTCAAGCTAACATTGTCAATAATCACGCCATTTTCAACGATATCCATCAGGTCTCAACATCAACACTGGCACGCATCCTAAAATAAAACATATACAAATGAAGCAAATTTATCGAGTGTCTTTCGAGCGCAATTCCGAAAAGCGTGAAACGACTGCGGCATGATTATGCAGATGTGTATTCACTTTAACAGTGTGATCTTGCATACTGTCTCATAATCTTTTACTGTACTGTAATATGTATACTAGATCTACACCAGACTGTTTTTTAGAGAGTTTTACGAATGGATGGAGAGTTCATTTACGTAGATGAGGCTGGGTTCAACCTGACGAGAACACGAAGGAGGGGAAGAAACATCATTGGCCACAGGGCTTTAGTCAATGTCCCAGGGCAACGTGGGGGTAATATAACACTCTGTGCAGCCATTACACAGAATGGGGTCCTCCACCGCCATGCCCATATGGGCCCTTACAACACAGCACTCATACTTACATTCTTGGACCAATTGCACAACATAACAGCAGCAAATCAAATCGATCATATGCAATACACTGTTGTCTGGGACAATGTGTCTTTCCACCACTCTGCTCTGGTTCAGAACTGGTTTCAGCAACATCCACATTTCACCGTCCTATATCTTCCACCATACTCTCCATTCCTCAACCCTATAGAAGAGTTTTTCTCGGCATGGAGGTGGAAGGTATATGATCTCCGTCTCCAGGCTGAGGTACCCCTCATCCAAGCCATGGAGGAGGCCTGTGACCAGATGGAGGTAGCAGCAATGCAAGGATGGATTCGTCATTCAAGACATTTCTTTCCAAGGTGTCTTGCTAATGACAACATTGCCTGCAATGTTGATGAAATTCTCTGGCCAGATCCAGCTAGGCGAAGAGACAATGTCTAGTTATTTTTTTATTTTTTTGATCTTACAATACGTAAAGTGACGTTTGGTTACAATATTATGAATCTCTATGTCAACATTTTGGACGTGTTGAGAAATAAATGAGTTTCTTCAGTCTGAAACATTGGTCTTGTGTAGTGTTTGGTGAATTTACATTATATTTGTACTTTGTTGATAGTAGCCTACTCTCATCATAGGGAAGTAGAAGTGCTAAAAGTGTTTTAGGTTTATCACAGCAGAGTGTAACTCGTGCAAACAGAGTATAGTGATGTGAAACGTGTGTGTTTCATATGGTAACAAAGTGTGGTTTTTAAAAAGAAGTATATAGTTTTTACAAGTGTTTAATTTTGCAAAAGGATCTGTAGTGTTTTGCTAATTGGGTGTGTGGTTGTGCTAATTGGGTGTGTGGTTGTGCTAATTGGGTGTGTGGTTGTGCTAATTGGGTGTGTGGTTGTGCTAATTGGGTGTGTGGTTGTGCTAATTGTGTGTAGTGTTTTGAAAACACGGGCCCTGTTTGGAAAATCGTGCTTAAGCGATAAAAAAAACTGTAACTTGTACTGCACTGACCCAGATGACTGATGATTGGTTAAAATAAATGGATAACAAAATGATAGTTGGAGCTCTGTTGTGAGATTTCAGTGCAGTCTTTGATGTTATTGATAATACAATTTTATTGAAGAAACTGCCTGTCACATCCTGATCTGTTTCACCTGTCTTTGTGCTTGTCTCCACCCCTCTCTGGTTGTCGCCCATCTTCCCCATCATCCCCAGTGTATTTATACCTGTGTTCTTTGTTTGTCTCTTGCCAGTTAGTTTTGTTCGTCAAGCCTACCAGCATTTTCCTCCTTGCTCCTGTCTGTTTCTAGTTCCTGTTTTCTAGTTCTCCCGGTTTTTACCATACTGCCTGCCCTGACTCTGAGACTGCCTGCCTTTCTATACTTTTTGGACTCTGATTTGGATTACCGACCTCTGCCTGCCCTTGACCTGTCGTTTTGCCTGCCCCTGTTCTTGTAAAACACCTTTGTTACTTCAACACTGACTGCATGTGTGTCATAACACGTGATACTAACTTGCTATGGCTTTACATCACCCGCTATCACATGGTTGGATTGTTATTTATCCAATATAATCCAGAGAGTGTTCTTCAATGGAAGCTTCTCTAACATCAGATACTGTATGTTCAGTGCGGTGTCTCTCAGGGCACCTGCTTTGAGCCATTACGCTTTTCTAGTTTTACATATGATTTCCCACTGGTCTTACAAAAAGCTATAATGACTATGTATGTGGATGATTCCAAACTCTACAATCCAGCACCGAAACCCAGTGACCTCACAGAGTTACAGTCAGTATCAGAATGGGTGATAAATTATTAAACGGGTCTTTAATACATCTAAAACTAAAAGCATTGTATGTGGCTCAAAACATTCTTGAAGACCTAAACCTCAACTGGAGTTGTCTATAAAAAGTGGGATTATTGAGCAAATTGAGGAAGCTAAACACCTAGATATAAATTTGGACAGTCAATTATCATGGTCAAGTCATATTGACAAAGTTGTTGTGAAGATGGGGAGGGGTATGTCGGTTATACAATTATTTTAAGTCGCTCTGGATAAGAGCGTCTGCTAAATGACTTAAATGTAATGTAAATGTATTTTTGGTGTTTTTGACACAAAAATCTACTTTACTATGTGTTTAGACTCTGGTCTTGTCCCATCATGATTACTGTTTGGTAATAGGGTCAAGTGCAGCAAGGAAAGACCAAGCAAAGCTGCATCTGACTCAAAACAGAGCAGCACACCTTGGATTTAATTCTTCAGGATCGGTGTCCCGTCCGTGGGACGGTTGAGCTAACGTAGGCTAATGTGATTAGCATGAGGTTGTAAGAAACAAAAAACAATTCCCAGGACATAGACATGTCTGATATTGGCAGAAAGCTTACATTCTTGTTAATCTAAATGCACTGTACAATTTACAGTAGCTACTAGAGTGAAAGAATACCATGCTATTGTTTGAGGAGAGTGCACAGTTTTGAACTTGAAAAGTTATTAATAAACCAATTAGGCACATTTGGGCAGACTTGATACAACATTTTGAATAGATGTGCAAAATTTCACAGATTCACTGATTCACTCTAAAACTTTTGCCCGTGTGGTGCTGCCATCTAGTGGTCAAATTGCACCTTGGCTAGACTAATCCATGATGCCCTTTCTCATGCAATTCAAATATGATGATACATCATCATATTATCTTTTACCAGATCTAATGTGTTATATTTTCCGACATTTCCTTCACATTTCCACAAACTTCAAAGTGTTTCCTTTCAAATTGTATCAAGAATATGCATATCCTTGCATCAGGGCCTGAGTTACAGGCAGTTAGATTTGGGCATGTCATTTTAGTCAAATGTATTTTATTTTTTTAAAGGGAGAGCTATTACTGTCAGGATTTGGCCAGGGTTGTTCCGGTTGTTGGTCACTAGATGCCCCCATTGTGCTTTTTGTCCTTATGTTTTTCCCTTGATCCCCATTATTATTTGCACCTGTGCCTCGTTTCCTCTAATTGTATTTAAACCCTTAGTTTCCCTCAGTTCTGTGCTCTGTGTTTGTATGTTAGCACCCAGCCCTAGTGTTCTGTGTGCTCTTGTCGATTCCGGGTGACGCTCTTGTGGAATTCTGTTTTTTTTTGTTTTTGTTTATTTTTTGTGAGTTTCTTTTGAGGCCTTTTTGTGCTTTACCTACCACCTTTTGGATTTGCCTTTTTTGTATTTTAGGTTTTTTACTTTATTAAATACACCGTCTTAAGTACTGCTGTGTCTGCCTCATCTTCTGGGTTCTGCTGACTATTCGTGGCTCAGTTGGTTAAGTGACTGTTTCTCACTCCGGAGACCCAGGTTCGAAACCGGGTCCTGACAATTACCAAACAAGTTGTGTCTTCTGCTGTCAATGACATTTTTAAAGGTGTAGATTTGTGGAGCCTGCAAGAATATCAGTCATCTCTTAGACATGATCTCAAGGACACATGTTTCTCAGACAGCTGTAGTCCACATAACTGTAGGAAGTGTATCTCTGCTGTCATGTCACCTCATTTTGCTGTCAGAACAGGACCTCTGGGGTTGGATCTATGTGTAGGGTTCATCCTCTTCTTCCTATGACTTAGAGGTACGTAAAATTACGAAAACTGTATGCACTCGTACGTTGCTCTGGATAAGAGTGTCTGCTAAATGACAAATGTGACCCACCACCTGGATTCGATCCTATGTAAGCAAGCTGTTTAACTTCTGTAGGACTGGGGGGAAGTATTGAGTAGCTTGGATAAAAAGGTGCCCAGAGTAAACTGCCTGCTACTCAGTCCTAAAAGCTACAATATGCATATAATTAGTAGATTTGGATGGAAAACACTCTGACATTTCTAAAACTGTTTGAATGATGTCTGTGAGTATAACAGAACTCATATGGCAGGCAAAAACCTGAGAAATAAAACCACCAGAAAGTGGGAAATCTGAGGTTTGAAGTTTTTCAAGTCATTGCCTATCAAAAATACAGTGTCCATGGGGTCATATTGCAATTCCTAAGGCTTCCACTAGATGTCAACAGTCTTTAGAACCTTGTTTGATGTTTCTACTGTGAAGGAGGGGGGAATAGGAGCTGAATGAGTCAGAGGTTTGCCAGAGTGGCATGAGCTGATCACGCGCACTCACGTGAGAGTTAGCTTACTTTCCATTGCATTTCTACAGACAAAGGAATTCTCCGGTTGAAACATTATTGAAGATTTATGTTAACTGCGCACGGAACCCGCTAGCGGGCTGAAATTCCACAACATACGCTGATCGCTACATAAATAGTCATATTAAACATTCATGAAAATACAAGTGTCTCACATGTACCGAAAGCCTAGAATCTTGCTAATCCAACTGCGTTGTCAGATTTAAAAAAGGATGCGAAAGAATATGATGCGATTATCTGAGCATAGAGCCCCATAAAAAAAATATTTTTAACCAGCACAGGCGTAACATATTCACAAACTGCATTAAAATAAATTGTTTACCTTTGACGATCTTCGTCTGTTTGCAATTCCAATGCTCATTGTTACACAATGAATGATCTTTTGTTTGATAAAATCCGTTTTTATAGCCTAACACGAAACATATTGTGAACCGCTTGTGTCGTGAATTCCGTCTCATTCCATTTTCGACGACACATTCCAGGTAAATCACCCACACAGAACGTGACTTTTCCAGTCATGTTTGGTTTCGCTACAATCAACTGGTTTGATTGTAACACAATCATTATCTGAGCAAACACAATCAAACTTGATGGGCCATTTCGCGGGAGGTATTGACTGAAAGAAACCGATTTGAAGACAACAAGTCATGACATCATTGTGCACCAATGATTTGCCCGCTGTTTCGTTGATTGACTGTCTTTTGACCCAATGACCACTGATCGTCTTGAAATCTAGCTGGGTAGATAGCCAATGAGCTGAGCTAAACGGCAATAGGCCATGTTTATGTGTTGCAAGACCAACCCATGTAGTAAGCTCCAGCGTAAAGTGAGTCATTCCCCATTGAAGTGTCATACCGGAAGGAGAAACACATATTACGCATTGCATTGTTTTGGTAAACGCGCAGATTCAGCTGTTTAACCTGTTGATGCTCTGGGGGCGCAATTTCATTTTTGGATGAAAAACGTTCCCGTTTTAAACAAGATATTTTGTCACAAAAAGATGCTCGACTATGCATATAATTGCTACCGTTCGAAAGAAAACACTCTGACGTGTCCAGAAATACAAAGATCTTCTCTGTGCGTGCCCTAAAACGTGAGCTTCAGGCAAAACCAAGATGAGATGGCATCCAGGAAATGACAAGGATTTTTGAGGCTCTGTTTTTCATGATCTCCTTATATGGCTGTGAACGCAAGAGGAACGAGCCTGCCCTTTCTGTCGTTTCCCCAAGGTGTCTGCAGCATTGTGACGTATTTGTGGGCAGATCATTGGAAGATTGACCATAACAGACCACATTTACCACGTGTCCGCCCAGTGTCCTGCGCCGAAATTGGTGCGCAAAAGTCACCTGCCAGTATTTTTCCATGGGACACAGAGAGGAAAGCAAGCTTCCACGAACTGCATGTCAATGAAGAGATATGTGAAAAAACACCTTGAGGATTGATTCCAAACAACGTTTGCCATGTTTCGGTCGATATTATGTAGTTAATCCGGAAAAAGTTTCACGTTGTAGGTGACTGCATTTTCGGTTAGTTTCGGTAGCCAGACGCAATGTAGAAAACGGAACGATTTCTCCTACACACAGACGCTTTCAGGAAACACTGCGCATTTGGTATGTGACTGAGACTCTCCTCATTGAAAACATCAGAAGCTCTTCAAAGGTAAATGATTTTATTTATTTGGTTATCTGGTTTTTGTGAAAATGTTGCGTGCTACATGCTACACAAAATGCTATGCTAGCTTTGCATACTCTTACACAAATTAGTCAATTTCTATGGTTCAAAAGCATATTTTGAAAATCTGAGATGACAGTGTTGTTAAGAAAAGGCTAAGCTTGAGAGCAAACGCATTATTTTAATTTTATTTGCGATTTTCAGAAATCGTTAACGTTGCATAATGCTAATGAGCCTGAGGCTTTAGTCACAAACCCGGATCCGGGTTGGGGAGTTTCAAGAAGTTAAATATCAATCATTATGGCGACTAAGTCAGGGAAAGCCTAGTCTAGATAAACAGATGTACACACAGATTGTTGTAGGAGGATTCATTTAGCGATTGTGGAGGAATATATTTTTGAACCAGCAACAGCCACTCTAAAATGGTGTACTTGTATGTTTGAGGAATTTTAATTATGGGATTTCTGTTGTTTTGAATTTGGCGCCTTGCACATTCACTGGCTGTTGTTAGGTGGGAAGCTATCGTCCCACATATCCCAGAGAGGTTTATTACCTATGGGCTCACTTTTGCAATTATTGTTTTCCTCTTTCTCAATCAAATTGGTTGTACATCCCTTGGGATGTATTTATATGTCAACTTACCCATGTTCTTTCATTTGCTGATTTTCAGCAATAGTTTTCATCTGGCAGTCTCTGCTTTCTGTGTTGTTCAAGTCATGCCAGACGCCAAAATCTCCTCTAAGGGAGAGGCCGAGAAGGATCTAGCGCCAGCAGTCCAGGTCCTCACAACTGGCTACAAATGTATTTGGCTTCCCTACACTCTCACAGAAGAGGTTTCTTCTCCCAGAGTGAAGAAATGGCTCCAGAAAGGGTTTCACCAGCGACGGTTTCACTTCTAACCTACAAAGCATTACATGGGTTTGCTCCTACCTACTGTATGTCTCCGATTCGTCCTGCCGTACATACCTACACGCTACAGTCTCAAGACACAGGCCTCCTTACTGTCCCTAGAATTTCTAAGCAAACTGCTGGAGGCACAGCTTTCTCTTATAGATCTCCATTTTTATAGAAGGGTCTGACTATCCATGTGAGAGACGCAGACTCAACCTTTAAGTCTCTTACTGAAGACTAACCTCTTCAGTAGGTCCTATGATTGAGTGTAGTCTGGCCCAGGGGTGCGAAGGTGAACGGCAAAGCACTGGAGTGCCAAACCCCCCTTGCTGCCTCTGCTTGGCCGGTTCCCCTCTCTCCACTGGGATTCCCTGCCTCCGACCCTATTACAAGGGCTGAGTCACTGGCTTGCTCATGCTCTTACATCCTTCCTGTCCTCGTGGGAGATGTTCCTGGGCTATACTCGGCCTCGTCTGTTGATATGCCTTTGATTGTGTGGGGGCTGTGCTTTGGAAAAGTGGGTGGGGTTATTTCTTGCCTGGTTATATCCTGCTTAGTTGGCCCCGGGTTATCTTTGGATGGGGCCACAGTGTCCTCCAACCCCCCCTATCTCAGTCTCCAGCTGCAATAGTCTGTGCCGGGGGTCTAGGGTCAGTCCGTCTTATCTGGTGTCCTGTGTGATCTTAGGGATGCTTCCTCTAATGTTTCCATCTCTCTCCCATCCCGGAGTCATAGGACCATGCCTCAGAACTACCTGGCATGAAAACCTCCTGGCTGTCCCAAGTCAACATTGTCATTCTGCTGATCCAGTTTCTGCTGTTGTGAATGCAGCTATGGAACCCTGACCAACCTGACCCACACCTGCTATCTCGACCTCTGAATGCTCAGCTGAATGCTCTTCTGTAAAGCGCAGCTCTGTGGAGTGTACAGCTTAAAGTGGTCCTATGGACAGATACTCTAATCTCCGCTGTGGAGCTTTGCAGCTCCAGGCTAACCTTTGGTCTCTTTGTTGCCTCTCTGATTAATGCCCTCCTTGCCTGGTCCGTGAGTTTTTGTGGGTGGCCCTCTCTTGGCAGGTGTGTTGTGGTGCCATATTCTTAAAAAAAAAATTATAACTGATTTAATGGTGCTCCGTGGGATGTTCAAAGTTTCTGATATTTTTTTTATAACCCAACCCTGATCTATACTTCTCCACAACTTTGTCTCTGACCTGTTTGGAGAACTCCTTGGTGGTGCCCTTTGCATAGTGGTGTTGCTGACTGGGGCCTTTCAGAACAGGTATATATATATATACTCAGATCATGTGACAGATCATGTGACACTTAGATTGCACACGGGTGGACTTTATTTATCTATTTATGTGACTTCTGAAGGTAATTGGTTGCACCAGATCTTATTTAGGGGCTTCATAACAAAGGGGGTGAATACATATGCACGCACCACTTTTCCATTTAAGTAAATTTTTTATTTTTTGAAACAAGTAATTTTTAAAATTTCACTTCACCAATTTGGACTATTTTGTGTATGTCCATTACATGAAATCCAAATAAAAATCTATTTGAATTACAAGTTGTAATGCAACAAAATAGGAAAAATGCCAAGAAAGGTGAAAACTTTTGCAAGGCACTATACCTTTTACATCAGCTGAAATAAAGCTTTTGTTCCAGCTTAACATCCTTCACTCCATATTCTGGAGGAGGAGAAGAAGGAGGAGATGGAGGAGGAGATGAAGGAGGGGGAGGAGAAAGAGGAGGTGCAGAAGAAGAAGAAGGAGGAGATGAAGGACGGGGAGGAGAAGAAGGAGGAGGAGATGGATGAGGAGGAGATGGATGAGGAGGAGATGGAAAAGGAGGAGGAGAAGAAGGAGGAGGAGATGGATGAGGAGGAGATGGATGAGGAGGAGATGGAAAAGGAGGAGGAGGAGATGGAGGAAGGGGAAGAGAAGAAGGAGGAGGAGATGGATGAGGAGGAGATGGATGAGGAGGAGATGGAAAAGGAGGAGGAGGAGGAGAAGAAGGAGGAGGGGAAGAACATCAGAGGGACATTGTAATTTCATGTGTTCCAGTGGAGGGTTCAGAACCACTGGTGGTGAGGGTGGAGGCTGTGTCGGGGGTGCTAAAGGGAGAGGTTTATTTTTCTCATGGTGATTTCTTTGGAGACTTGGTTTAATTCTTGATGGAGATTCTCTGACAAAATGTTGCACCAGTCTTTGTCTGAGGCTTTATTTCCCAGACCTTTTACACAGTAATACAGTGCTGTAACCTAAATGCATTGATAAATCATTTCAAGTTTCAAGTTTTAATGTCATGTGCACAAGTATAGTGAAATGTCTTTCTTGCAAGCTCTAAACACAACAATGCAGTAATCAATACCAATGTAGTACTAAAAATAACACCAAGGTAGAACAAAAACACAAAATTAGTGTCACGCCCCGACCTTAGAGAGCTTTTCATGTCTCTATTTTGGTTTGGTCAGGGTGTGATTTGGGGTGGGAATTCTATGTTCCTTTTTCTATGTTTTGTATTTCTTTATTTTGGCCGGGTATGGTTCTCAATCAGGGACAGCTGACTATCGTTGTCTCTGATTGGGAACCATACTTAGGTAGCTGTTTCCCCACCTATGTTTTGTGGGTAGTTATTGTTTCCTGTTTAGTGTTTTCTGCACTTGACAGGACAGGTTCGGTTTCATTTTGCACTTTGTTATTTTTGTTTCAGTGTTCAGTTAAATAAAGGTCATGAACACTTACCACGCTGCTCCTTGGTCCGATTCCTCCTCATCAGACGACGACACACGTTACATTAAGAAGAACAGGAGAAAGTAAGAAGCTATACACAGGGTCAGTTCCAGTGGCATATTTCCAATGTGCAGGGATACTGGGGTGATAGAGGTAGTTAAGTATAGGGGTTAGGTGACTAGGCATCAGTATATATGCCTAGACACCTAAACAGAGTAGCAGCAGCGTACATGCTGATTTTATGTGCGTGTGTGCAGTGGTGTAAAGTGCTTGAGTAGAAATGCTTTGGGTTATCTGTACTTTACAATTAATATTTTTGACTACTTTTACTTTTACCTCACTACATTCCAAAAGAAAAAACGGTGCTTTTTTTACTCCATACATTTTCTCTGACACCCAAAAGATCTCATTACATTTTGAATGCTTAGCAGGACAATTCACGCACTTATTGTAACGGCTTTCTTCCTGGGAAGGAGAGGTGGACCAAAACACAGCGTGGTTACGGTTAAACATCTTTAATAAAGACGAATACCGAGAAAACACTACAAATATACAAAACAATAAATGTGAAAACCGAAAACAGTCCTGTGTGGTGAAACAAACACAGACACGGAAATAATCACCCACAAACCCCAACACAAAACAAGCTACCTAAATATGGTTCCCAATGAGAGACCATGACTAACACCTGCCTCTGATTGAGAACCATATCAGGCCATCCACAGAAACAGACAAACTAGACACGCAACATAGAATGCCCACCGAGCTCACGTCCTGACCAACACTAAAACAAGGAAAACACACAAGAACTATGGTCAGAACGTGACAGTAACCCCCCCCCAAGGTGCGGACTCTGACCGCACAACCTAAACCTATAGGGGAGGGTCTGGGTGGGCATCTGTCCACGGTGGCGGCTCTGGCGCTGGACGTGGACCCCACTCCATCATTGTCTTAGTCCACCTCCTTAGCGTCTTTTGAGTGGCGACCCTCACCGCCGACCTGGGCCTAGGAAGCCTAACAAAGGACTCCACTGGACTGAGGGGCAGCTCCGGACTGAGGGGCAGCTTGGGACTGAGGGGTAGCTCAGGACTGAGGGGTAGCTCAGGACTGAGGGGTAGCTCAGGACTGAGGGGTAGCTCAGGACTGAGAGATAGCTCAGGCTGGTTGACGGCTCTGGCGGATCCTGGCTGACTGGCGACTCTGGCGGATCCTGGCTGACTGGCGACTCTGGTGGATCCTGGCTGACTGGCGACTCTGGCGGATCCTGGCTGACTGGCGGCTCTGGCGGATCCTGGCTGACTGGCGGCTCTGGAGGATCCTGGCTGACTGGCGGCTCTGGCGGCTCTGGACAGACGGGAGACTCTGGCGGCTCTGGACAGACGGGCGACTCTGGCGGCTCTGGACAGACGGGGGACTCTGGCGGCTCTGGACAGACGGGAGACCCTGGCGGCTCTGGACAGACGGGAGTCTCTGGCAGCTCTGGACAGACTGGAGACTCTGGCGGCTCTGGACAGACGGGAGACTCTGGCGGCTCTGGACAGACGGGAGACTCTGGCGGCTCTGGACAGACGGGAGACCCTGGCGGCTCTGGACAGACGGGAGTCTCTGGCGGCTCTGGGCAGACTGGGGACTGGCGGCTTTGGGCAGACTGGAGACTCCGGCAACGCTGGAGAGGAGGAAGGCTCTGGCAGCGCTGGACAGAGAAGCTCTGGCACCTCTGGACTGAGGGGCTCTGGCGCCTCTGGACTGAGGGGCGGAAACTCTGGTAGCGCTGGACAGGCGGGAGCACCTGCATTGATGGGATGGAGAGACAGCCTGGTGCGGGGTGCCGGCACTGGTGGTACCGGGCTGGGGACACAAACCTCAGGGCGAATGCCTTGCATACTACGCCAAATCAACTGCTCTCTCTCTTCACACTCCCCCAATTCTATTAACACCTCCTCGAGTGTCTCCTCATCTCCCATCCGTTCACTCTCCTCCATTCTGTCCAATAACTCCTCGACCCTCTCAGACTCAGCCCTCAGCTTCGCCGACAGCTCCGATAACATCCCATGGTTCCTTACGGTAAACAGGGGGAGTTGGTTCAGGTCTGGCTCCTGACTCTGCCACACTCTCCCCGTGCCTCCCCCCAATACATTTTTGGGGCTGCCTCTCGGGCTTCCAGCCGCTCTGCCATGCTAGCTCCTCATAATGCCGCCTCTCTGCTTTCGCTGCCTCCAGCTCGGCTTTGGGGAAGCAATATTCCCCTGGCTCTGCCCAGGGTCCTTTCCAGTCTAGGATCTCCTCCCAAATCCCCTTTTCCAAATAGTGCAGCCTCTCCCACTGCTGCTGCTGCTGCTTCTCCTGCTTCCTCTGTTGCTGCTTGGTCCTTTGTTGGTGGGTGATTCTGTAACGGCTTTCTTCCTGGGAAGGAGAGGCGGGCCAAAACGCAGCTTGGTTATAGTTAAACATCTTTAATAAAGATGAATACCGAGAAAACACTACAAATATACAAAACAATACATGGAAAACACACAAGAACTATGGTCAGAATGTGACACTTTTCAAGATAACATCTCTGGCATCTCTACTGCCTCTGATCTGACGGACTCACTAAACACAAATGCGTTGTTTGTAAATGATGTCTGAGTGTTGGAGAATGCCCCTGGCTACCCACAAATAAACAAGAAAACAGTGCCGTCTGGTTTGCTTATTAATATAAGAAATGTGAAATCATTATACATATACTTGTGATACTTAAGTACATTTTAGCAATTACAAGTACCTTTTGTACTTAAAATCAATTACATTTAGACGTCTACTCAAGTAGTATTTTACTGGTTGACTTTCACTTTTACTTGAGCCATTTTCTATTAAGGTATCTTTACTTTTACTCAAGTATGACAATTGGGTACTTTTTCCACCACTGTGTTTTGACTTACTATAGATGTGTGTGTATATTGTGTGTGTTGGAGTGTCAGTGTGTGTGAGTGTGTGGAGTCTTCTAGTGTGCATAGAGGCAGTGCAGAAATAAAATACAAGGGTCAACTGAGATAGTCTGTGTGGCCATTCTGTTGGCTATTTTATGGCTTGGGGATAGAAGCTATTCAGGTGCCTGTTGGTGTGAGACTTGATGCTCCGGTAATGTTGTTTGTGTAACATGGTGCATGAATAAAGCCCTGGGGAGCTTTCCTTTTATTAGCCTATTGAATTGACTATACAGAACCAAACCATTACCCATAGATAGACGATGCAGAGAGGAAGAAGAGATGTTTGAGAGAGGATGGAGAGAGGAAGGAGAGAGGAAGGAGAGAGGAAGGAGAGAGGTTGGAGAGAGGAAGGAGTGTCACAATCGTCGTAAGAAGCGGACCAAAGCGCAGCGTGGTGTGAATGCATAATTTTAATGGATGACGAAAACATGAAGTAAACTGAACAAAACAATAAATGAACAACGACCGTGAAGCTATATACGAACTGTGCCGACACAAGCAACTAACATAGACAATCACCCACAACCCACAATGACAAAACAAGCTACCTAAATATGGTTCCCAATCAGAGACAACGACTAACACCTGCATCTGATTGAGAACCATATCAGGCCAAACACCGAAACAGACAAACTAGACATAGATCATAGAATGCCCACGCAGACCACACCCTGACCAAACAAAACCTATAAACATACAAAGCAAACTATGGTCAGGGCGTGCCAAGGAGAGAGGATGGAGAGAGGAAGGAGAGTTTGGAAAGAGGTTGGAGAGAGGTTGGAGAGAGGAAGGAGAGAGATTGGAGAGAGGATGGAGAGAGGTTGGAGAGAGGAAGGAGAGAGATTGGAGAGAGGATGGAGAGAGGTTGGAGAGAGGAAGGAGAGAGATTGGAGAGAGGATGGAGAGAGGTTGGAGAGTTTGGAGAGAGGTTGGAGAGAGGTTGGAGAGAGGAAGGAGAGAGATTGGAGAGAGGATGGAGAGAGGTTGGAGAGAGGAAGGAGAGAGATTGGAGAGAGGATGGAGAGAGGTTGGAGAGAGGATGGCGAGAGGTTGGAGATGTTTATGTCATTGCACTTTCCATTAGGATATGGTTGTAAAATATTACTCATACGACACTGAAGGGTTTAGTAGATCATTTATGAATGGCAAAGTACTGCTGCATATAATGTACAACAGAGGGCTCTGGTGGGTCCTGGGTCTAATAGTCACCTGTATTTAAAGTGTAGGCCAGGTTCATTTTTTAATATACACTGCTCAAAAAACTAAAGGGAACACTTAATTATTAAACAACACAATGTAACTCCAAGTCAATCACACTTCTGTGAAATCAAACTGTCCACTTAGGAAGCAACACTGATTGACAATAAATTTCACATGCTGTTGTGCAAATGGGATAGACAACAGGTGGAAATTATAGGCAATTAGTAAGACACCCCCAATAAAGGAGTGGTTCTGCAGGTGGTGACCACAGACCACTTCTCAGTTCCTATGCTTCCTGGCTGATGTTTTGGGCCTTTTGAATGCTGGCGGTGCTTTCACTCTAGTGGTAGCATGAGACGGAGTCTACAACCCACACAAGTGGCTCAGGTAGTGCAGCTCATCCAGGATGGCACATCAATGCGAGCTGTCGCAAGAAGGTTTACTGTGTCTGTCAGTGTAGTGTCCAGAGCACGGAGTCGCTACCAGGAGACAGGCCAGTACATCAGGAGATGTGGAGGAGGCCGTAGGAGGGCAACAACCCAGCAGCAGAACCGCTACCTCCACTTTTGTGCAAGGAGGAGCAGGAGGAGCACTGCCAGAGCCCTGCAAAATTACCTCCAGCAGGCCACAAATGTGCATGTGTCTGCTCAAACGGTCAGAAACAGACACCATGAGGGTTGTATGAGGGCCCGACGTCCACAGGTGGGGGTTGTGCTTACAGCCCAACACCGTGCAGGACATTTGGCATTTGCCAGAGAACACCAAGATTGGCAAATTCGCCACTGGCGCCCTGTGCTCTTCACAGATGAAAGCAGGTGCACACTGAGAACATGTGACAGACGTGACAGAGTCTGAAGACGCAGTGGAGAACGTTCTGCTGCCTGCAACATCCTTCAGCATGACCGGTATGGCGTGGGTCAGTCATGTGCTCGCCAGAGGTAGCCTGACTGCCATTAGGTACAGAGATGAGATCCTCAGACCCCTTGTGAGTGCGGTTGTGTGGTTGGCCCTGGGTTTCTTCTAATGCAAGACAATGCTAGACCTCATAGTGGCTGGAGTGTGTCAGCAGTTCCTGCAAGAGGAAGGCATTGATGCTATGGACTGGCCCGCCCGTTCCCCAGACCTGAATCCAATTGAGCACATCTGGGACATCATGTCTCGCTCCATCCACCAACGCCACGTTGCACCACAGACTGTCCAGGAGTTGGCGGATGCTTTAGTCCAGGTCTGGGAGGAGATCCCTCAGGAAACCATCCGCCACCTCATCAGGAGCATGCCCAGGCGTTGTAGGGAGGTCATACAGGCACGTGGAGGCCACACACACTACTGAGCCTAATTTTGACTTGTTTTAAGGACATTACATAAAAGTTGGATCAGCCTGTTGTGACGACCCTCCCACTCTGTCTGCCGTATTCTGTCTTTGTTCTTGTTTCCTTATTAGGATGCCGGTCGGCGGAGTTGGGGAGGGTCGTCAGCTACATGGGAAACACCTGGGCCAGGTGTGTCCCAGAAAAAATGGACCTCTTCCACATTCATGGAGGAGACTCTCTCCATGCAGACACCTTTGTAGATTGTGTTGTGGTTCTTGGTGGCCTTTTGTTTGTTTGCATTGGCACGGTTCAACACCTTGCATTATCACATTCATGCATGCAAAACACTCACTTACACTACTGATTACACACACCATTGTATATTTTCCTTAGTTGCTTTGGTTAATAAATATACATTTTGTTACTCCTTATCTCCACGTTGTCTCCCTTTGTTACGGGCTTTGAGCCAGTTCGTGACAAGTGGACCCCCAACAAGGACCCCGGAACATACCAGCCTCTGCAGTCCCAAATTGACACAGCCTCTGCGTCCCAAATTGACAAAGCCTCTGCGTCCCAAATTGACACAGCCTCTGCGTCCCAAATTGACACAGCCTCTGCGTCCCAAATTGATGGCATGGTGTTGTATTATATAATAACCCTCATCTTTCCCATGTTGTACTGTACACAGGCATGGTGTTGTATTATATAATAACCCTCGTCTTTCCCATCTAGTACTCAGGATTGGGGAGTAAAGGATTGCATGTAATCCACTAGACGTAAAGGATTACAAAACAGGTAACTGTAATCTGATATGTTACCAGCAAACATATTGTAATCACATTACAGATCCTTTTGAAAAACCAGATGATCACTTCAAGGATTACTTTTAAATTCAGAAAGGATGTTTGTGAAAAACAATATTTGACCCCGTCTCTGTTTTCTCAATGACATTCAAATCAGCATTGAAGAAAGGAGCTTACGGATTGCGGTTCTTGTGGATGGCTGTTCACAAATCTAATGTGTATTTGAACCCAATAATGGTTGAATGCAAGAAGTTTAAGCTGCCTATCAATCACGGTTTTTTGAAACCAGTAGACAGCCAGTGAAAAATGTGTTCCTGCAACAGCTGCATAGTGCGGATCCCCCCCTATGTAATAAAAGTGGGGCTTTTATTGCTCAAATCTAATTCATGCTGATTGAACTAGAAACAAAGACCTTTCCTAATGAAACTCGTCAGTCTATTCTTGTTCTGAGAAATTAAGGCCGTTCCATGCGAGAAATTGCCAAGAAACTGAAGATCTCGTACAACGCTGTGTACTACTCCCTTCACAGAACAGCGCAAACTGGCACTAACCAGAATAGAAAGAGAAGTGGAAGGCCCCGGTGACAACTGAGAATGAGGACAAGTACATTGGCGTGTTTAGTTTGAGTCTCAACATCAACAGTGAAGAGGCGTTTCCGGGATGCTGGCCTTCTAGGCAGAGTTCCTCTGTCCAGTGTCTGTTATCTTTTGCCCATCTTAATCTTTTCTTTTTACTGGCCAGTTTGAGATTCGGCTTTTTCTTTGCAACTCTGCCTAGAAGGCCAGCATCCTGGAGTCGCCTCTTCACTGTTGATGTTGAGACTGTTGTTTCCACCAATCAGCACTCCACCAATCAGGCCTTTATAGTAGAGTGGCCAGACGGAAGCCACTCCTCAGTAAAAGTCACATGACAGTTTGCCAACAAGCACTTCAAGACTATCAGACCATGAGAAACAATATTCTCTGGTCTGATGAAAGCAAAATTGAACTATTTTTTCACGTCTTTTAGTAAACCTGGCACCATCCCTAAGGTGAAGCATGGTGGAGGCAACATCATGCTGTAGGGATGTTTTTCAGCGGCAGGGACTGGGAGACTAGTCAGGATTGAGGGAAAGATGAAAGGAGCAAAGTACAGAGAGATCCTTGATGGAAACCTGCTCCAGAACACTCAGGACCTCAGACTGGAGTGAAGTTTCACCTTCCAACAGGACAACTACCCTA
>NC_088222.1:9525279-9545279 GCF_036934945.1 Oncorhynchus masou masou | reverse complement strand
GTCTGGCGGGGTAAGTGTGGGTGTCAGAGCTGTGTATAAGTTGACTATGTAAACAATTTGGGATTTTCAACAAATTAACGTTTCTTGTAAAACGTCGAGGGGTCTGAAAAGTTTCCGAATGCACTGAATATACTGAATTCATGCAACCTGATGTCAGAGCATATTCTATTATTCTGTGTGTACATCCGACACACTCCATTTAGTATGATATGTTATATATTCATTTGTGGATGTCCATCATCCATTTTGTGAGGATATATAACGAATTTGCCAAACATACTTTATGTTACGAATATGCAAAATCTATGATATGTTACAAATTTCAATTTGTTGTGGCTAACGTTAGCTAGGTGGTTAACACTAATTTTAACTAGCTGGCTAATATTAGCTAGGGTAGGGTGTTAGGAGTTAGGCAAAAAGGTTTAAGGTTACGGGATTTAGGGTTAGGGGACAGGTTAGCTAAAAGGGTTAAGTTTAGGGTTAAGGGGAGCTAACATGCTAAGTAGTTGCAAAGTAGCTAAGTAGCTAAAATTCTCTGTGATGAGATTCGAATACGCTACCTTTGGGTTGCTAGACATTCACATTATATCCCCACTCATCCACCGCTTCTGTAACTATACCAAACATAACATTTCATACTAATTGGAGTGTCCCAGATGTAAATGTACTATGTTACGTCAAGTCTAAGAGACCTTATCCTATATAACCACAGCTGTACAGTCCTTTTCTATGGATATACTGTCTATACTGTCTTCACACACCACTATATGTATATTTTATTTGATTTATTTTACCTTTATTTAACTAGGCAATTCAAATTCTCTAAAACAACGATGGAGGCGGCTTATGGTAGAGAAATGAACATTCAATTCTCCGTGAACAGCTCTGGTGGACATTCCTGCAGTCATCTTGCCAATTGCACGCTCCCTAAAAACTTGAGACATCTGTGGCATTGTGTTATGTGACAAAACTGCACATTTTTGAATGGCCTTTTATTGTCCCCAGCACAAGGTGCACCTGTGTAATGATCATGATGTTTAATCAGCTTTTTGATATCCCACACCAGTCACGTGGGTGGATTTTCTTGGCAAAGAAGAAATGCTCACGAACGAGGATGTAAACAAATGTGTGCACAAAATAATAGAGAAATAAGCTTTTAGTGTGTATGGGAACATTTCTGGGATCTTTTATTTCAGCTCATGAAACATGGGACCAACACTTTGTTGCGTTTATATTTTAGTTTAGTTTATATATATTAATATTATGGTCTCTGACATTGCTCCTTCACATATTTCATTCTTTCTTTCTTTTTCGTGATTGCATGGGTCTTGTTATTGTTGTTGTGTTGCTTGGTATTACTGCTCTGTTGGAGCTAGAAACACAAGCATTTTTGCTGCACCTGTGATAATATTTGTAAATCTGTGTGTGCGACCAATAAACTTTGATTTGATTTTACTAGGGGCAACGGGGAACACTATTACACCATCAAGTAGCTCTGGCTCTGAGGTTCATCTGTTCAATCCCAGTGCTAACCCTTACCTTACCCTTAACACATAACTTTAATCATCCTGACGGACTGTATAGACTTAACTTAACTTACCTTACCCATTGGAAATGAATAATCAAATCAAATCAAATTTATTTGTCAAATACACATGGTTAGCAGATGTTAATGCGAGTGTAGCGAAATGCTTGTGCTTCTAGTTCCGACAATGCAGTAATAACCAACAAGTAATCTAACTAACAATTCCTAAACTACTATCTTTTACAGGGTGTAAGGGGATAAAGAATATGTGCATAAGGATATATGAATGAGTGATAGTACAGAGCAGCATAGGCAAGATACAGTAGATGGTATTGAGTACAGTATATACATATGAGATGAGTATGTAAACAAAGTGGCATAGTTAAAGTGGCTAGTGATACATGTATTACATAAGGATGCAGTCAATGATATAGAGTACAGTATATACGTATGCATATGAGATGAATAATGTAGGGTAAGTAACATTATATAAGGTAGCATTGTTTAAAGTGGCTAGTGATATATTTACATCATTTCCCATCAATTCCCATTATTAAAGTGGCTGGAGTTGAGTCAGTGTCAGTGTGTTGGCAGCAGCCACTCAATGTTAGTGGTGGCTGTTTAACAGTCTGATGGCCTTGAGATAGAAGCTGTGTTTCAGTCTCTCGGGCCCTGCTTTGATGCACCTGTACTGACCTCGCCTTCTGGATGATAGCGGGGTGAACAGGCAGTGGCTACTTAACCCTTAACTTACCCATTGGAAATGAATACCTCACCTTAACCCTTACCTTATCCATTGAAAATGAATACCTAAACTTAACCCTCAAGTTGTTTCTCTTGTAACCGTTACATATATCTTAACCATTCATAACCCTATCCCAGACCTTAACATATACCTTAACCATTCATAAACCTATCCCAAACCTTAACCCTTAACTTAACCATTCATAACACTATCCCAAACCTTAACCCTTAACTTAACCATTCATAACCCTATCCCAAACCTTAACATATACCTTAACCATTCATAACACTATCCCAAACCTTAACATATACCTTAACCATTCATAACCCTATCCCAAACCTTAACCCTTATCTTAACCATTCATAACCATATCCCTATCCCAAACCTGAACCCTTACATTAACCATTCATAACCCAATCCCAAACCTTAACCCTTACATTAACCATTCATAACCCTATCCCAAACCTTAACATAAACCTTAACCATTCATATCCTTATCCCAAACCTTAACCATTTAAACCCTATCCCAAACCTAAACCATTCATAACCCTATCCCAAACCTTAACCATTCATAACCCTATCCCAAACCTTAACCCTTACCTTAACCATTCATAACCCTATCCCAAACCTGTACATATACCTTAACCATTCATAACCCTATCCCAGACCTGTACATATACCTTAACCATTCATAACCCTATCCCAGACCTTAACATATACCTTAACAGTTCATAACCTTTTCCCAAACCTTAACATATACCTTAACCATTCATAACCCTATCCCAAACCTTAACGTATACCTTAACCGTTCATAACACTATATCAGACCTGTACATATACTTCAACCATTCATAACCCTATCCCAGACCTGTACATATACCTTAACCATCCATAACCCTATCCCAGACCTGTACATATACCTTAACCATTCATAACCCTATCCCAAACCTTAACCCTTACCTTAACCATTCATAACCCTATCCCAAACCTGTACATATACCTTAACCATTCATAACCCTATCCCAAACCTTAACCCTTACATTAACCATTCATAACCATATCCCAGACCTTAACATATACCTTAACCATTCATAACCATATCCCAGACCTTAACATATACCTTAACAATTCATAACCCTATCCCAAACCTTAACATATACCTTAACCATTCATAACCCTATCCCAAACCTTAACATATACCTTAACCATTCATAACCCTATCCCAAACCTTAACCAGTCATAACCTTATCACCAACCTTAACCATTCATAACCCTATCCCAGACCTGAACCCTTACCTTAACCATTCATAACCTTATCCCCAACCTTAACCATTCATAACCCTATCCCAAACCTTAACACTTACATTAACCATTCATAACCCTATCCCAAACCTTAACCCTTACATTAACCATTCATAACCCTATCCCAAACCTTAGCCCTTACCTTAACCATTCATAACCCTATTCCTATCCCAAACCTGAACCCTTACATTAACCATTCATAACCCTATCCCTATCCCAAACCTGAACCCTTACATTAACCATTCATAACCCTATCCCAAACCTTAACTCTTACCTTAACCATTCAAAACCATAACCCAGACCTTAACCCTTACCTTAACCATTCATAACCCTATCCCACACCTTAACCCTTACCTTAACAGTTCATAACCTTTTCCCAAACCTTAACATATACCTTAACTATTCAGAACCTTATCCCCAACCATAACCATTCATAACCCTATCCCAAACCTTAACCCTTACATTAACCATTCATATGCCTATCCCAAACCTTAACCCTTACATTAACCATTCATAACCCTATCCCAAACCTTAACCCTTACCTTAACCATTCAGAACCTTATCCCCAACCATAACCATTCATAACCCTATCCCAAACCTTAACCCTTACATTAACCATTCATAACCCTATCCCAAACCTTAACCCTTACCTTAACCATTCATAACCTTATCCCAAACCTTAACCCTTACATTAACAATTCATAACCCTATCCCAAACCTTAACAAATACCTTAACCATTCATAACCCTATCCCAAACTTTAACCCTTACATTAACCATTCATAACCCTATCCCAAACCTTAACCCTTCCATTAACCATTCATAACCCTATCCCAGACCTGTACATATACTTTAACCATTCATAACCCTATCCCAAACCTTAACGTATATCTTAACCATTCACAACCCTATCCCAGACCTTAACCCTTACCTTAACCATTCATAACCCTATCCCAAACCTCTACATATACCTTAACCATTCATAACACTATCCCAAAACTTAACATATACCTTAACCATTCATATCCCTATCCCAAACCTTAACCATTTAAACCCTATCCCAAACCTTAACCATTCATAACCCTATCCCAAACCTTAACAAACCTTAACCCTTACCTTAACCATTCATAACCATATCCCAGACCTTAACATATACCTTAACCATTCATATTCCTATTCCTATCCCAAACCTTAACACTTACCTTAACCATTCATAACCCTATCCCAAACCTTAACCCTTCCATTAACCATTCATAACACAATCCCAGACCTTAACCCGTACCTTAACCATTCATAACCCTATCCCAAACCTTAACGTATACCTTAACCGTTCATAACCCTATCCCAGACCTGTACATATACTTTAACCATTCATAACCCTATCCCAAACCTTAACCCTTCCATTAACCATTCATAACACAATCCCAGACCTTAACCCTTACCTTAACCATTCATAACCCTATCCCAAACCTCTACATATACCTTAACCATTCATAACACTATCCCAAAACTTAACATATACCTTAACCATTCATATCCCTATCCCAAACCTTAACCATTTAAACCCTATCCCAAACCTTAACCATTCATGACCCAATCCCAAACCTGTACATATACCTTAAACATTCATAACCTTAACCCTTACCTTAACCATCATAACCCTATCCCAGACCTGAACCCCTACCTTAACCATTCATAACACTATCCCAAACCTTAACATATACCTTAACCATTCATATCCCTATCCCAAACCTTAACCCTTACCTTAATCATTCATAACCCTATCCCAAACCTTAACATATACCTTAACCATTCATATCCCTATCCCAGACCTTAACCATTAAAATCCCTATCCCAAACCTTAACCCTTACATTAACCAATCATAACCCAATCCCAAACCTTAACCCTTACATTAACCATTCATAACCCTATCCCAAACCTTAACCCTTACCTTAACCATTCATACCCCAATCCCAAACCTTAACCCTTACATTAACCATTCATAACCCTATCCCAAACCTTAACCCTTACATTAACCATTCATAACCCTATCCCAAACCTTAACCCTTACATTAACCATTCATAACCCTATCCCAAACCTTAACCCTTACATTAACCATTCATAACCCTATCCCAAACCTTAACCCTTACCTTAACCATTCATAACCCTATCCCAAACCTTAACCCTTACCTTAACCATTCATAACCTTATCCTTAACCTTAACCCGTACATTAACCATTCATAACCCTATCCCAAACCTTAACCCTTACATTAACCATTCATAACCCTATCCCAAACCTTAACCCTTACATTAACCATTCATAACCCTATCCCAAACCTTAACCCGTACATTAACCATTCGTAACCATATCCCAAACCTTAACATATACCTTAACCATTCATAACACTATCCCAAACCTTAACATATACCTTAACCATTCATAACCCTATCCCAAACCTTAACCCTTACCTTAACCATTCATAACCCTATCCCAAACCTTAACCCTTACATTAACCATTCATAACCATATCCCAGACCTTAACATATACCTTAACCATTCATAACCATATCCCAGACCTTAACATATACCTTAACAATTCATAACCCTATCCCAAACCTTAACATATACCTTAACCATTCATAACCCTATCCCAAACCTTAACATATACCTTAACCATTCATAACCCTATCCCAAACCTTAACCAGTCATAACCTTATCACCAACCTTAACCATTCATAACCCTATCCCAGACCTGAACCCTTACCTTAACCATTCATAACCTTATCCCCAACCTTAACCATTCATAACCCTATCCCAAACCTTAACACTTACATTAACCATTCATAACCCTATCCCAAACCTTAACCCTTACATTAACCATTCATAACCCTATCCCAAACCTTAGCCCTTACCTTAACCATTCATAACCCTATTCCTATCCCAAACCTGAACCCTTACATTAACCATTCATAACCCTATCCCTATCCCAAACCTGAACCCTTACATTAACCATTCATAACCCTATCCCAAACCTTAACTCTTACCTTAACCATTCAAAACCATAACCCAGACCTTAACCCTTACCTTAACCATTCATAACCCTATCCCACACCTTAACCCTTACCTTAACAGTTCATAACCTTTTCCCAAACCTTAACATATACCTTAACTATTCAGAACCTTATCCCCAACCATAACCATTCATAACCCTATCCCAAACCTTAACCCTTACATTAACCATTCATATGCCTATCCCAAACCTTAACCCTTACATTAACCATTCATAACCCTATCCCAAACCTTAACCCTTACCTTAACCATTCAGAACCTTATCCCCAACCATAACCATTCATAACCCTATCCCAAACCTTAACCCTTACATTAACCATTCATAACCCTATCCCAAACCTTAACCCTTACCTTAACCATTCATAACCTTATCCCAAACCTTAACCCTTACATTAACAATTCATAACCCTATCCCAAACCTTAACAAATACCTTAACCATTCATAACCCTATCCCAAACTTTAACCCTTACATTAACCATTCATAACCCTATCCCAAACCTTAACCCTTCCATTAACCATTCATAACCCTATCCCAGACCTGTACATATACTTTAACCATTCATAACCCTATCCCAAACCTTAACGTATATCTTAACCATTCACAACCCTATCCCAGACCTTAACCCTTACCTTAACCATTCATAACCCTATCCCAAACCTCTACATATACCTTAACCATTCATAACACTATCCCAAAACTTAACATATACCTTAACCATTCATATCCCTATCCCAAACCTTAACCATTTAAACCCTATCCCAAACCTTAACCATTCATAACCCTATCCCAAACCTTAACAAACCTTAACCCTTACCTTAACCATTCATAACCATATCCCAGACCTTAACATATACCTTAACCATTCATATTCCTATTCCTATCCCAAACCTTAACACTTACCTTAACCATTCATAACCCTATCCCAAACCTTAACCCTTCCATTAACCATTCATAACACAATCCCAGACCTTAACCCGTACCTTAACCATTCATAACCCTATCCCAAACCTTAACGTATACCTTAACCGTTCATAACCCTATCCCAGACCTGTACATATACTTTAACCATTCATAACCCTATCCCAAACCTTAACCCTTCCATTAACCATTCATAACACAATCCCAGACCTTAACCCTTACCTTAACCATTCATAACCCTATCCCAAACCTCTACATATACCTTAACCATTCATAACACTATCCCAAAACTTAACATATACCTTAACCATTCATATCCCTATCCCAAACCTTAACCATTTAAACCCTATCCCAAACCTTAACCATTCATGACCCAATCCCAAACCTGTACATATACCTTAAACATTCATAACCTTAACCCTTACCTTAACCATCATAACCCTATCCCAGACCTGAACCCCTACCTTAACCATTCATAACACTATCCCAAACCTTAACATATACCTTAACCATTCATATCCCTATCCCAAACCTTAACCCTTACCTTAATCATTCATAACCCTATCCCAAACCTTAACATATACCTTAACCATTCATATCCCTATCCCAGACCTTAACCATTAAAATCCCTATCCCAAACCTTAACCCTTACATTAACCAATCATAACCCAATCCCAAACCTTAACCCTTACATTAACCATTCATAACCCTATCCCAAACCTTAACCCTTACCTTAACCATTCATACCCCAATCCCAAACCTTAACCCTTACATTAACCATTCATAACCCTATCCCAAACCTTAACCCTTACATTAACCATTCATAACCCTATCCCAAACCTTAACCCTTACATTAACCATTCATAACCCTATCCCAAACCTTAACCCTTACATTAACCATTCATAACCCTATCCCAAACCTTAACCCTTACCTTAACCATTCATAACCCTATCCCAAACCTTAACCCTTACCTTAACCATTCATAACCTTATCCTTAACCTTAACCCGTACATTAACCATTCATAACCCTATCCCAAACCTTAACCCTTACATTAACCATTCATAACCCTATCCCAAACCTTAACCCTTACATTAACCATTCATAACCCTATCCCAAACCTTAACCCGTACATTAACCATTCGTAACCATATCCCAAACCTTAACATATACCTTAACCATTCATAACACTATCCCAAACCTTAACATATACCTTAACCATTCATAACCCTATCCCAAACCTTAACCCTTACCTTAACCATTCATAACCCTATCCCAAACCTTAACCCTTACCTTAACCATTCATAACCTTATCCCCAACCTTAACCATTCATAACCCTATCCCTATCCCATACCTTAACCCTTACATTAACCATTCATAACCCTATCCAAAACCTAAACCCTTACATTAACCATTCATAACCCTATCCCAAACCTTAACCCTTACCTTAACCATTCGTAACCATATCCCAGACCTTAACATATACCTTAACCATTCATAACCCTATCCCAAACCTTCACCCTTACCTTAACCATTCATAACCTTATCCCCAACCTTAACCATTCATAACCCTATCCCTATCCCATACCTTAACCCTTACATTAACCATTCATAACCCTATCCAAAACCTAAACCCTTACATTAACCATTCATAACCCTATCCCAAACCTTAACCCTTACCTTAACCATTCGTAACCATATCCCAGACCTTAACATATACCTTAACAGTTCATAACCCTATCCCAAACCTCTACATATACCTTAACAGTTCATAACCCTATCCCAAACCTTAACATATACCTTAACAATTGATATGCCTATCCCAAACCTTAAACCTTACATTAACCATTCATAACCCAATCCCAAACCTTAACCCTTACCTTAACCATTCATAACCCTATCCCAAACCTTAACCCTTACCTTAACCATTCGTAACCATATCCCAGACCTTAACATATACCTTAACAGTTCATAACCCTATCCCAGACCTGTACATATACCTTAACCATTCATAACCCTATCCCATACCTGAACATAAACCTTAACCATTCATAACCCTATCCCAAACCTTAACATATACCTTAACCATTCATAACCCTATCCCAAACCTTAACATAAACCTTAACCATTTAAACCCTATCCCAAACCTTAACCCTTACATTAACCATTCATAACCCTATCCCAAACCTTAACCCGTACATTAACCATTCGTAACCATATCCCAAACCTTAACATATACCTTAACCATTCATAACACTATCCCAAACCTTAACATATACCTTAACCATTCATAACCCTATCCCAAACCTTAACCCTTACCTTAACCATTCATAACCCTATCCCAAACCTTAACCCTTACCTTAACCATTCATAACCTTATCCCCAACCTTAACCATTCATAACCCTATCCCTATCCCATACCTTAACCCTTACATTAACCATTCATAACCCTATCCAAAACCTAAACCCTTACATTAACCATTCATAACCCTATCCCAAACCTTAACCCTTACCTTAACCATTCGTAACCATATCCCAGACCTTAACATATACCTTAACCATTCATAACCCTATCCCAAACCTTCACCCTTACCTTAACCATTCATAACCTTATCCCCAACCTTAACCATTCATAACCCTATCCCTATCCCATACCTTAACCCTTACATTAACCATTCATAACCCTATCCAAAACCTAAACCCTTACATTAACCATTCATAACCCTATCCCAAACCTTAACCCTTACCTTAACCATTCGTAACCATATCCCAGACCTTAACATATACCTTAACAGTTCATAACCCTATCCCAAACCTCTACATATACCTTAACAGTTCATAACCCTATCCCAAACCTTAACATATACCTTAACAATTGATATGCCTATCCCAAACCTTAAACCTTACATTAACCATTCATAACCCAATCCCAAACCTTAACCCTTACCTTAACCATTCATAACCCTATCCCAAACCTTAACCCTTACCTTAACCATTCGTAACCATATCCCAGACCTTAACATATACCTTAACAGTTCATAACCCTATCCCATACCTGAACATAAACCTTAACCATTCATAACCCTATCCCAAACCTTAACATATACCTTAACCATTCATAACCCTATCCCAAACCTTAACATAAACCTTAACCATTTAAACCCTATCCCAAACCTTAACATATACCTTAACCATTCATAACACTATCCCAAACCTTAACATATACCTTAACTATTCATATTCCTTTTCCAAACCTTAACCATTTAAAACCTATCCCAAACCTTAACCATTCATAACCCTATCCCAAACCTTAACCATTCATAACCTTAACCCTTACCTTAACCATTCATAACACTATCCCAAACCTTAACCCGTACCTTAACCATTCATAACCCTATCCCCAACCTTAACCCTTACCTTAACCATTCATAACCTTATCCCCAACCTTAACCATTCATAACATTATCCCAAACCTTAACCCTTACATTAACCATTCATAACCCTATCCCAAACCTTAACCCGTACCTTAGCCCTTCATAACTCTATCCCAGACCTTAACCCTTACCTTAACCATTCATAACCCTATCCCAGACCTGAACATAAACCTTAACCATTCATAACCCTATCCCAAACCTTAGCCCTTACCTTAACCATTTAAACCCTATCCCAAACCTTAACATATATGTTAACCATTCATAACACTATCCCAAACCTTAACATATACCTTAACTATTCATATCCCTATCCCAAACCTTAACCATTTAAAACCTATCCCAAACCTTAACCATTCATAACCCAATCCCAAACCTTAACCATTCATAACCCTATCCCAAACCTTAACCATTCATTACACTATCCCAAACCTGAACCCCTACCTTAACCATTCATAACCCTATCCCAAACATTAACATATACCTTAACCATTCATAACCCTATCCCAAACCTTACCCTTTACCTTAACCATTCATAACCCTATCCCAAATCTTAACCATTCATAACCCTATCCCAAACCTGTACATATACCTTAACCATTCATAACCCTATCCCAGACCTTAACATATACCTTAACCATTCATAACCCTATCCCCATTACTTTAACCCTAACCATATTACTGCTCTGTTGGAGCTAGAAACACAACATTTTTTGCTGCACTTGTCATAATATTTGTAAATCTGTGTGTGCGACCAATAAACTTTGATTTGATTTTACTAGGGGCAACGGGGAACACTATTACACCATCAAGTAGCTCTGGCTCTGAGGTTCATCTGTTCAATCCCAGTGCTAACCCTTACCTTACCCTTAACACATAACTTTAATCATCCTGACTGAATGTATAGACTTAGCTGTCAAAATGTTGATGTTTATCCATCCTGGACAAACGTTGAATACTGAAGTCAAGCTGTGATAAATAGTTGGCAATACCACCCAGTGTTGTGAATTAACAAACACACACACACACACACACACACACACACACACACACACACACACACACACACACACACACACACACACACACACACACACACACACACACACACACACACAGCCATGCTTGGTCTTTAGGAAAGCACTGTGAGATGGACAGGCAGTAAGAAGCAGTAGCAGACAAACACTTTCCGTTGTATGGTTGTGTGTACAGCTGGGCTTAACGAGGTGTGAAGGAGAGAGAGCTCCCGTTGTTTCAACCAGTAGCTGGATATACAGTCATTTGTCTTGTAAAAAACAGATTTTTATCTGGGGCAACTAAGGGGGGAAATAACAGCTTTATCCTAAAACTATATATTGTGTACGGTATGAGAATAGGAAGTAAAGTGATATAATGTAACAGTGACACAGACTGTTGGTAGTAGTTTCACCCCGTAAGTCAGAGGTGTTTAAAAGTGGGAGTCTCGCTGTGTTTGTGTGTTTGTGTGTGCGCGTGTGTGTGTGTGTGTGTTCACGCACCAGGGGGGGAACAGCTGCCAGTTGCTTGTGTGGAATCTGAAACCAAACCCAAGACAAAGTCTGCCTGCCTGTGAGAAAGAGAGAGAAAGAGAGAGAGAGAGAGAGAGGGGGGGAGGCTCACTGTTCACAGCTTAGTCATACCACTCACCCTTCATCTGCAGACTTCCTCAAACACACTCACGCAAACACTCGCTCCTCCTGTTCCTCCTCCTCCTTCTCCTCCTCCTTCTCTCTCTCCTTCTGCAGCTCTTCAAGCTGTAGCCTGGAGGGCAGGGTCACTCTGCTGGACTGCGTGCTGCTTTTCTCACAGACAGCTTAGTTCACTCGGAGACTAAGTTGAGTTGTGGACAGCGTGTTGACTCAGGCTGGGAAAGACTGTGTTGTGACTCTGATGTACTGCGTGGACTGCACTCCCTGCCTCTGGAGCCCCCATGTGGCTTTAGGCTGCTGCTCTGCTGATCTCTGTTGTGGCTGCCGTTCGTCCGCGCTGTCTTGTCCCCACGGAAACCTACCCGGCAGGCAGATGGTCTGAGCAGTCAAGGGAAAAGTTTATAACAGCAGCTCGTTGGTAAAAATACACGAGCACAGAGAACCAGTCTGAGTTTCCTCTCTCTTACTCCAGTCTCCTCTGAGGCAGCTGACCATGTCTATGGAAGGGGCAACAGCAACAGGAGCGCTCTGGCTGAGATTCTCCTCTTCTTTCTCAGATCTCTCTTTCTGAGTGACTGGACTAACTGTGGATTAGGATCTTTTTTTTGTGTGTCGATTGGAATCTTCACACGTCACAACCTGGATATTACTTTAGAGGCTGATTTCTAGAGTAAAGTAAGTGTTTTGTGTTCTGCTATTGTGTCTCCTGGTGTGCTGTAGGTTCAGTGTTGTGGATGGCTGTGCCCAGCTACACCTGTCTACTGTACGGTGGGCTATGTTTTTTATGTTTTGACAGTCTTTAGAGGCCATGTCCTTTTCACATTGATACGAGCTGAGTTCACACATCCATCCAGTCTTTGTCATACCGGCAGACTGACTGTAAGCAGAGTTTATCAATTGCACTGTTTGAGGAGCTGTGGGACTGACTGACTGTCACTCTCTGAGGAGCTGTGGGACTGACTGACTGTCTGTCACTCTCTGAGGAGTTGTGGGACTGACTGACTGACTGTCTGGCACTCTCTGAGGAGCTGTGGGACTGACTGACTGATTGTCTGTCACTCTCTGGGAAGCTGTGGGACTGACTGACTGTCTGTCACTCTCTGGGAAGCTGTGGGACTGACTGACTGTCTGGCACTCTCTGAGGAGCTGTGGGACTGACTGACTGTCTGCCACTCTCTGAGGAGTTGTGGGACTGACTGACTGTCTGTCACTCTCTGAGGAGCTGTGGGACTGACTGACTGTCTGTCACTCTCTGAGGAGTTGTGGGACTGACTGACTGACTGTCTGTCACTCTCTGGGAAGATGTGGGACTGACTGACTGACTGTCTGGCACTCTCTGAGGAGCTGTGGGACTGACTGACTGTCTGTCACTCTCTGAGGAGTTGTGGGACTGACTGACTGACTGTCTGTCACTCTCTGGGAAGCTGTGGGACTGACTGACTGACTGTCTGGCACTCTCTGAGGAGCTGTGGGACTGACTGACTGTCTGTCACTCTCTGAGGAGTTGTGGGACTGACTGACTGACTGTCTGTCACTCTCTGGGAAGCTGTGGGACTGACTGACTGACTGACTGTCTGGCCCTCTCTGAGGAGCTGTGGGACTGACTGACTGTCTGTCACTCTCTGAGGAGCTGTGGGACTGACTGACTGTCTGTCACTCTCTGAGGAGCTGTGGGACTGACTG
This sequence comes from Oncorhynchus masou masou, assembly GCF_036934945.1. Lineage (NCBI taxonomy): Eukaryota > Metazoa > Chordata > Actinopteri > Salmoniformes > Salmonidae > Oncorhynchus > Oncorhynchus masou. Next base: position 9,530,934 of record NC_088222.1, on the reverse strand, counting down.
ACTGTCTGGCCCTCTCTGAGGAGCTGTGGGACTGACTGACTGACTGTCTGGCCCTCTCTGAGGAGCTGTGGGACTGACTGACTGACTGTCTGGCCCGCTCTGAGGAGCTGTGGGACTGACTGACTGACTGACTGGCCCTCTCTGAGGAGCTGTGGGACTGACTGACTGACTGTCTGGCCCTCTCTGAGGAGCTGTGGGACTGACTGACTGACTGTCTGGCCCTCTCTGCAGCACTGCCTGCAGGTATAATGTAATGCATTATAACCTGTTATGGAGGCATATCAGGCTTATAGTGGGGTTTTTCTCTATGTTTGATGATACTATCAATAGGACTGCCTGAGGAGTACCTGTGTAGTGTGGTAATATTTGATATAAAAGTATGTTTTATATATATATATAGCTCACCTGCGACCTGTAATAAGACTATGCAATGAATGGACAAAGTATATTAACAAGTATATCTGAGGATGAACAGGAATATGCAACCAACACTCTTAAAGAGCTATGAGAATTGTTTATCAAATTCAGATATTACACGGTACAATGATTTAAATCACATACAAGACTGAAAGCTCATGTTACAGGGAATTTACTAGCATTACAAGGCATTATTCTAGGCGTGTGATCAGAGAGGGAGAGAGAGAAGACAGCCTGAAAGGTCTGCCCCAAGAGTCCCTGGGGAGGAGCGATATAAAGAGAGAGAGTGAGATCCAGGGGAGGGGAGAGATAAAGAGAGAGCGTGAGATCCTGGGAAGGGGAGAGATAAAGAGAGAGTGTGAGATCTTGGGAAGTGGAGAGATAAAGAAAGAGAGTGTGAGATCTTGGGAAGGGGAGAGATAAAGAAAGAGAGTGTGAGATCTTGGGGAGGAGAGAGATAAAGAAAGAGAGCGTGAGATCCTGGGAAGGGGAGAGATAAAGAAAGAGTGTGAGATCTTGGGGAGGAGAGAGATAAAGAAAGAGAGCGTGAGATCCTGGGAAGGGGAGAGATAAAGAAAGAGTGTGAGATCTTGGGGAGGAGAGAGATAAAGAAAGAGAGTGTGAGATCCTGGGAAGGGGAGAGATAAAGAAAGAGAGTGTGAGATCCTGGGAAGGGGAGAGATAAAGAAAGAGTGTGAGATCTTGGGGAGGAGAGAGATAAAAAAAGAGAGTGTGAGATCCTGGGAAGGGGAGAGATAAAGAAAGAGAGTGTGAGATCTTGGGAAGGGGAGAGATAAAGAAAGAGAGTGTGAGATCCTGGGAAGGGGAGAGATAAAGAAAGAGAGTGTGAGATCCTGGGAAGGGGAGAGATAAAGAAAGAGAGTGTGAGATCTTGGGAAGGGGAGAGATAAAGAAAGAGAGTGTGAGATCCAGGGGAGGAGAGAGATAAAGAGAGAGAGTGTGAGATCCTGGGAAGGGGAGAGATAAAGAAAGAGAGTGTGAGATCTTGGGAAGGGGAGAGATAAAGAAAGAGAGTGTGAGATCCTGGGAAGGGGAGAGATAAAGAAAGAGAGTGTGAGATCCTGGGAAGGGGAGAGATAAAGAAAGAGAGTGTGAGATCTTGGGAAGGGGAGAGATAAAGAAAGAGAGTGTGAGATCCTGGGAAGGGGAGAGATAAAGAAAGAGTGTGAGATCCTGGGAAGGGGAGAGATAAAGAAAGAGAGTGTGAGATCCTGGGAAGGGGAGAGATAAAGAAAGAGAGTGTGAGATCTTGGGAAGGGGAGAGATAAAGAAAGAGAGTGTGAGATCCTGGGAAGGGGAGAGATAAAGAAAGAGTGTGAGATCTTGGGGAGGAGAGAGATAAAAAAAGAGAGTGTGAGATCCTGGGAAGGGGAGAGATAAAGAAAGAGAGTGTGAGATCCTGGGAAGGGGAGAGATAAAGAAAGAGAGTGTGAGATCCTGGGAAGGGGAGAGATAAAGAAAGAGTGTGAGATCTTGGGGAGGAGAGAGATAAAAAAAGAGTGTGAGATCCTGGGAAGGGGAGAGATAAAGAGAGAGACTATCTCACCACAGCAGGTCGTGAAAAAATATTTAGAAAGAGAATGAATCCAATACCCTTTTTTTAGCATCTGACTGGTTGGATTCAAAATCTGAGTTGACCAATAGTATTACTGTAAAGTTAACCTCCAATCAGATATCAGACCTACAGGATGTAATGACAACAGAACCCTCTGCTACCCAGAGGTGTGACAGAATGGGGGTTGAAGAGATAATGCAGCATTCCTAAGACAATACAGATAAATTCTTTCATAAAGTTGAGAGTTACTTCTGGAATTACTTCGTAGGCTGGGCCGCCCTACAACTGGACTGACTGTCTGGCATCAGAATCCCTATAGAGATTATACGTGCTTTGTAACTTGTTATACGCACGTATGAACCTTTATAATGCCTTGTTATAGGACGCATAATATGTTTTGTCTGTCTATGTAGTAAGACTGAAGGGGGAGTGCTGGGCTATCTGTCTGTCACTCAATTGTCATGGTACTGTGGAGATACTCTGATTTGTGCGTTTCATCGTCGTCCCCATATCATCGGCCAATCGGCATGATGTACTTTATATTTTATGCACATGACATGTTGTATTTCCATTGCCCAGGATTTGTTTTTCTAATGTGACTCTTTGAGTCAGTCAGTTGGTGGTTCTGTCTGTCATATCCGCTATTGATACACTGCACTAGCTATATATATATACAGATTCTTTACCACATGCAGAAATGGTCTCAGAATAGTACCTCTCTGTGTCATTCATCTGATGAGACCGTTTCTAAGCTTCTTCTTCTTCTTCTTTGAGATGAGACATTTATTTACACCTTCAATGAGTAACTTGGATATCTGTATAACACCTTTGTTTTCTTGAAATTAATTATCATTGAGAGAGAGGGAGAGAGAGAGAGAGAGAGAGAGAGAGAGAGAGAGAGAGAGAGAGAGGGAGAGAGAGAGGGAGAGAGAGAGAGAGAGAGAGGGAGAGAGAGAGAGGGAGAGGGAGAGAGAGAGAGAGAGAGAGAGGGAGAGAGAGGGAGTGAGAGAGGGAGAGAGGGAGCGAGAGAGAGAGGGAGAGAGAGAGAGAGAGGGAGAGAGAGAGAGAGAGGGAGCGAGAGAGAGAGAGAGAGAGAGAGAGAGAGAGGGAGCGAGAGAGAGAGGGAGAGAGAGAGAGAGAGAGAGAGAGAGAGAGAGAGAGAGAGAGACAGGGAGTATATAAACATAATATGACATTTGAAATGTCTTTATTCTTTTGGAACTTTGTGAGTGTAATGTTTGCTGTTCATTTTATTGTTTATTTCACCTTTGTTAAATTATTAATAACTTAATTAATTACTTCACTTGCTTTGACAATGTTAACATATGTTTCCCATGCCAATAAAGCCCTTCATTTGAATTGAGAGAGAGAGAGAGCGAGAGAGATAGAGAGAGGGGGATTGAAAGAAACATGAATTGTTTTCATCCCTAATTGTATCATCACTTGAACACAAACAATGTCTGTTGTACCTCGTAATAAATTCCCGATACACTGCTACCCATCAGTTAGTGACTCATCTCAGCCTGAGTCATCAAGCAGACACATGGCAGGGGAGGCGTGTTTTTCATTTGATTTCACCTTTATTTAACCAGGTAGGCCAGTTGAGAACAAGTTCTCATTTACAACTGCGACCTGGCCGAGTGGGAGAGGACACCCCTTCAAATTAGTGGATTCAGCTATTTCAGCCACACCCATTGCTGACAGTTGTACGAAATCGAGCACACAGCCATGCAATCTCCAGAGACAAACATTGGAATTAGAAAGGCCTTACTGAAGAGCTCAGTGACTTTCAAAGTGGCACCGTCATAGGATGCCACCTTTCCAACAAGTCAGTTTCATTAAATTTCTGCCCTGCTAGAGCTGCCCCGGTCCAATGTAAGTGCTGTTATTGTGGAAACGTCTAGGAGCAACAATGGCTCAGCCACGAAGTGGTAGGCCACACCCGCTTATAGAACGGGACTGCGTAGCGCGTAGCACCTAAAAATCATCTGTCCTCAGTTGCAACACTCACTACCGAGTTCCAAACTGCCTCTGGAAGCAACATCAGCACAATAACTGTTTGTCGGGAGCTTCATGAAATGGGTTTGAGGAGCCGTACACAAGCCTAAGATAACCATACGCATTGCAAAACGTCGGCTGGAGTGGTGTAAAGCTCGCCGCCATTAGAGTCATTGGAACAGTGGAAAAACGTTCACTGGAGTGATGAATCACGCTTTACCATCTGCCAGTCTGACGGACAAATCTGGGATTGGCGGAAGCCAGGAAAACGCTGCCTGCCCAAATGCATAGTACCAACTGTAAAGTTTGGTGGAGGAGGAATAATGATATGAGGCTGTTTTTCATGGTTTGGGCTAGGCCCCTTTGTTCCAGTGAAGGGACATCTTCACTACAGCATGCAATTACATTCTAGACGATTTTGTGGTTCCAACTTTTTGGCAACAGTTTGGGGAAGGCCCTCTCCTGTTTCAGCATGACAATTCCCCCGTGCACAAAGCGAGGTCCATACAGAAATGGTTTGTCGTGATAGGTGTGGAAGAACTTGACTGGCCTGCACAGAGCCCTGACCTCAACCTCATCGAACAACTTTGGTATAAATTGGACTGCGAGCCAGGCCTAATCGCCCAACATCTGTGCCCTACCTCACTAATGCTCTTGTGGCTGAATGGAAGCAAGTCCCCGCAGCAATGTTCCACCATCTAGTCGATAGCCTTCCCAGAAGAGTGGAGGCTGTTATTACAGCAAAAGAGTGAACCAACTCCATATTAATGCCAATGATTTTGGAATGAGATGTTCAACGAGCAGGTGTCCACATAGTTGTTATCATGTGGTGTGTATATACACACACACAGGCACGGACAGGCACACACGGAGCTACAGCAGTAACCACAAACTCAAGCCTGACTGAAGCCTGACATTCCAGTCAATCCCTGCAGCATGGCGGGCATAGCACTGCACACACACACACACACACACACACACACACACACACACACACACACACACACACACACACACACACACACACACACACACACACACACACACACACACACACACACACACACACACACACACACAGGGGAACAGGAGGAAGAGGGTGAAGCATGAGGGGAGGAGGGGAAGAAGAGTGAGGAGAGGAGGAGGAAGAACCGAAAGGAGAAGGTGGAGTGGAGGAAAGTTGAGGAGATGGGTGCAAGGGAGAAAGAAGGGTTAAAGAAGGAGAGCATGGAGATTAGCCTCTCCTCATCCACTGTGAATAGGAGAGGGTCAACACATTATTGAGCCAATGGGAATGAGGTTCAGTAAAGCCCTGACAGGAAATACAATCGTGAGAAAAATGTCTGTGCTTAACTAGTCTTCATTGAGTTCCTTATGGCGTTGTACAGTATAGTTACTGTACATTGTGGTGAATGTTGACACTGGGGAAGGGGTGGATTGGTATGAGTGTGGATATCAGGATGATGTTGTTGTTGTTGTTGTTGTTGTGTCCACTCATTCTGTTTGTGGGTCCATAGCCAGACTGGCCCCAGACTGATGCCAGTGGTCACTCTGTCATAAGTCAGTGTGTGAGTCCAGTCATCCTATAATATGAAAATGTTTCATGTCACAGTATGTCAGAGGACAGAGGGGGGATACAGTCTATATATTAAGACAGGGTATGG
>NC_088222.1:9485279-9520279 GCF_036934945.1 Oncorhynchus masou masou | reverse complement strand
TGAGCCGGTTCGTGACAGTACCATATAGTTGCAGTCAGTTATGATCCTTAGTGGTACCATATAGCTGTAGTCAGTTATGATCCTCAGTGGTACCGTATAGCTGTAGTCAGTTATGATCCTCAGTGGTACCGTATAGCTGTAGTCAGTTATGATCCTCAGTGGTACCGTATAGCTGTAGTCAGTTTTGATCCTCAGTGGTCCCATATAGATGTAGTCAGTTATGATCCTCAGTGGTACCGTATAGCTGTAGTCAGTTATGATCCTTAGTGGTACCATATAGTTGTAGTCAGTTATGATCCTCAGTGGTACCATATAGTTGTAGTCAGTTATGATCCTCAGTGGTACCGTATAGCTGTAGTCAGTTATGATCCTCAGTGGTACCGTATAGCTGTAGTCAGTTATGCTCCTCAGTGGTACCATATAGCTGTAGACAGTTATGATCCTCAGTGGTACCGTATAGCTGTAGTCAGTTATGATCCTCAGTGGTACCATATAGCTGTAGTCAGTTATGATCCTCAGTGGTACTGTATAGTTGTAGTCAGTTATGATCCTCAGTGGTACTGTATAGTTGTAGTCAGTTATGATCCTTAGTGGTACCGTATAGTTGTAGTCAGTTATGATCCTTAGTGGTACCATATAGCTGTAGTCAGTTATGATCCTCAGTGGTACCGTATAGCTGTAGACAGTTATGATCCTCAGTGGTACCGTATAGCTGTAGTCAGTTATGCTCCTCAGTGGTACCATATAGCTGTAGTCAGTTATGATCCTCAGTGGTCCCATATAGATGTAGTCAGTTATGATCCTCAGTGGTACCGTATAGCTGTAGTCAGTTATGCTCCTCAGTGGTACCATATAGCTGTAGTCAGTTATGATCCTCAGTGGTCCCATATAGCTGTAGTCAGTTATGATCCTCAGTGGTACCGTATAGCTGTAGTCAGTTATGATCCTCAGTGGTACCATATAGCTGTAGTCAGTTATGATCCTCAGTGGTACCATATAGCTGTAGTCAGTTATGATCCTCAGTGGTACCATATAGCTGTAGTCAGCTATGATCTTCAGTGGTACCGTATTGCTGTAGTCAGTTATGATCCTCAGTGGTACCATATAGCTGTAGTCAGTTATGATCCTCAGTGGTACCATATAGCTGTAGTCAGTTATGATCCTCAGTGGTACCGTATAGCTGTAGTCAGTTATGATCCTCAGTGGTACTGTATAGTTGTAGTCAGTTATGATCCTCAGTGGTACCGTATAGTTGTAGTCAGTTATGATCCTCAGTGGTACCATATAGCTGTAGTCAGTTATGATCCTCAGTGGTACCATATAGCTGTAGTCAGTTATGATCCTCAGTGGTACCATATAGCTGTAGTCAGCTATGATCTTCAGTGGTACCGTATTGCTGTAGTCAGTTATGATCCTCAGTGGTACCATATAGCTGTAGTCAGTTATGATCCTCAGTGGTACCATATAGCTGTAGTCAGTTATGATCCTCAGTGGTACCGTATAGCTGTAGTCAGTTATGATCCTCAGTGGTACTGTATAGTTGTAGTCAGTTATGATCCTCAGTGGTACCGTATAGCTGTAGTCAGTTATGATCCTTAGTGGTACCGTATAGTTGTAGTCAGTGTGCTTTCAACATAATGGAATATATGGAATTCACTGAGCTGTAGTTATGGTAATTAGTTATCACTCACTGAATAGATCCATAATTTCATTGATTTGAGAAATCAAGATAGTGAATATGACACTCAGGTTCTTAGCTGATCTATCATGAACTGTCTGAGGCATTATTGATCCATGAGGCTTCGATGGAGACTTCTGTAAGAAGGGAAAGGAATGGAAAGTTATTTCAGTTAGAGCAAAAAATCTATCTAATTTTGTCTCACATAATTGAAGGCTCTGTGCAAACTTGTAAAACAGTTGTTAACTTTGTTATTTTTAGTTAAAGAAGTGAATTAACATAAAAAGGCCATCTTGTAGGCATGCAATTAGCGATGTGTAATGTGTGGGTACCGTTACTTTGGTATTCATTAGGTTTGGAGTAAGACGATGATGGAATAGAATCAAGGTCTTGTTGCAAAGTTAACCTTTGGAATTTCCATTTGGAGTTGGAACCAAATTATAGTTAAAATTCTAAAGTTAAAGTTCCATGGACATAAAAACAGTACCTGATTAGAATGCAGATTCATTCTCGTGTTCCAGAAGAGGATGTTGTCAATAAAAGGGTAATTTCTGTGCATCCCAAATTGTACCCTATTCCCTATACTGTATAATGCACTACTTTGATCAGAGCCCTATGGGTCCTGGTCAAAAGTAGTGCACTATATAGGGAATAGGGTGCCATTTGGAATGCACCTCAGTCTTTGTTCAGGTGCATTAGCATTGCTCTTGCATGCCTCTGCTGTCAATGTGATTATCATCAGACCTACTCAGGCATTAGCCAGTGATGCTCTCTCGCGTCTCCAACCAGCCGTTTTAGTGCCTAGTATTTGTCATGGTCATTTGGGCCCTGCATCACCCGAGAGAGACTGGTGGACGTGCATTAGCACTCTGAGTCTAGAGCTGGCATGGAGCCTTAGAGATGGATGGTGGGAGAACTTTCCAAGAGAGCTTGTTCATGGAAAGGAATAGTCCATTTTAAAGGCTTCTATCAAAAGCGATTAATGACAAAGATAGACTGATGAAGACTTCTCATGACTTGAGAAGTTGTGTTGTTGGGTGTTGTAATAAAGCACTAAAGAACAACTATATTTTGTGCTCAGCCTCCTATTTCCTTATCTGTATTGTTTTGTCCAATACTAGTATTCTCGCGTTTAGGATGTGCATATCACCCCTCCTGTTCTTCAAAGATGGGAGGTACGCCATCTTCCCATCTCTTTGACTGGAGTACAGTCTGCCTGATGGGTGTAGCAGCTGTGAGGCTGGCTGGCTGGCTGATTGGCTGGCTGATTGGCTGGCTGGCTGACTGGCTGGCTGGCTGGCTGACTGGTTGGCTGGCTGGCTGACTGACTGACTGACTGACTGACTGGCTGGCTGGCTGGTTGGCTGGCTGACTGGTTGGCTGGCTGGCTGGCTGGCTGGCTGACTGGCTGACTGACTGACTGACTGGCTGGCTGGCTGGCTGGCTGGCTGACTGGCTGGTTGGCTGGCTGGCTGGCTGACTGGCTGACTGGTTGGCTGGCTGACTGGTTGGCTGGTTGGCTGACTGGTTGGCTGGCTGGTTGACTGGCTGGCTGGCTGACTGGCTGGCTGACTGGCTGACTGGCTGACTGGTTGACTGGCTGGCTGGCTGACTGGTTGACTGACTGGCTGGCTGGCTGGCTGGCTGGCTGGCTGACTGGTTGGCTGGCTGGCTGGCTGGCTGACTGACTGGTTGACTGGCTGGCTGGCTGGCTGGCTGGCTGGCTGGCTGGCTGGCTGACTGACTGATTGGCTGGCTGGCTGGCTGGCTGGCTGACTGCTGCTCAGGCCCAGAGACAGACAGATGGTCATGGTAGTGGCTCTGTCTGCTTAGTTAAAAAAATCCCTGCGATACACCAGGGAATCAGTACAGGTTTTCAGTGCAGTTTCAGACTGTATATTAAGGAGATCATTTTCACTTTGTTTTGATCTTAGAAAGAGCTCAGAAACTGTCAATGAGACTCGATACATCTTTGTTTTAAATAGCATGCTTTTGGAAAACTGGGTCTTGTTTCAAATGCTATCACTGCTGGAGTAGAAAAATATTTTTTTCTCGCCATCTGAAAAAAAAGTATTTGTTTTGTTTGTGTAATTATTGTATTTTTCCACTGCTGCTTCTGACTAGCTTCCCAAATAGGTATCTGGTTAAATAAGACCAGCCCACCTTCTCTCCTCTTCCATCCCAACAGAGAAATGTCAAACATTGAGCCTGCCTGGCTTTTTGTGTGCTTTGAGGTCCATCACATTCCAATAGGGAGAGCAAACACTGTGTGTAAGCAATGAAACCAATAGTATCCTGTCCTGTCCTGTAGCTGGCTAGCTACTCTGTGCTAATATTATCTTCCCACTCTTCTCAGCTGCCAGAGAGGGTTGTGTGAGAGGGTGCTCAAATTCAAGGAATGAGACAGAGGTCATAGACAGAAACCGTGGCTCTCAGGTCCCGGTGTGAAGTCAAATATGTGTATTTCATGACAAGGTGTCATCTCATTGTAAAATCAGTCTGCTGTAGCACAAAAAAAATCAGTCTGCTGTAGGTTCATAAGGTCATAAGATCATAAGGTGGCCATTTTGTCACTCAGCACTCTGTTCGGTGCAACGACAGAGTAACACAGACGACAAGACAGTCAAAGGAAAGTCTGTCTGGAAGTCTACTTCATGTTATTATTCCTAATGTTTATTCAGGGACATATTCTGACTTAGATAACTACCGCCCAATTTCCAAGTTATCTTTAGTTTCCAAAGTTTTAGTATCCCTGATCATCTCTCAGTGAAGAACTTTTAAACGTGTCATTTTTAATATGCACCAGTCTGGTTTTAGACCTGGGCATAAGACTGTTTCAGGTGGTATGTTGGTTCTAGATGATGTGGTACCGGGACAGGACAGAACATCTCTTCAACACTGATGGACAGTGTCAGGCCAGAAGATCTCTTCAACACTGATGGACAGTGTCAGGCCAGAACATCTCTTCAACACGGATGGACGGTGACAGACCAGAACATCTCTTCAACACGGATGGACAGTGTCAGGCCAGAACATCTCTTCAACACGGATGGACGGTGACAGGCCAGAACATCTCTTCAACACGGATGGACGGTGACAGGCCAGAACATCTCTTCAACACTGATGGACAGTGTCAGGCCAGAACATCTCTTCAACACGGATGGACGGTGACAGGCCAGAACATCTCTTCAACACAGATGGACGGTGACAGGCCAGAACATCTCTTCAACACGGATGGACGGTGACAGGCCAGAACATCTCTTCAACACTGATGGACGGTGACAGGCCAGAACATCTCTTCAACACTGATGGACGGTGACAGGCCAGAACATCTCTTCAACACTGATGGACAGTGTCAGACACAAAGAGAACGGTAATGTCCCACTTTGAGCCAACAGATGGACAGACGGGGAAATGGACAGATGGATAGACGGACAGATGGATAGACGGACAGATGGATAGACGGACAGATGGATAGACGGACAGATGGATAGACGGAGAGAATCACCAGTTTGGTCTCACAGTGTTGATTATAGGGGAGATGAGCACTGGATTTTGATTCATAAGGACACAGAACGCTGTCCAAGACACAGAATAGTGTGGTATCACACTGATAAGACAAGGTTATATGCTTATAGAAGGCAGACTTACCCTACAGTGCATCTATCTGATAACGGAAATGAGACTGAACTGAATTGGATCTTACAGTAATCGATGTCATTTCTCTACTAGATTACCATTGAGTTTGTCTCTTTTCAACAAGAGAGAGCTCTAAAGAACGTGTCACTCACAATCTGTTCCGCAAAACATATGGTTGATGCCAGAAGAGAATGGCTCAGTGGTCAGATCACTGTCTGGATCTCTAAACGTCAGGCTCTTCTCAGCGCTCACAGACAATACCATAGAAATAGATTCCCAAAACACAAATTCCTTGGCTGCAGCGTTGCCGTCTGCTGTGTAAATAGTACCTTTGAATTAGGATCGTGGTTGACAGTAGGGAAGAATATATTTGGATTAAGTTTATACATTTCATGAATTATTTGAAATTCATACTATTCAATATGAGCCCCTATAAAGTGTGGTATTATTTCAATTTATTTGTTGTTGATTTCCTGCTCTTTCTCTCTGTTTATGATGAAAAACGTTGTAAATAATACATAGTGGACCCAGCGCTGCACACTGCAGTGGATCTTTTATTCATGATCAATAGAGGCTTTTAACAGGCTGGACGTGTGTGTGTGTGTGTGTGTGTGTGTGTGTGTGTGTGTGTGTGTGTGTGTGTGTGTGTGTGTGCGTGCGTATGTGTGCATGAACCTCCGTTAGAACAGACCACAGGGGACACAGGCCTGACAGAAAGGAGCATGCATGTCACATTAGTCCACACCAGGGCAACACACACAACTTGTCTCTCCAGTAGAGCCAGTTAAAGTTCATTTTTATTTACATAATATTACATTTCAAACTACTCCCACACTGCTAATCATTTTCATTTTCTTCCGACATTAGACACAATGGGGATTTCTATATGATTATTGGTTAATTTGCAGGTCACCACTGAACAAGGAACATGGTTAATAATTAAAGACTTCTCAAATTGTGCCTCTAGTCACACTTCAAAGATAAATCCCTGGAGGTTTAGCTAGAAAACTGTCTATCTACAGTATCTATGGAGATGTACAGTTAGAATACAACACTATGAAGGCTAGCTGTAGCCAGCAGCAGCTAGATAGAACAACTGCCACGCAACAGATAGGACTGATAAATCACTGTGCTGGAGGCCTGGCACGAGACTGGCAGCACGGTCGCACACACACTCTCTGGAGGTCTGGCACGGTGACAGGACTATGTCACGAGACTGGCAGCACACACACCAGGGTGTTCCGTCAACAGAAGGAAGGGTGTGTCACCCCTGAGGGCTGGTGTGTGTGGGTGTGTGTGTGTGTGTGTGTGTGTGTGCTCTGAGATAACAGAGTGGTTTCACTCCAAGTTTATCTTAGGGCCCTCAACTTATAGGTACTTATAGAAAAAGTATTCCACTCACCTAATGCCCTTTGATGACCTGCTTGGCTTGAAGTAGTTAAAGCCAGAACCCTTAGTTGCTACATACATTTTTGGACTTGTAAATGAATTATATGTTCCCATTGATTGTTGAAGAATTTAACTTAAAAATGCCTCATGACCTCAGTTCAATTGTCACACTCCATCTGAACCCAGAATATAAACTTGTTTTTCTCCAATGTTTGTAAACAATGTACATGTAAACAAACACTATATAGACTCATAACATGGTTAAAACTATCATCTTTGTCACGGTTTTCATATGGTGAAGGAGAGTCGGACCAAACTGCAGCGTGTCTATTGTGATCCATGTTTAATAAAACAAACGTAACACGAATCAATACAAAACAAATAAACGAAAATGAAAACCGAAACAGCCTAAACTGGTGTCAACTAACACAGCACAAGGACATCAAGACACTAAGGACAATCACCCACGGCAAACTCAAAGAATATGGCTGCCTAAATATGGTTCCCAATTAGAGACAACGATAAGCACCTGCCTCTGATTGAGAACCACTCCAGACAGCCATAGACTTTGCTAGATAACCCTACTAGCTACAATCCCAAATACATACACACCAAAACAAAACACACCACAATACAAAAACTCCATGCCACACCCTGGCCTGACCCAATACATGAAGAAAAACACAAAATACTTAGACCAGGGCATGACAGAACCCCCCCCCCCCCGGACTCCCGAACGCACCTCAAAACAAGAGGGTTCGGGTGGGCGTCTGTCCATGGTGGCGGCTCCGGCGCGGGACGTGGAACCCACTCAGTCAATGTCTTAGTCCCCTCTCCTCGCGTCCCTGGATAGACCACCCTCGCCGCCGACCATGTCCCAGTAGTCCTCACCCAGAACCCCACTGGACTGAGGAGCAGATCGGGAGTGAGAGAAAGCTCGGGAGTGAGAGAAAGCTCGGGAGTGAGAGAAAGCTCGGGAGTGAGAGAAAGCTCAGGCAGGTTGATGAATCTACCAGATCCTGGCTTGCTGGTGGTTCCGGCAGATCCTGGCTGACTGGCGGATCCTGGCTGACTAGCAGATCTGGCAGATACTTGCTGACTGGCGGATCCTGGCTGACTGGCGGATCCTGGCTGACTGGCGGATCCTGGCTGACTGGCGGATCTGGAAGAGTCTGGCTGACTGGCAGATCTGGAAGAGTCTGGCTGACTGGCAGATCTGGAAGAGTCTGGCTGTCTGGCAGATCTGGAAGAGTCTGGCTGTCTGGCAGATCTGGAAGAGTCTGGCTGTCTGGCAGATCTGGAAGAGTCTGGCTGTCTGGCAGATCTGGAAGAGTCTGGCTGTCTGGCAGATCTGGAAGAGTCTGGCGGCGCTGGGCAGACTGGCGGCGCTGGGCAGACTGGCGACGCTGGGCAGACTGGCGACGCTGGGCAGACTGGCGACGCTGGGCAGACTGGCGACGCTGGGCAGACTGGCGACGCTGGGCAGACTGGCAGCTCCTTGCAGACTGGCAGCTCCTTGCAGACTGGCAGCTCCTTGCAGACTGGCAGCTCCTTGCAGACTGGCAGCTCCATGCAGACTGGCAGCTCCATGCAGACTGGCAGCTCCATGCAGACTGGCAGCTCCATGCAGACTGGCAGCTCCATGCAGACTGGCAGCTCCATGCAGACTGGCAGCTCTAGCTGCTCCATGCAGACTGGCAGCTCTAGCTGCTCCATGCAGACTGGCAGCTCTTTGCATACTGGCAGCTCCTTGCAGACTGGCAGCTCTAGCTGCTCCATGCAGACTAGCAGCTCAGGCTGCTCCAAACAGGCAGGAGGCTCCGGCAGCGCTGGAGAGTAGAAAGGCTCCGACAGGGCAGGAGACGCGAGGCGCACTGTAGGCCTGATGCGTGGTGCTGGCACTGGTGGTATTTGGCCGAGGACACGCACAGGAAGCCTGGTGCGGGGAGCTGCTACCGGAGGGCTGGGGTGTGGAGGTGGTACTGGATAGACCGGACCGTGCAGGCGCACTGGAGCTCTTGAGCACCGAGCCTGCCCAACCTTACCTGGTTGAATACTCTCGGTTGCCCTGCCAGTGCTGCGAGGTGGAATAGCCCGCACTGGGCTATGTAGGCGAACCGGAGACACCGAGCGCAAGGCTGGTGCCATGTAAGCCGGCCCAAGGAGACGCACTGGGGACCAGATGCGTAGAGCCGGCTTCATGGCATTTGGCTCGACGCTCAATCTAGCCCGGCCGATACGCGGAGCTGAAATATACCGCACCGGGCTATGCACCCGCACTGGGGACACCATGCGCACCACTGCATAACACGGTACCTGCCCAGTCTCTCTAGCCCCCAAGTAAGCACAGGGAGTTTGCGCAGGTCTCCTTCCTGGCGTAGCCATACTCCCTGATAGCCCCCCCCAAGACATTTTTGGGGCTGATTCCCGGGCTTCCATCCACGTCGCCGTGCTGCCTCCTCATACCAGCGCCTCTCTGCTTTAGACACCTCTAGTTCCTCCTTGGGGCGGCGATATTCACCAGGCTGAGCCCAGGGTCCTTTTCCGTCCAGTTCTTCCTCCCATGTCCAGAAATCCTTAATACGCAGCTCCTCTTTGGGCTGCTCCTGTTTCCTCTTCTCCTGCTACACCTTTGGGCGGCTACACTCCGCTGGTTTAGCCCAGGGTCCTCTCCTATCAAGGATTTCCTCCCATGTCCAGAAATCCTTAATACGCAGCTCCTCTTTGGGCTGCTCCTGCCTGTTGACACGCTGCTTGGTCCGTTTATGGTGGGTGATTCTGTCACGGTTTTCATATGGTGAAGGAGAGTCGGACCAAACTGCAGCGTGTCTATTGTGATCCATGTTTAATAAAACAAACGTAACACAAATCAATACAAAACACTACAAAACAAATAAATGAAAACCGAAACAGCCTAAACTGGTGTCAACTAACACAGCACAAGGACATCAAGACACTAAGGACAATCACCCACGGCAAACTCAAAGAATATGGCTGCCTAAATATGGTTCCCAATCAGAGACAACGATAAGCACCTGCCTCTGATTGAGAACCACTCCAGACAGCCATAGACTTTGCTAGATAACCCCACTAGCTACAATCCCAAATACATACACACCAAAACCCCAAGACAAAACACACCACAATACAAAAACTCCATGCCACACCCTGGCCTGACCCAATACATGAAGAAAAACACAAAATACTTAGACCAGGGCGTGACAATCTTGTTATCATGGATGGTCAGTCCCTGCATCTATAGCTCTGTCGATTAATCTGACAGTGGTTATGTTTCTCCAGGCCCATCAGTCAGCTTTATACCAAAACAGGCAAGGTGACTTGCCTAGTTAAATAAAGGTTAAATAAAAATATATTTCTTATAGTTTTGATTAAGGATTCCAGTTTGAATAAATATCGGTCCTATAAACAAGTGAAGTGCACCACTCTGGTAATAAAGCTGTGTAAACACACATAATGATGATGAAGAGAGAAGTAATCTCAACTGAAACCTTAATGGGGACAGACAGACAGACAGACAGACAGACAGACAGACAGACACAGAGAGAAACAGGCAGACAGACAGACAGACAGACAGACAGACAGACAGAGAAACAGACAGACAGACAGACAGATAGGCAGACAGACAGACACAGAGAGAAACAGGCAGACAGACAGACAGACAGACAGACCGACAGAGAAACAGGCCGACATACAGACAGACAGACAGACAGACAGACAGACAGACAGACACAGAGAGAAACAGGCAGACAGACAGACAGACAGACAGACAGACAGACAGACAGACACGGAGAGAAACAGGCAGACAGACAGAGAGAGAGACAGACAGACAGACAGACACAGAGCGAAACAGGCAGACAGACAGACAGACAGACAGACAGACACAGAGAGAAACAGGCAGGCAGACAGACAGACAGACAGACAGACAGACAGACAGACAGACAGACACAGAGAGAAACAGGCAGATAGACAGACAGACAGACAGACAGACAGACAGACAGACACAGAGAGAAACAGGCAGGCAGACAGACAGACAGACAGACAGACAGACAGACAGGCAGATAGAGAGACAGACAGACAGACAGACAGACAGACAGACACAGAGAGAAACAGGCAGACAGACAGACAGACAGACAGACAGACAGACAGACACAGAGAGAAACAGGCAGATAGACAGACAGAAACAGAGAGAAACAGGCAGGCAGGCAGACAGACAGACAGACAGACAGACAGACAGAGAGAAACAGGCAGGCAGGCAGACAGACAGACAGACAGACAGACAGACAGACAGACAGACAGACAGACAGACAGACAGGCAGGCAGGCAGACAGACAGACAGACAGACAGACAGACAGACAGACAGACAGACAGACAGACAGACAGACAGACAGAGAAACAGGCAGATATTTGGTGGACCGGGCGTCACGCTGGTTCTGTTCCGTGTACTAATAGGGGGGTTAGTGATTGCCTGGTGTCGTGTGTTTGGCTCTGCCGGATTAAGTGATATGACATGCTATTCTATAAAATAATTTGTCCATAATTAATATTACCTGATTGAGCTAATCATGTAAATGTAATTAACATTTAGAGTCGGGGCACCACAAAATAATATTTATAGAGCTGTTATCTTCCGAATAAACTCTTAAAGACCTAGTAATATTTTTCATCAGTAGCAGTCAATATTAATCGGCACCTTAATTCAGTCTCACCTGAAAGTTGTAAATTCTTGGTTATCTTCACGAATCCTGGCTAACAAGTTGAATCAGCAATACAAAATTGGGTTTCATTATTTATTTACTAAATACCTAACTAATCACACAGAATTACATATACACAGAATTAATCATAACTTGATTACAATTTACATCATAAAGGAAAACGTCCCTGGCTGGAGGAACAGATATGACAGCTGGTTACACAAAAGAAAAGGGCTGGGTTTGAGTGAAAGAGCAGGAAGACTGAGGACCAAAGGAAAATACAGTATCTTATGCATTCTAAATTACCGCACATTTGGAAAAGGAAAATGCAATAAATATTTACTCTGAGCTGCGCTTCGGTAGGTTGGTGGTAGATGGAAGGCCGTGTTGCCAAACCGAGTCCTTTGTCCTTTGAAGAATGTCTCTGGTGGTCAATTGGATACGTTGTAGTACCGTCATTGTGTGATAGATGGGATACTCTGTCTGTTCCTTCCTAACCCTCGTTTGCAGCTGCTGTTGCTAACTCAACGGCTAGGAGGTATCACATCTGTAGTGAATAAGAGTTCAAAGTTCATACCATTCGCAACCAAAGCTCACGCTGATGTTGGCTTCGTTCTGTAGTTATTATCTGAACCATTCTGACATCGGACCATCGTCCTCACATCCTCGGAACAGGAGGTTACATTTTCGTCAAGGGCTTACAGTGCCTTGCGAAAGTATTCGGCCCCCCTGAACTTTGCGACCTTTTGCCACATTTCAGGCTTCAAACATAAAGATATAAAACTGTATTTTTTTGTGAAGAATCAACAACAAGTGAGACACAATCATGAAGTGGAACGACATTTATTGGATATTTCAAACTTTTTTAACAAATCAAAAACTGAAAAATTGGGCGTGCAAAATTATTCAGCCCCTTTATTTTCAGTGCAGCAAACTCTCTCCAGAAGTTCAGTGAGGATCTCTGAATGATCCAATGTTGACCTAAATGACTAATGATGATAAATACAATCCACCTGTGTGTAATCAAGTCTCCGTATAAATGCACCTGCACTGTGATAGACTCAGAGGTCCGATAAAAGCGCAGAGAGCATCATGAAGAACAAGGAACACACCAGGCAGGCCCGAGATACTGTTGTGAAGAAGTTTAAAGCCGGATTTGGATACAAAAAGATTTCCCAAGCTTTAAACATCCCAAGGAGCACTGTGCAAGCGATAATATTGAAATGGAAGGAGTATCAGACCACTGCAAATCTACCAAGACCTGGCCGTCCCTCTAAACTTTCAGCTCATACAAGGAGATGACTGATCAGAGATGCAGCGAAGAGGCCCATGATCACTCTGGATGACCTGCAGAGATCTACAGCTGAGGTGGGAGACTCTGTCCATAGGACAACAATCAGTCGTATATTGCACAAATCTGGCCTTTATGGAAGAGTGGCAAGAAAAAAGCCATTTCTTAAAGATATCCATAAAAAGTGTTGTTTAAAGTTTGCCACAAGCCACCTGGGAGACACACCAAAGGTCGCAAAGTTCAAGGGGGCCGAATACTTTCGCAAGGCACTGTATATAGTGGAGGGAGAAAAGGGGTGTGTTTTATAGTTTACAGCCTATGTGTCACGGTTTTCTATAGGTGAAAGAGAGTCGGACCAAAATGCGGCGTGGCTGTTGTGATTACTATTTTAATGAAACAAGGAAAAAACACGAATCAATACGAAAACAACAAACGTAACACGAAAACCGAAACAGCCTATACTGGTGCAAACTAACACACGACAGACATAAGGACAATCACCCACGAAACAGTCAAAGAATATGGCTGCCTAAATATGGTTCCCAATCTGAGACAGCGATAAACATCTGCCTCTGATTGAGAACCACTTCAGACAGCCATAGACTAAACTAGAACACCCCACTAAGCTACAATCCCAATACCTGTGAAAAAACCCCAAGACAAAACACACCACATACAAAAACCCATGTCACACCCTGGCCTGACCAAATAGATAAAGAAAACACAAAATACTAAGACCAGGGAGTGACACTCTGTCTCTTCACGTAGGCGGGCCACTGAGTCGGGTCTAATTCACTCATGAAAACCCAATTCTCACATTTTAGAAGCTAAAATCACATTTCATCCCATTACGAATAATTTCATATTCAAACATTTAAATTGAACAACAATACCATGTGAATCCGATAACTCTGATGTGTAGACTTTACACTGTAGAGTTTATGTCATCTTATCATTGATGAGAATGTCTCAGATGACAACCGAACTGACATCATATTCATTAAGTAACACCGCTTATGTTCAATTGGTCGGATTACCAGAATATAGTTAATTTCCCCCCACCTTCTGATGTTCCCAGAATCTCTATGTTAACCAAGGGGTTTGCAAATGTAACATCAGTAGGGTAGAGAGAGGAAAAAGGGGGAGAGGTATTTATGACTGTCATAAACCTAGCCCCAGGCCAACGTCATGTTACTGGTCATTGCCATGCCAGACAGCACAAACGGATTTGGGAACCAGGCTAGGAGTAATGTGGCTGTTTATTAATGGGGAAGTAGTGTGTTGGTAGTGTGGCTGTGACAGGGGATATTTGTCACCACAGACAGCCCGGCTGCTGCACTTCCACACATGATTGAACAACATCTGGATGTCATCTGGGCCCAAAGGGAACAAAAACACACTAGGCTCTCTGCTGATGACAACGTGGCAGAGCAATAAGGAGCTGATAGCAGCATCGTTAACAGAGTCATAGTCTCCAGGTCATCAAAACAATGATGTTGGCTAGTCAGTGTCTTGCACTTTGAGCCAACCCACACATTTTTGTGGTTTCATTAAAATCAGCTTGATAGTTTCAAGTTTTAATGCCAGAGTCTCCTACCATCAAAAACAATGGAGAAAATGCATCCCATAACATTTTAACATGGAAATAGCTGTTCTATCATTCAGCCTACAATGTGTGGTGTTCAATGTAGGCCTACTGTTCATTCAATGAGGATTTAAAAAAAAAACATACAGGGCTTGACATGAACCTGTTAATCCACTTGTCCTTCAGACAAGCAGGTGACCAAATGGTTTAATTGTGTTGTTTGATGCAAGAAACCACTATTCCAATAACATTATTACAGAGAATCAGAGAAATGATGCTACTGCAGCGGTACCGCTTGTCGTGCGGAAGCAGAGAGAATAGTCTATGGCTTGTGTGGTTGGAGGAGGTCACTGACAAAAGGGAGGGGGGTCACTGACCTCCTCCCCTATTGGCTGACTCATCTTCACTGGCGAACAGGCTTTCCACCATCGTGTCGTCAGCAGGATGTCCAGGATCCAGTTGCAGAGGGAGGTGTTCAGACCCAGAGTCCTAAGCTTGGAGTGACAAGCTTGGAGTGGACAATGGTGTTGAACGCAGAGCTGTAGTCAATGAACAACATTCTCACATAGGTATTCCTCTTATCTAAGTTGGTGAGGGCAGTGTCGAGAGCAATTGAGAATGCGTCATCTATGGGTCAGTTGGGGTGGTATGCAAATTGGAGTGGGTCTAGGGTGTCTGGGATGGTGGAGTGAATGTGTTGCCATAACCAGCCTCTCAAAGCCCTTCATGATTACAGATGTGAGTGCTACAGGCCGGTAGTCATTGTGGCATGAAGCCTTAGATTTCTTGGGAACAGGGATGATGGTGGTCATCTTAAAACATGTGTGGATTACAGACTGGGACAAGGAGAGGTTGGAAATGACTGTGAATATGCCTGCCAGCTGTTCTCTGTTTGCTATGAGAACGTCCCCTGGAATACCATCCTCCTCGCGGGTGTTGACCTGATTAAACCACCTCTCCAATCGTTTTGGCACTATATCAAAGAACAAATATCAAAAACATATACATGATCTAATACAAATCTTAGAATCAACTATTAAAGACTACCAGAACCCACTGGATTCTCCAATTACCTTGAAGGACAAAAAACAAACCCTCCAACCCCAAAAAAGGGCTGTGGTGTTGATGGTATCCTCAATGAAGTGATAAAATATACAGACATTTGGAACCAAGGACTGAACCAAGGACTGATCACCCCGTGTGAAGGTGGAGACAAATTTGCGTCAACAGGAACCTTGGGATAATCCTCTGCATTATCATTAACAGCAGACTCGTGCATTTCCTCAGTGAAAACAATGTACTGAGCAAATGTCAAATTGGCTTTTTACCAAATTACCTTACGACAGACCACGTATTCATTCACCCTGCACACCCTAATTGACAAACAAACAAACCAAAACAAAGGCAGTCTTGCTTTGTTGATTTCAAAAAAGCTTTTGACTCAATTTGGCATGAGGGTCTGCTATACAAATAAATGGAAAGTGGTGTTTGGGGAAAAACATATAACATCATAAAATCCATGTACACAAACAACAAGTGTACGGTTAAAATTGGCAAAAATACACATATTTCTTTCCACATGGCCGTGGGGTGAGACAGGGATGCAGCTTAAGCCCCACCCTCTTCAACAAATATATCAATGAATTGGCCAGGGCACTAGAACAGTCTGCAGCACCCCACCCTACTAGAATCTGAAGTCAAATGTCTACTGTTAGCTCTCTGACTAGACCTCCTTCTTCCCACATGGACATTACCTCCCTTCATTCACAACCCAGACAAACAGACATTGTGTCTCTGTGTGTCAAACCACATCAATGATTTGTTTATCAGGAAAAACATCCAAATACTGTACAGGCTGCAGGCTACAGGCTACAGGCTGCAGGCTACAGGCTATAGGCTACAGGCTATAGGCTGCAGGCTACAGGCTACAGGCTACAGGCTACAGGCTTCAGGCTACAGGCTATAGGCTACAGGCTGCATGCTTCAGGCTACAGGCTACAGGCTACAGGCTACAGGCTTCAGGCTACAGGCTACAGGCTACAGGCTAGAGGCTACAGGCTACAGGCTACAGGCTATAGGCTGCAGGCTACAGGCCACAGGCCACAGGCTACAGGCTACAGGCTTCAGGCTACAGGCTATAGGCTACAGGCTGCATGCTTCAGGCTACAGGCTACAGGCTACAGGCTACAGGCTGCAGGCTACAGGCTACAGGCTATAGGCTACAGGCTACAGGCTACAGGCTACAGGCTATAGGCTACAGGCTGCATGCTTCAGGCTACAGGCTACAGGCTACAGGCTTCAGGCTACAGGCTACAGGCTACAGGCTAGAGGCTACAGGCTTCAGGCTACAGGCTATAGGCTACAGGCTGCATGCTTCAGGCTACAGGCTACAGGCTACAGGCTTCAGGCTTCAGGCTATAGGCTACAGGCTACAGGCTACAGGCTACAGGCTTCAGGCTGCAGGCTTCAGGCTTACAGGCTACAGGCAACAGGATACAGAATACAGGCTGGGACACTGCATGGAAAGTGAATAGAACAAAACAATAACGTGGTAATGTGGTTAGATTTATCAGATCTGACCCTGGATGTCCTTCCTGCTTTTCAGGGATGTGGTCACACCATTGATATTTACATGTAGGTTAGTCTGTAGTTTGGAGCAATACCTGATATGTGTATATACAGTATAGTATACATACAGTGGGGAGAACAAGTATTTGATACACTGCCGATTTTGCAGGTTTTCCTACTTACAAAGCATGTAGAGGTCTGTAATTGTTATCTTAGGTACACTTCAACTGTGAGAGACGGAATCTAAAACAAAAATCCAGAAAATCACATTGTATGATTTTAAAGTAATTAATTTGCCTTTTATTGCATGACATAAGTATTTGATACATCAGAAAAGTAGAACTTAATATTTGGTACAGAAACCTTTGTTTGCAATTACAGAGATCATATGTTTCCTGTAGTTCTTGACCAGGTTTGCACACACTGCAGCAGGGATTTTGGCCGTCTCCTCCATACAGACCTTCTCCAAATCCTTCAGGTTTCGGGGCTGTCGCTGGGCAATACGGACTTTCAGCTCCCTCCAAAGATGTTCTATTGGGTTCAGGTCTGGAGACTGGCTAGGCCACTCCAGGACCTTGAGATGCTTCTTACGGAGCCACTCCTTAGTTGCACTGGCTGTGTGGTTCGGGTTGTTGTCATGCTGGAAGACCCAGCCACGACCCATCTTCAATGCTCTTACTGAGGGAAGGAGGTTGTTGGCCAAGATCTCGCGATACATGGCCCCATCCATCCTCCCCTCAATATGGTGCAGTCGTCCTGTCCCCTTTGCAGAAAAGCATCCCCAAAGAATGATGTTTCCACCTCCATGCTTCACGGTTGGGATGGTGTTCTTGGGGTTGTACTCATCCTTCTTCTTCCTCCAAACACGGCGAGTGGAGTTTAGACCAAAAAGCTCTATTTTTGTCTCATCAGACCACATGACCTTCTCCCATTCCTCCTCTGGATCATCCAGATTGTCATTGGCAAACTTCAGAAGAGGATAGAACATGCGCTGGCTTGAACAGGGGGCTCTTGTGTGCGCTGCAGGATTTTAATCCATGACGGCGTAGTGTGTTACTAATGGTTGTCTTTGAGACTGTGGTCCCAGCTCTCTTCAGGTCATTGACCAGGTCCTGCCGTGTAGTTCTGGGCTGATCCCTCACCTTCCTCATGATCATTGATGCCCCACGAGGTGAGATCTTGCATGGAGCCCCAGACCGAGGGTGATTGACCGTCATCTTGAACTTCTTCCATGTTCTAATAATTGCACAAACAGTTGTTGCCTTCTCACCAAGCTGCTTGCCTATTGTCCTGTAGCCCATCCCAGCCTTGTGCAGGTCTACAATTTGACCCCTGATGTCCTTACACAGCTCTCTGGTCTTGGCCATTGTGGAGAGGTTGGAGTCTGTTTGATTGAGTGTGTGGACAGGTGTCTTTTATACAGGTAACGAGTTCAAACAGGTGCAGTTAATACAGGTAATGAGTGGAGAACAGGAGGGCTGTGAGAGCCGGAATGTGAGAGCCGGAATTCTTACTAGTTGGTAGGTGATCAAATACTTATGTCATGCAATAAAATGCAAATTAATTACTTAAAAATCATACAATGTGATTTTCTGGATTTTTGTTTTAGAAATTACAGACCTCTACATGCTTCGTAAGTAGGAAAACCTTCGAAATCGGCAGTGTATCAAATACTCCCCACTGTACATTACATGCACCCATAATGAGACAAAGCAATGAGCCTGTTAAAACATGTATCTGACTCCATATAGATAATTAGCAAAATGCAAGAGACTGTAGTTGAGTTACAGTAATAGAACACTATAGTTCAGTTAAAGTAATATAACACTATAGTTACAGTAATGGAACACTATAGTTGAGTTACAGTAATAGAACACTATAGTAGAGTTACAGTAATATAACACTATAGTCGAGTCACAGTAATATAACACTATAGTTGAGTTACAGTAATAGAACACTATAATTATAGTAATAGAACACTATAGTTACAGTAATAGAACACTTTAGTTACAGTAATAGAACACTATAGTTGAGTTAAAGTAATAGAACACTATAGTTGAGTTAAAGTAATAGAACACTATAGTTGAGTTATAGTAATAGAACACTATAGTTGAGTTACAGTAATAGAACACTATACTTGATTTACAGTAACAGAACACTATTTGATTTACAGTAACACAACACCATAGTTGTGTTACAGCAATAGACAATTAGGAAATGTCTGAGAATGGAATTCTAAATACAAGTGTATTTAATAACTCTGTAAAATGAATTAATTCATATACAAGGCATAGAGCTTAAGTTACAAGGCAAGAAAGAGAGAGAGAGAGAGAGAGAGAGAGAGAGAGAGAGAGAGAGAGAGAGAGAGAGAGAGAGAGAGAGAGCAGTTCAGGAACAAGAAAGAGAAAGAGAAAGAACAATGAATCTAAGACCCTTTTATAAGCATTTGAGTGGTTTTGATTCAAAATCTGAGTTGTTGCCCAATAGTATTACTGTAAAGTTAACCTCCAATCAGATATCAGACCTACATGACGTCACCTCTGCTCCTCAGAGGTGAGACAGTGGGGGGTTGGTGAGATCAACACAGAGAAGGCTGAATTCCTAAGACAATGCAGAGGACATTCTTGTATACAGTTAAGAAGAGTCACTTCGGGACGTTAGCCCTCCATCATCCACCCTTGAACACATCTTATTCTGCATCAGACCGAAGTGTTGAGATTTGGACGGGCAGCACTGTAGTCACTGTAGACAATCTTTGACCAAGTAGTTCATGGTGCTCGCAGTATCATCCCAGACGTGTCCTTTAGGCTGGTATCATTGTCTTCTTTAGACGTACAAATGTCCTTAGGTAACACGTTTCCTGTAGGCAAGCTACGAAACAATGTTCCGTTCTTCCTTGTAAGACCAACCACATAACTGAAGGGACATTACATCACAGATTAATCCACATTTCAATGAACATAAAATAGTCAGTTTATCTGATTGGTCAATAGCAATTTCAGATATAGTTTTATCAAAACAGTCAGATGAATACTAAAGATATAAAAGATAACTATCATCAAAACTATATTTTAAATTAAAATCATATGATAAAATAAAACAACGAATCAGAATTTGGAAATAATCAAGAACAATTGTTGAAGTCAAATCAAAAGAACGTTCACATATTAAATGTATTAGCATCTCAGTGTACAGCACCCGACATTAGCATACCGATGGTGAAAGATCTATGGCCATTCTGTGACAAACAAAGCAATGACTTTCCGAAGCACACCCACATCTACAGTCTACACTCAGCTGGCCGTATGCACCACGCTTGGGATAACAAACTATTCTTTGTGTCTTACAATGAGCCATTACATTTTATCTAGCACTCTGTACACGTCACAGACAGCACATTCACAAAAGTAACCCTACTGTATTATAGCCATCACAAATGGACATAGAAATGAATAAGTTGCCAAGGAATAAATTATTAACACATTATGGTAAAATAATCAACATCCAAAGGTTTAGGAGAAAGCTCAAAATCTAGTAGAATTGAGACCAAACATCATCTCAATATTTCTGCATTTTATGACCACTTCTGTGACAAGAGTTACAAAACCTAATTGAATAGTTGTTTTTTTTATTTATTTATTTTCTTTTATTTTAATTTTACTAGGCATGTCAGTTAAGAACAAATTCTTATTTTCAATGACGGCCTAGGAACAGTGGGTTAACTGCCTGTTCAGGGGCAGAACGACAGATTTGTACCTTGTAAGCTCGGGGTTTGAACTTGCAACCTTCCCGGTTACTAGTCCAACGCTCTAACCACTAGGTTACCCTGCCGCCCCTGTGGGCCTGCATTGTGCCTATAATACTATACACAGTTGATGGGAAAAGTCACTTTGGGGGCTGCCTTACAAGTCAGTTCCTATATCTGCACGATCAGCTGTTCTGTCTACAGCTTCTCTTGACTTGAGGTCATGCTGAAGTAGCATTCATTTAGGAGCTTTCTCTGGTATTAATGCCGTTCGGCTTCACAGATCAATAGATTCTGGCATTATCGGATAACAGAGCAACTATTAGGGACCTTCAGCTCTCCTGTCCTCTATATTAAAGTTGGCTTCAATAACCTTCTTTCTTCTCTGCTGCTAACAGGGCGATCTTCTAGAAATCTTCTTGCCTGACCACCACCATGGAAGAGCAGGCAGTGTCCAACAGTAGTCCCCAGCATGGCCGAGGCCTGGGCAGGCAGAACGTCATCAGGTGTGGCTGGCTGAGGAAGCAGGGAGGCTTTGTGAAGACTTGGCACACACGCTGGTTCGTACTTCGAGGGGAACAGCTACACTATTACAAAGACGAGGAGGAGACTAAAGCCCTGGTGAGTGACCGCTGAACCTCATGCTGTAATGCTGTGTGTCTCTCAGTGTAGTGCTACATGTTTTTATTTTGTAATTATTTAACAAGGCAAGTCAGTTAAGAACAAATTCTTAATTACAATGATGGCCTACACCGGCCAATCCCTGACGACGCTGGGCCAATTGTGCGCCGCCCAATGGCAGCGCACAATGTGATACATGTGATACAGCCTGGATTCGATCCAGGGTGTCTGTAGTGACACTTCTATCACTGAGATGCAGTGACTTAGACCACTGAACCAGGGTGTTTGTAGTGACACCTCTATCACTGAGATGCAGTGACTTAGACCACTGAACCAGGGTGTTTGTAGTGACACCTCTATCACTGAGATGCAGTGACTTAGACCACTGAACCAGGGTGTCTGTAGTGACACCTCTATCACTGAGATGCAGTGACTTAGACCACTGAACCAGGGTGTTTGTAGTGACACTTCTATCACTGAGATGCAGTGACTTAGACCACTGAACCAGGGTGTCTGTAGTGACACCTCTATCACTGAGATGCAGTGCCTTAGACCACTGAACCAGGGTGTCTGTAGTGACACCTCTATCACTGAGATGCAGTGACTTAGACCACTGAACCAGGGTGTCTGTAGTGACACCTCTATCACTGAGATGCAGTGCCTTAGACCACTGAACCAGGGTGTCTGTAGTGACACCTCTATCACTGAGATGCAGTGACTTAGACCACTGAACCAGGGTGTCTGTAGTGACACCTCTATCACTGAGATGCAGTGCCTTAGACCACTGAACCAGGGTGTCTGTAGTGACACCTCTATCACTGAGATGCAGTGCCTCAGACCACTGCGCCACTCGGGATGACAATATACAGTACAAGTACAGATGTAGAGATATACAGTGCACATTTAAGGTACAATGACAATGCAGATAGCCTGTGAAGTGTGACCTGCCATTCAATACTCACTAACACATACAATGATTTACAAAGGGGTTTATAAGTAGTTTATCAACTGTTGATTATTATGGGGTATTGTGTGTAGATTGATGAGGATTTTTATTTTTTATTTAATCCATTTTAGAATAAGGTTATAAAGTAACAAAATGTGGAAAAGGGGAAGGGGTCTGAATACTTTCCGAATGCATTGTATGTGTCTGGAATTATGCTTGTTTAATGTAAGTATTGCTTTGTAACTTAAGCTTAATGGCTTGTTTGTGATTTCATTCATTTGACAAAGTTATGAAATAAAGTTGTATTTAGAATTACATTCTCTTGGAAACACAGAATCGTTTAGAATGTCAGATGGTGAAGCATGATTCATAATTCCAGAGAACCTGTTTCCACTGCTCCAGAGTCCAATGGTGGTGAGCTTTACACCACTCCAGCCAACCCTTGGGATTGCGTGGGGCTTGTGTGAGGCTGCTCGACCATGGAAACCCATTTCATGATGCTCCCAACAAACAGTTCTTGTGCTGACGTTGCTTCCAGTGGGCAGTTTGAAACTCGGTAGTGAGTGTTGCAACCGAGGGCAGACCATTTTTACACGTTTCAGCACTCGGCGGTCCCGTTCTGTGCACTTGTGTGACCTATCACTTCGCGGCTGAGTCGTTGTTGTTCCTAGACGTTTCCACTTCACAATAACATCACTTACAGTTGACCACGGCAGCTCTGGCAGAGCAGTGCCACGCTTAAATTCATTGGGCTCTTCAGTAAGGCCATTCAATTGCTAATGTTTATCTATGGAGATTGCATGGCTGTGTGCTCGATTTAATACATCTGTCAGCAACGGAAGTGACTTAAATAGCCGAATCCACACTTCATTTTCATTGATAAAGTTGATAAGTAGCTGGCCTACATAATTATGCCATCCCCTTCCTCTGGTACATTGTGTTCTTTGTGTAAAGGATTATGTGTGGGAGAGATGTGTACTGGCAGGAACACGGAGACAGTAGGATGGCGTGCTGATGGCAAGACCACACGTCCTAACCCCCCCATACTCGATGCCATGACCTCTAACCCCCCAACTCTCATTTCTGACATTCCAGCGGGGCAGATCCCAGACTACATTCCCATAGTATTCCCACTCTATTCTATACCATATCCCCAATGGCCTGCCTCTTCTCTATCGTAAACATTCAGATGCCTAAGGAGATAATGTGATGAGTGAGCTGCGTGTGTGTGCATACGTGTGCATGCATCTATGACATCTATGACATGTCTGATGTCACAAACCGGCTCGAAGTTCGTAACAAAAGGGAGACAACGTGAGGATAAAGAATAACAAAATATATTTATTAACTGAAGTAACGTAAATACAATTAACAACAGTGTGTGTTTAGTCAGTAGTGTAAGTGAGTGGTCGCGTGTTTACATGTGATAATGAGGGGTGCTGAAAGGTGCCAACGCAAACAAAAGTGGTGTATTTGTCCTGGTGAAACACCCGAGCACAGGTGTGTCCCACTTCTCTGACGACCCTCCCAGCTCCGCCCACCGACAACCTATTAAGGTAAACAAGAGCAAAGAGAAAGAATTCGGAAGACGGAGTGGGAGGGTCGTCACACTGAGGCAACCAGCATCATGTCTGAGGCAACCAGCATCATGTCTGAGGCAACCAGCATTGTGTCTGAGGCAACCAGCTTCGTGTCTGAGGCAACCAGCATCATGTCTGAGGCAACCAGCATCATGTCTGAGGCAACCAGCATCATGTCTGAGGCAACCAGCATCATGTGTGAGGCAACCAGCATCATGTGTGAGGCAACCAGCATCATGTGTGAGGCAACCAGCTTCATGTCTGAGGCAACCAGCATCATGTCTGAGGCAACCAGCATCATGTCTGAGGCAACCAGCTTCATGTCTGAGGCAACCAGCTTCATGTCTGAGGCAACCAGCTTCATGTCTGAGGCAACCAGCTTCATGTCTGAGGCAACCAGCATCATGTCTGAGGCAACCAGCTCCATGTCTGAGGCAACCAGCTCCATGTCTGAGGCAACCAGCATCATGTCTGAGGCAACCAGCATCATGTCTGATGCAACCAGCATCATGTCTGAGGCAACCAGCATCATGTCTGAGGCAACCAGCTTCATGTCTGAGGCAACCAGCATCATGTCTGAGGCAACCAGCATCATGTCTGAGGCAACCAGCATCATGTCTGAGGCAACCAGCATCATGTCTGAGGCAACCAGCATCATGTCTGAGGCAACCAGCTTCATGTCTGAGGCAACCAGCATCATGTCTGAGGCAACCAGCATCATGTCTGAGGCAACCAGCATCATGTCTGAGGCAACCAGCATCATATCTGAGGCAACCAGCATCATGTCTGAGGCAACCAGCATCATGTCTGAGGCAACCAGCATCATATCTGAGGCAATTAGCCCTTCCTATTATCGTGTTTTCTGTTTTCCTGGGCAACAGAGTCAGGCAGATGCTTGTGGTGCTCCTGTGTCAGCCATGCGAGCTAACGAGGCCAACGAGACATCACATTCCATGACTGGGCTAATTAACACCCATGTTAATGCAGCCTCTTCATCACCCGGTTGTGGCTGACTGGCATAATTAATACCCATGTTAATGCAGCCTCTTCATCACCCTGTTGTGGCTGACTGGCATAATTAATACCCATGTTAATGCAGCCTCTTCATCACCCTGTTGTGGCTGCTTTGCACCTAAACTCATAGTCACAGGAACATTATTCCCTATATAGGACACTACTGTTGACCAGAGTCCTATTGGTCCTGGTGTATAGGACACTACTGTTGACCAGAGTCCCATTGGTCCTGGTGTATAGGACACTACTGTTGACCAGAGTCCTATTGGTCCTGGTGTATAGGACACTACTGTTGACCAGAGTCCCATTGGTCCTGGTGTATAGGACACTACTGTTGACCAGAGTCCTATTGGTCCTGGTGTATAGGACACTACTGTTGACCAGAGCCCTATTGGTCCTGGTGTATAGGACACTACTGTTGACCAGAGTCCTATTGGTCCTGGTGTATAGGACACTACTGTTGACCAGAGTCCCATTGGTCCTGGTGTATAGGACACTACTGTTGACCAGAGTCCTATTGGTCCTGGTGTATAGGACACTACTGTTGACCAGAGTCCCATTGGTCCTGGTGTATAGGACACTACTGTTGACCAGAGTCCTATTGGTCCTGGTGTATAGGACACTACTGTTGACCAGAGTCCCATTGGTCCTGGTGTATAGGACACTACTGTTGACCAGAGTCCTATTGGTCCTGGTGTATAGGACACTACTGTTGACCAGAGCCCTATTGGTCCTGGTGTATAGGACACTACTGTTGACCAGAGTCCTATTGGTCCTGGTGTATAGGACACTACTGTTGACCAGAGTCCCATTGGTCCTGGTGTATAGGACACTACTGTTGACCAGAGTCCTATTGGTCCTGGTGTATAGGACACTACTGTTGACCAGAGCCCTATTGGTCCTGGTGTATAGGACAATACTGTTGACCAGAGTCATATTGGTCCTGGTACATAGTACACTACTGTTGACCAGAGTCCTATTGGTCCTGGTATATAGTACACTACTGTTGACCAGAGTCCTATTGGTCCTGGTATATAGTACACTAATGTTGACCAGAGTCCTATTGGTCCTGGTACATAGTACACTACTGTTGACCAGAGTCCTATTGGTCCTGGTGTATAGTACACTACTGTTGACCAGAGTCCTATTGGTCCTGGTATGTAGTACACTAATGTTGACCAGAGTCCTATTGGTCCTGGTATATAGGACACTACTGTTGACCAGAGTCCTATTGGTCCTGGTGTATAGTACACTACTGTTGACCAGAGTCCTATTGGTCCTGGTATGTAGTACACTAATGTTGACCAGAGTCCTATTGGTCCTGGTACATAGTACACTACTGTTGACCAGAGTCCTATTGGTCCTGGTATATAGGACACTACTGTTGACCAGAGTCCTATTGGTCCTGGTGTATAGGACACTACTGTTGACCAGAGTCCTATTGGTCCTGGTACATAGTACACTACTGTTGACCAGAGTCCTATTGGTCCTGGTGTATAGGACAATACTGTTGACCAGAGTACTATTGGTCCTGGTACATAGTACACTACTGTTGACCAGAGTCCTATTGGTCCTGGTATATAGGACACTACTGTTGACCAGAGTCCTATTGGTCCTGGTGTATAGGACACTACTGTTGACCAGAGTCCTATTGGTCCTGGTACATAGTACACTACTGTTGACCAGAGTCCTATTGGTCCTGGTGTATAGGACAATACTGTTGACCAGAGTACTATTGGTCCTGGTACATAGTACACTACTGTTGACCAGAGTCCTATTGGTCCTGGTATATAGGACACTACTGTTGACCAGAGTCCTATTGGTCCTGGTATATAGTACACTACTGTTGACCAGAGTCCTATTGGTCCTGGTGTATAGGACAATACTGTTGACCAGAGTACTATTGGTCCTGGTATATAGGACACTACTGTTGACCAGAGTCCTATTGGTCCTGGTATATAGTATACTATTGTTGACCAGAGTCCTATTGGTCCTGGTATATAGTACACTACTGTTGACCAGAGTCCTATTGGTCCTGGTGTATAGGACAATACTGTTGACCAGAGTCCGATTGGTCTTGGTACATAGTACACTACTGTTGACCAGAGTCCTATTGGTCCTGGTATATAGGACACTACTGTTGACAAGAGTCCTATTGGTCCTGGTATATAGTATACTACTGTTGACCAGAGTCCTATTGGTCCTGGTATATAGGACACTACTGTTGACCAGAGCCCTATTGGTCCTGGTGTATAGGACACTACTGTTGACCAGAGTCCTATTGGTCCTGGTATATAGTACACAACTGTTGATCAGAGTCCTATTGGTCCTGGTATATAGTACACTACTGTTGACCAGAGTCCTATTGGTCCTGGTATATTGTATACTACGTTTGACCAGAGTCCTACTGGTCCTGGTATATAGTACACTACTGTTGACCAGAGTCCTATTGGTCCAGTTATATAGTATACTACGTTTGACCAGAGTCCTATTGGTCCTGGTATATAGGACACTACTGTTGACCAGAGTCCTATTGGTCCTGGTATATAGTACACTACTGTTGATCAGAGTCCTATTGGTCCTGGTATATAGTACACTACTGTTGACCAGAGTCCTATTGGTCCAGTTATATAGTATACTACGTTTGACCAGAGTCCTACTGGTCCTGGTATATAGGACACTACTGTTGACCAGAGTCCTATTGGTCCTGGTAAATAGGACACTACTGTTGACCAGAGTCCTATTGGTCCTGGTATATAGGACACTACTGTTGACCAGAGTCCTATTGGTCCTGGTATATAGTACACTACTGTTGATCAGAGTCCTATTGGTCCTGGTATATAGTACACTACTGTTGACCAGAGTCCTATTGGTCCAGTTATATAGTATACTACGTTTGACCAGAGTCCTACTGGTCCTGGTATATAGGACACTACTGTTGACCAGAGTCCTATTGGTCCTGGTAAATAGGACACTACTGTTGACCAGAGTCCTATTGGTCCTGGTATATAGTATACTACGTTTGACCAGAGTCCTATTGGTCCTGGTATATAGTATACTACGTTTGACCAGAGTCCTATTGGTCCTGGTATATAGTATACTACGTTTGACCAGAGTCCTATTGGTCCTGGTATATAGTATACTACGTTTGACCAGAGTCCTATTGGTCCTGGTATATAGGACACTACTGTTGACCAGAGTCCTATTGGTCCTGGTGTATAGGACAATACTGTTGACCAGAGTACTATTGGTCCTGGTACATAGTACACTACTGTTGACCAGAGTCCTATTGGTCCTGGTATATAGGACACTACTGTTGACCAGAGTCCTATTGGTCCTGGTATATAGTACACTACTGTTGACCAGAGTCCTATTGGTCCTGGTGTATAGGACAATACTGTTGACCAGAGTACTATTGGTCCTGGTATATAGGACACTACTGTTGACCAGAGTCCTATTGGTCCTGGTATATAGTATACTATTGTTGACCAGAGTCCTATTGGTCCTGGTATATAGTACACTACTGTTGACCAGAGTCCTATTGGTCCTGGTGTATAGGACAATACTGTTGACCAGAGTCCGATTGGTCTTGGTACATAGTACACTACTGTTGACCAGAGTCCTATTGGTCCTGGTATATAGGACACTACTGTTGACAAGAGTCCTATTGGTCCTGGTATATAGTATACTACTGTTGACCAGAGTCCTATTGGTCCTGGTATATAGGACACTACTGTTGACCAGAGCCCTATTGGTCCTGGTGTATAGTACACTACTGTTGACCAGAGTCCTATTGGTCCTGGTGTATAGTACACTACTGTTGACCAGAGTCCTATTGGTCCTGGTATGTAGTACACTAATGTTGACCAGAGTCCTATTGGTCCTGGTATATAGGACACTACTGTTGACCAGAGTCCTATTGGTCCTGGTACATAGTACACTACTGTTGACCAGAGTCCTATTGGTCCTGGTGTATAGTACACTACTGTTGAACAGAGTCCTATTGGTCCTGGTATGTAGTACACTAATGTTGACCAGAGTCCTATTGGTCCTGGTATATAGGACACTACTGTTGACCAGAGTCCTATTGGTCCTGGTGTATAGTACACTACTGTTGACCAGAGTCCTATTGGTCCTGGTATGTAGTACACTAATGTTGACCAGAGTCCTATTGGTCCTGGTACATAGTACACTACTGTTGACCAGAGTCCTATTGGTCCTGGTATATAGGACACTACTGTTGACCAGAGTCCTATTGGTCCTGGTGTATAGGACACTACTGTTGACCAGAGTCCTATTGGTCCTGGTACATAGTACACTACTGTTGACCAGAGTCCTATTGGTCCTGGTGTATAGGACAATACTGTTGACCAGAGTACTATTGGTCCTGGTACATAGTACACTACTGTTGACCAGAGTCCTATTGGTCCTGGTATATAGGACACTACTGTTGACCAGAGTCCTATTGGTCCTGGTATATAGTACACTACTGTTGACCAGAGTCCTATTGGTCCTGGTGTATAGGACAATACTGTTGACCAGAGTACTATTGGTCCTGGTATATAGGACACTACTGTTGACCAGAGTCCTATTGGTCCTGGTATATAGTATACTATTGTTGACCAGAGTCCTATTGGTCCTGGTATATAGTACACTACTGTTGACCAGAGTCCTATTGGTCCTGGTGTATAGGACAATACTGTTGACCAGAGTCCTATTGGTCCTGGTATATAGTATACTACTGTTGACCAGAGTCCTATTGGTCCTGGTATATAGGACACTACTGTTGACCAGAGCCCTATTGGTCCTGGTGTATAGGACACTACTGTTGACCAGAGTCCTATTGGTCCTGGTATATAGTACACTACTGTTGATCAGAGTCCTATTGGTCCTGGTATATAGTACACTACTGTTGACCAGAGTCCTATTGGTCCAGTTATATAGTATACTACGTTTGACCAGAGTCCTATTGGTCCTGGTATATAGGACACTACTGTTGACCAGAGTCCTATTGGTCCTGGTATATTGTATACTACGTTTGACCAGAGTCCTACTGGTCCTGGTATATAGTACACTACTGTTGACCAGAGTCCTATTGGTCCAGTTATATAGTATACTACGTTTGACCAGAGTCCTATTGGTCCTGGTATATAGGACACTACTGTTGACCAGAGTCCTATTGGTCCTGGTA
Organism: Oncorhynchus masou masou; assembly: GCF_036934945.1. Classification (NCBI taxonomy): domain Eukaryota; kingdom Metazoa; phylum Chordata; class Actinopteri; order Salmoniformes; family Salmonidae; genus Oncorhynchus; species Oncorhynchus masou. Next base: position 9,490,317 of record NC_088222.1, on the reverse strand, counting down.
TATAGTACACTACTGTTGATCAGAGTCCTATTGGTCCTGGTATATAGTACACTACTGTTGACCAGAGTCCTATTGGTCCAGTTATATAGTATACTACGTTTGACCAGAGTCCTACTGGTCCTGGTATATAGGACACTACTGTTGACCAGAGTCCTATTGGTCCTGGTAAATAGGACACTACTGTTGACCAGAGTCCTATTGGTCCTGGTATATAGTATACTACGTTTGACCAGAGTCCTATTGGTCCTGGTATATAGTATACTATGTTTGACCAGAGTCCTATTGGTCCTGGTATATAGTATACTACGTTTGACCAGAGTCCTATTGGTCCTGGTATATAGTATACTACGTTTGACCAGAGTCCTATTGGTCCTGGTATATAGGACACTACTGTTGACCAGAGTCCTATTGGTCCTGGTATATAGGACACTACTGTTGACCAGAGTCCTATTGGTCCTGGTATGTAGTATACTACTGTTGACCAGAGTCCTAGGTAAAGTTGTGCAGCCATAGACTCATGGGTCAGAGGCCAATAACAGCTCAGTACCCCCTGAGTGAAAGGCGTGAAGTGATGCATTATGGGAGTCTGACCTGCCTGGTCCGTGTCCACATTAAGGGAGAGCTTTCGGCGCCCACTTGGTGTTTTGTCTTCTTTGATTAGAGAAGGTGTGTGTGTGTGTGTGTGTGTGTGTGTGTGTGTGTGTGTGTGTGTGTGTGTGTGTGTGTGTGTGTGTGTGTGTGTGTGTGTGTGTGTGTGTGTGTGTGTGTGTGTGTGCGTGTGTACTGCTCTCTCTGTAGACCAAGGAGATTAACTGCTGGAACAAACTGCTTGGTGCATTAGCCTGGCTGACCTAGTTACAGTCACGTTTCCCTTCACTGACAAAAAAACAAAGTTGTTTTTGGTGAAAAAGTGTAGAAAATGTATGTTGAGATCATTTGAGTTTTCAAGAAAGGCAAAAATTTTTGTCCATTAATATAACATCATATTGATCAGAAATACAGTGTAGACATTGTTAATGTTGTCAATGACTATTGTAGCTGGAAACTGCAGATTTTTTAAATGGAATATCTACATAGGCATACAGAGGCCCATTATCAGCAACCATCACTCCTGTGTTCCAATGGCACATTGTGTTAATTAATCCAAGTTTATCATTTGAAAAGGTTAGTTGATCATTAGAAAACCCTTTTGCAATTATGTTAGCCCAGCTGAAAACTGTTGTCCTGATTAAAGAAGCAATAAAACTGGCCTTCATTAGACTCGTTGAGTACCTGGAGCATCAACATTTGTGGTTTCGATTACAGGCTCAAAATGGCCAGAAACAAAGGCCTTTCGTCTGAAACTCGTCAGTCTATTCTTGTTCTGAGAAATGAAGGCTATTCCATATGAGAAATTGCCAAGATATTGAAGATCTCGTACAATGCTGTGTACTATCTCCCTTCAACACAGAACAGCGCAAACCGGCTCTAACCAGAATAGAAAGACGAGTGGGAGGCCTTGGTGCACAACTGAGCAAGAGGACAAGTACATTATAGTGTCTAGTTTGAGAAACAGACGCCTCACAAGTCCTCAACTGGCAGCTTCATTAAATAGTACCCGCAAAACACTAGTCTCCACAGTCAAGAGGCGACTCCGGGATGCTGGCCTTCTAGGCAGAGTTCCTCTGTCCACTGTCTGTGTTCTTTTGCCCTTCTTAATCTTGTCTTTTTATTGGCGAGTCTGAGATATGTTTTTTTCTTTGTAACTCTGCCTAGAAGGCCAGCATCCCGGAGTCACCTCTTCACTGTTGACGTTGAGGATGGTGTTTGGCAGGTACTATTTAATTAAGGTGCCAGTTGAGGACTTGTGCTGCGTCTGTTTCTCAAACTAGACATTCTAATGTACTTGTCTTCTTGCTCAGTTGTGCATCGGGGCCTCTCACTCCTCTTTCTATTCTGCTTAGAGCCAGTTTGCACTGTTCTGTGAAGGGAGTAGTACACAGGTGTTTTCAGCAGTTTTCAGCTGGGCTAACATAATTGCAAAAGGGTTTTCTAATGATCAATTAGCCTTTTAAAATGATCAACATGCCATTGGAACACAGGAGTGATGGTTGCTGATAATGGGCCTCTATACGCCTATGTAGATATCCCATTAAAAATCTGACGTTTCCAGCAACAATAGTAATTTACAACATTACAACAATGTCTACACTGCATTTCTGATCAATTTTATGCTATTTTAATGCACTTTTTTTTCTTTCAAAAACAAAGAAATTTCTAAGTGACACCAAACTTTTGAACGGTAGTGTGGATTCAAGTTTCAAGTGAAGTTAGTCATATGTACGGGATACAAATGGTGTACCACCCAAGTTGCATGAATTCATAACTGTGGAAAAATGATAAATAGACACAACAAAACATAATTGACAGTAGAACAAACGACAGCGGGACATTACAAAGAAATGACCATTGCCTCAATCAATTCCAGCTTGGATTTTCACTCCTGGAATTCCATTCAAAGCCCGAGCAAAGAGCAAAGAGCAAAGCAATTTTCTAAAGGGAAGGCAGAGAGCAGTAAAGAACAGTGATCCTATAGCTTCCGAGCCTCAGGGAACTCTAGAGTTGTTCTGGCCTGGCTGGAACAGAGTACTGCTCAATGTTTCAGCTCAGATGGTGTGTGTGTGAGAGTTACAGAGAGAGAGAGAGAGAGAGAGTCAGAGAGAGAGAGAGCTCGTATTCAGCTCAGCTGTGAATTGATTAAAGAGAACAACAGCTGTACTATGGGGTAGTGTTCTCGTTGTTCTGTTCTGTTCCCTTCCTCCTGCCTGCCGCCCACCTCGGTGTTTAGAGCTGTTTGACCCTGCTGTTTGGCCCAGGAGAGGTGTTCTGGGCTGGGCTGGGCTGGGCTGGCTTCCAGGAAACCAGCCCTGCTATGGGTCGTGGGTGGATGAGATTTTTAAGGTTACGTTCGAGGAAAACATCTACTTCTGTGAGTTGGTGGCAATGTTTTCTTCTCTGTTGAAAAGCATCAGAAAGGATATTGATGGATCACCCCAAACCCAGCTTCCATAACGGAAGTGGCCTGGTCTGTATTCTAAAAGGGTCTTGGAGTAGAAGTGCTGATCTAGGATCAGATTCCCCTGATCCATAGAAGGCAATTTGTTATCATTTAAAAGGTGGATCCTAGTTAAAGAGAGGGTGATGAAGGGTACAGAGGGTATTGTCACCTCTCTATTTAACCTGTATGTCATCGACTCTTAACAGCATATCATTACAGTACCTACATTGTACGTTAAATAGTCTCACGTGTCCAATCCTTCCTAATTAGATTGAGACAAACCTAGGCGTCCGAGTCGATACTGTAAATAACCTTTATATTTAACCCATATCAAGTGGACAACCTGGTGACATTCATCAACCCCAACCAGATATCATGAGTAGAAAAAGAGGAATCAAGACAGAATCACTCATAACCAGAATACGTTTCCTGTGTGGTCCAACCTGTTGAACTACTGTGGTCACTGGGGGGTGACATGCAAATTCCTATTGCCAGCAATGTTATGTAAAGACTCTCGTTTCGATGCAGAGATATTAATGTGTTTAGAAGATCAACCCCGCTAAACGCAGCCTGCTTGGGTTTCATAAGAAGAAGCTCATATTGTTAACACCCTTTGAAGCTGATGCTTAAGAGGGTGAAAAATAAAGTTGAAACATTTTGCTGATAGCAAAGCTTGCGGTGATCAAATGTAGAGATATCTACTGCAAAGATGCTTGTGGTGATCAAATGTAGAGATATCTATTGCAAACATGCTTGTGCAAAACTGAAAGCAGGAACCACTGCTTTTTAGCAGGGCAAGGCGACCAGAAACATGACCGAATACAGACAGTGTAGCTATTACCTCTGCAAGGCAATCAAACAAGCTAAGCGTCAGTATAGAGACAAAGTAGAGACGCAATTCAACGGCTCAGACACGAGAGGTACAGTATTTGGCAGGGTCTACAGTCAATCACGGACTACAAAAAGAAAACCAGCCCTGTCGCAGACCACAATGTCTTGCTCCCAGACAAACTAAACAACTTCTTTGCTCGCTTTGAGGACAGTACAGTGCCACCAACACGGACCGCTACCAAAACTCGCAAGGCTGCCTAGCCGCGTCCTCAGAGCATGCGCAGACCAGCTGGCTGGTGTGTTTACGAACATATTCAATCAATCCTTATCCTAGTCTGCTGTTCCCACATGCTTCAAGAGGGCCACCATTGTTCCTGTTCCCATGAAAGCTACGGTAACTGAGCTAAATTACTATAGCCCCGTAGCATTCACTTCCGTCATCATGAAGTGCATTGAGAGACTAGTCAAGGACCATATCACCTCCACCCTACCTGACATCCTAGACCCACTCCAATTTGCTTACCGCCCCAAAGGTCCACAGACGAAGCAAACGAAATCACACTGCACACTACCCTAACCCATCTGTACACGAGGAATACCTATGTAAGAATGTTTTTCATCAACTACAGCTCAGCATTTAACACCATAGTACCCTCCAAGCTCATCATGAAGCTTGAGGCCCTGGGTCTCAACCCTGCCCTGTGCAACTGGGTCCTGGACTTCCTGACGGGCCGTGCCCAGGTGGTGAGGGTAGGAGACAACATCTCCACCCCGCTGATCGTCAACACTGGGGCCCCACAAGGGTGCGATCTCAGCCCTCTCCTTTACTCCCTGTTCACTCATGATTGCGTGGCCATGCACGCCTCCATCTTAATTATCAAGTTTGCAGACAACACTACAATGGTAGGGTTAATTACCAACAATGACGAGACGGCCTACAGGGAGGAGGTGAGGGCCCTCGGAGTGTGGTGTCAGGAAAATAACCTCACACTCAATGTCAACAAAACAAATGGGATGATTGTGGACTTCAGGAAACAGCAGAGGGAGCAGCCCTCTATCCACATTGACAGGACAGTAGTGGAGAAGGTGGAAATTTTAAGTTCCTCGGCGTACACATCAAGGACAAACTGAAATGGTCCACCCACACAGACAGCATGGTGAAGAAGGCGC